>NC_134266.1:54316946-54916946 GCF_031893055.1 Leptodactylus fuscus
ACTGACAGGGATTTCCATGAAATAAAGTGACTTTTATGCCCCCAGACATGCTTCCCCTGCTGTCCCAGTGTCATTCCAGGGTGTTGGTATCATTTCCTGGGGTGTCATAGTGGACTTGGTGACCCTCCAGACACGAATTTGGGTTTCCCCCTTAACGAGTTTATGTTCCCCATAGACTATAATGGGGTTCGAAACCCATTCGAACACTCGAACAGTGAGCGGCTGTTCGAATCGAATTTCGAACCTCGAACATTTTAGTGTTCGCTCATCTCTAAAGCTGATTAAAACAGTGCTCATATGTTGCTGTCTTGAAAAAACATTATGCAATAAAATTGCCTTTAATATGCTTTGTTCTAAATGGAAATTAGACTGCAAACCGTTTTCCAGAAGTGCATTTCTTGTGTTTTATTTACGTGTGCCATAATGCTGATGAATTAAAGGTCACAGTCACTTATAACAAATTATTTTAGCAGCCAGGTATTATTTTGTTAATATGTGCAATGAGGTCAAATTGTAAAACAAATTAAATAGTGTATTAAAACTTTACAGCAGCCTGTGAGACATAGTGATAAAGGTGTCATCTTTAAACCATATAATAGAAGACTATATGTTATTCCTATAATCCTATAAATGTGAAGGACAGACCTTTCACAGAAGAAAGTATGATTGTTAATATTGCTCTGCCATCTGTTCCCTTCACACATTGTAAAAGAATTTAACATTCAACTACTTATGTTGAAATGGAATGACTAAATTAGCTATAAAAGTTAATCCGCTAAATACTTTGTGTACAATCTATCTATCTATCTATCTATCTATCTATCTATCTATCTATCTATCTATCTATCATTATCTATCTATTATCTATCTATCTATCTATCTATCTATCTATCTATCTATCTATCATTATCTATCTATCTATTATCTATCTATTAGAGATGAGCGAACACTAAAATGTTCGAGGTTCGAAATTCGATTCGAACAGCCGCTCACTGTTCGAGTGTTCGAATGGGTTTCGCACCCCATTATAGTCTATGGGGAACATAAACTCGTTAAGGGGGAAACCCAAATTCGTGTCTGGAGGGTCACCAAGTCCACTATGACACCCCAGGAAATGATACCAACACCCTGGAATGACACTGGGACAGCAGGGGAAGCATGTCTGGGGGCATAAAAGTCACTTTATTTCATGGAAATCCCTGTCAGTTTGCGATTTTCGCAAGCTAACTTTTCCCCATAGAAATGCATTGGCCAGTGCTGATTGGCCAGAGTACGGAACTCGACCAATCAGCGCTGGCTCTGCTGGAGGAGGCGGAGTCTAAGATAGCTCCACACCAGTCTCCATTCAGGTCCGACCTTAGACTCCGCCTCCTCCGGCAGAGCCAGCGCTGATTGGCCGAAGGCTGGCCAATGCATTCCTATGCGAATGCAGACTTAGCAGTGCTGAGTCAGTTTTGCTCAACTACACATCTGATGCACACTCGGCACTGCTACATCAGATGTAGCAATCTGATGTAGCAGAGCCGAGGGTGCACTAGAACCCCTGTGCAAACTCAGTTCACGCTAATAGAATGCATTGGCCAGCGCTGATTGGCCAATGCATTCTATTAGCCCGATGAAGTAGAGCTGAATGTGTGTGCTAAGCACACACATTCAGCACTGCTTCATCAAGCCAATACAATGCATTAGCCAGTGCTGATTGGCCAGAGTACGGAATTCGGCCAATCAGCGCTGGCCAATGCATTCTATTAGCCCGATGAAGTAGAGCTGAATGTGTGTGCTAAGCACACACATTCAGCACTGCTTCATCAAGCCAATACAATGCATTAGCCAGTGCTGATTGGCCAGAGTACGGAATTCGGCCAATCAGCGCTGGCTCTGCTGGAGGAGGCGGAGTCTAAGATCGCTCCACACCAGTCTCCATTCAGGTCCGACCTTAGACTCCGCCTCCTCCGGCAGAGCCAGCGCTGATTGGCCGAAGGCTGGCCAATGCATTCCTATGCGAATGCAGACTTAGCAGTGCTGAGTCAGTTTTGCTCAACTACACATCTGATGCACACTCGGCACTGCTACATCAGATGTAGCAATCTGATGTAGCAGAGCCGAGGGTGCACTAGAACCCCTGTGCAAACTCAGTTCACGCTAATAGAATGCATTGGCCAGCGCTGATTGGCCAATGCATTCTATTAGCCCGATGAAGTAGAGCTGAATGTGTGTGCTAAGCACACTCATTCAGCACTGCTTCATCACGCCAATACAATGCATTAGCCAGTGCTGATTGGCCAGAGTACGGAATTCGGCCAATCAGCGCTGGCTCTGCTGGAGGAGGCGGAGTCTAAGGTCGGACCTGAATGGAGACTGGTGTGGAGCGATCTTAGACTCCGCCTCCTCCAGCAGAGCCAGCGCTGATTGGCCGAATTCCGTACTCTGGCCAATCAGCGCTGGCCAATGCATTCTATTAGCCCGATGAAGTAGAGCTGAATGTGTGTGCTAAGCACACACATTCAGCACTGCTTCATCACGCCAATACAATGCATTAGCCAGTGCTGATTGGCCAGAGTACGGAATTCGGCCAATCAGCGCTGGCTCTGCTGGAGGAGGCGGAGTCTAAGATCGCTCCACACCAGTCTCCATTCAGGTCCGACCTTAGACTCCGCCTCCTCCGGCAGAGCCAGCGCTGATTGGCCGAAGGCTGGCCAATGCATTCCTATGCGAATGCAGACTTAGCAGTGCTGAGTCAGTTTTGCTCAACTACACATCTGATGCACACTCGGCACTGCTACATCAGATGTAGCAATCTGATGTAGCAGAGCCGAGGGTGCACTAGAACCCCTGTGCAAACTCAGTTCACGCTAATAGAATGCATTGGCCAGCGCTGATTGGCCAATGCATTCTATTAGCCCGATGAAGTAGAGCTGAATGTGTGTGCTAAGCACACACATTCAGCACTGCTTCATCAAGCCAATACAATGCATTAGCCAGTGCTGATTGGCCAGAGTACGGAATTCGGCCAATCAGCGCTGGCTCTGCTGGAGGAGGCGGAGTCTAAGGTCGGACCTGAATGGAGACTGGTGTGGAGCGATCTTAGACTCCGCCTCCTCCAGCAGAGCCAGCGCCGATTGGCCGAATTCCGTACTCTGGCCAATCAGCACTGGCTAATGCATTGTATTGGCGTGATGAAGCAGTGCTGAATGTGTGTGCTTAGCACACACATTCAGCTCTACTTCATCGGGCTAATAGAATGCATTGGCCAGCGCTGATTGGCCGAATTCCGTACTCTGGCCAATCAGTGCTGGCCAATGCATTCTATTAGCTTGATGAAGCAGAGTGTGCACAAGGGTTCAAGCGCACCCTCGGCTCTGATGTAGCAGAGCCGAGGCTGCACAAGGGTTCAAGCGCACCCTCGGCTCTAATGTAGGAGAGCCGAGGGTGCACTTGAACCCTTGTGCACCCTCAGCTCTGCTACATCAGAGCCGAGGGTGCGCTTGAACCCTTGTGCACACTCTGCTTCATCAAGCTAATAGAATGCATTGGCCAGCGCTGATTGGCCAATGTATTCTATTAGCCTGATGAAGTAGAGCTGAATGTGTGTGCTAAGCACACACATTCAGCTCTACTTCATCGGGCTACTAGAATGCATTGGCCAGCGCTGATTGGCCAGAGTACGGAACTCGACCAATCAGCGCTGGCTCTGCTGGAGGAGGCGGAGTCTAAGATCGCTCCACACCAGTCTCCATTCAGGTCCGACCTTAGACTCCGCCTCCTCCAGCAGAGCCAGCGCTGATTGGCCGAATTCCGTACTCTGGCCAATCAGCACTGGCTAATGCATTGTATTGGCGTGATGAAGCAGTGCTGAATGTGTGTGCTTAGCACACACATTCAGCTCTACTTCATCGGGCTAATAGAATGCATTGGCCAATCAGCGCTGGCCAATGCATTCTATTAGCGTGAACTGAGTTTGCACAGGGGTTCTAGTGCACCCTCGGCTCTGCTACATCAGATTGCTACATCTGATGTAGCAGTGCCAAGTGTGCATCAGATGTGTAGTTGAGCAAAACTGACTCAGCACTGCTAAGTCTCTGCGTTCGCATAGGAATGCATTGGCCAGCCTTCGGCCAATCAGCGCTGGCTCTGCCGGAGGAGGCGGAGTCTAAGGTCGGACCTGAATGGAGACTGGTGTGGAGCGATCTTAGACTCCGCCTCCTCCAGCAGAGCCAGCGCTGATTGGTCGAGTTCCGTACTCTGGCCAATCAGCGCTGGCCAATGCATTCTATTAGCCCGATGAAGTAGAGCTGAATGTGTGTGCTTAGCACACACATTCAGCTCTACTTCATCAGGCTAATAGAATACATTGGCCAATCAGCGCTGGCCAATGCATTCTATTAGCTTGATGAAGCAGAGTGTGCACAAGGGTTCAAGCGCACCCTCGGCTCTGATGTAGCAGAGCTGAGGGTGCACAAGGGTTCAAGTGCACCCTCGGCTCTCCTACATCAGAGCCGAGGGTGCGCTTGAACCCTTGTGCAGCCTCGGCTCTGCTACATCAGAGCCGAGGGTGCGCTTGAACCCTTGTGCACACTCTGCTTCATCAAGCTAATAGAATGCATTGGCCAGCACTGATTGGCCAGAGTACGGAATTCGGCCAATCAGCGCTGGCCAATGCATCCCTATGGGAAAAAGTTTATCTCACAAAAATCACAATTACACACCCGATAGAGCCCCAAAAAGTTATTTTTAATAACATTCCCCCCTAAATAAAGGTTATCCCTAGCTATCCCTGCCTGTACAGCTATCCCTGTCTCATAGTCACAAAGTTCACATTCTCATATGACCCGGATTTGAAATCCACTATTCGTCTAAAATGGAGGTCACCTGATTTCGGCAGCCAATGACTTTTTCCAATTTTTTTCAATGCCCCCAGTGTCGTAGTTCCTGTCCCACCTCCCCTGCGCTGTTATTGGTGCAAAAAAGGCGCCAGGGAAGGTGGGAGGGGAATCGAATTTTGGCGCACTTTACCACGTGGTGTTCGATTCGATTCGAACATGGCGAACACCCTGATATCTAATCGAACATGTGTTCGATAGAACACTGTTCGCTCATCTCTACTATCTATCTATCTATCTATCTATCTATCTATCTATCTATCTATCTATCTATCTATCTATCTATCTATTAGAGATGAGCGAACAGTGTTCTATCGAACTCATGTTCGATCGGATATTAGGCTGTTCGGCATGTTCGAATCGAATCGAACACCGCGTGGTAAAGTGCGCCATTACTCGATTCCCCTCCCACCTTCCCTGGCGCCTTTTTTGCTCCAATAACAGCGCAGGGTAGGTGGGACAGGAACTACGACACCGGTGACGTTGAAAAAAGTAGGCAAAACCCATTGGCTGCCGAAAACATGTGACCTCTAATTTAAAAGAACAGCGCCGCCCAGCTTCGCGTCATTCTGAGCTTGCAATTCACCGAGGACGGAGGTTTCCGTCCAGCTAGCTAGGGCTTAGATTCTGGGTAGGCAGGGACAGGCTAGGATAGGAAGGAGAAGACAACCAACAGCTCTTGTAAGAGCTAAATTCCAGGGAGAAGCTTGTCAGTGTAACGTGGCACTGACGGGCTCAATCGCCGCAACCCAGCTTTCCCAGGATCCTGAATGGAATACACTGTCAGTGTATTCCCGTATACCCGATATATACCCCGATACCCGTTCCAACGGTGTGCCCCCCCACCTTCACCCCAGAAATACCCTGCAAGTCCCCTAGCAATAGAATTGGGGCTATATACACCCACAATTTTTACTACTGGTATACAGTGCCATTGTCTGACTGGGAATTCAAAGAATATATTGGGAATACAAATACCCTCATTTCTTGCTACTGCCATATAGTGCCAGTTTCTGACTGGTAATTCAAAGAATATATTGGGGTTACGTGCACCCACAATTTTTACTACTGGTATACAGTGCCATTGTCTGACTGGGAATTCAAAGAATATATTGGGAATACAAATACCCTCATTTCTTGCTACTGCCATATAGTGCCAGTGTCTGACTGGGAATTCAAAGAATATATTGGGGTTACGTGCACCCACAATTTTTACTACTGGTATACAGTGCCATTGTCTGACTGGGAATTCAAAGAGTATATTGGGAATACAAATACCCTCATTTCTTGCTACTGCCATATAGTGCCAGTTTCTGACTGGGAATTCAAAGAATATATTGGGGTTACGTGCACCCACAATTTTTACTACTGGTATACAGTGCCATTGTCTGACTGGGAATTCAAAGAATATATTGGGGTTATAAATACCCTCATTTCTTGCTACTGCCATATAGTGCCAGTTTCTGACTGGTAATTCAAAGAATATATTGGGGTTACGTGCACCCACAATTTTTACTACTGGTATACAGTGCCATTGTCTGACTGGGAATTCAAAGAGTATATTGGGAATACAAATACCCTCATTTCTTGCTACTGCCATATAGTGCCAGTTTCTGACTGGGAATTCAAAGAATATATTGGGGTTACGTGCAACCACAATTTTTACTACTGGTATACAGTGCCATTGTCTGACTGGGAATTCAAAGAATATATTGGGGTTATAAATACCCTCATTTCTTGCTACTGCCATATAGTGCCAGTTTCTGACTGGTAATTCAAAGAATATATTGGGGTTACGTGCACCCACAATTTTTACTACTGGTATACAGTGCCATTGTCTGACTGGGAATTCAAAGAGTATATTGGGAATACAAATACCCTCATTTCTTGCTACTGCCATATAGTGCCAGTTTCTGACTGGGAATTCAAAGAATATATTGGGGTTACGTGCACCCACAATTTTTACTACTGGTATACAGTGCCATTGTCTGACTGGGAATTCAAAGAATATATTGGGGTTATAAATACCCTCATTTCTTGCTACTGCCATATAGTGCCAGTTTCTGACTGGTAATTCAAAGAATATATTGGGGTTACGTGCACCCACAATTTTTACTACTGGTATACAGTGCCATTGTCTGACTGGGAATTCAAAGAGTATATTGGGAATACAAATACCCTCATTTCTTGCTACTGCCATATAGTGCCAGTTTCTGACTGGGAATTCAAAGAATATATTGGGGTTACGTGCACCCACAATTTTTACTACTGGTATACAGTGCCATTGTCTGACTGGGAATTCAAAGAATATATTGGGGTTATAAATACCCTCATTTCTTGCTACTGCCATATAGTGCCAGTTTCTGACTGGTAATTCAAAGAATATATTGGGGTTACGTGCACCCACAATTTTTACTACTGGTATACAGTGCCATTGTCTGACTGGGAATTCAAAGAGTATATTGGGAATACAAATACCCTCATTTCTTGCTACTGCCATATAGTGCCAGTTTCTGACTGGGAATTCAAAGAATATATTGGGGTTACGTGCACCCACAATTTTTACTACTGGTATACAGTGCCATTGTCTGACTGGGAATTCAAAGAATATATTGGGGTTACGTGCACCCACAATTTTTACTACTGGTATACAGTGCCAATTTCTAACTAGGAATTCAAAATGCGCAAGGCTCCCGGAAAGGGACGTGGACGAGGCCGTGGGCGAGGTCGGGGGAATGGTTCTGGGGAGCAAGGTAGCAGTGAAGCCACAGGGCGTCCCGTGCCTACTCCTGTGGGGCAGCAAGCATTGCGCCACTCCACAGTGCCAGGGTTGCTTGCCACATTAACTAAACTGCAGGGTACAAACCTTAGTAGGCCCGAGAACCAGGAACAGGTCTTGCAATGGCTGTCAGAGAACGCTTACAGCACATTGTCCAGCAGCCAGTCAGACTCTGCCTCCTCTCCTCCTATTACCCAACAGTCTTGTCTTCCTTCCTCCCAAAATTCCGAAGCTTTACAGAACAATAACCCAAACTGTCCCTGCTCCCCAGAGCTGTTCTCCGCTCCTTTCATTGTCCCTCAACCTGCCTCTCCACGTCACGATTCCACGAACCTAACAGAGGAGCATCTGTGTCCAGATGCTCAAACACTAGAGTCTCCTCCATCTCCGTTCGATTTGGTGGTGGATGACCAGCAACCCACCCTCATCGACGATGATGTGACGCAGTTGCCGTCAGGGCATCCAGTTGACCGGCGCATTGTGCGGGAGGAGGAGATGAGACAGGAGTTGGAAGAGGAAGTGGTGGATGATGAGGACACTGACCCGACCTGGACAGGGGGGATGTCAAGCGGGGAAAGTAGTGTGGATGTTGAGGCAGGTGCAGCACCAAAAAGGGTAGCTAGAGGCAGAGGCAGAGGTCAGCAGCTTAGGCGAAGCCAGGCCACACCCGGAATCTCCCAAGATGTTCCAGTTCGTACCCAGCCCCGAAAAACTCCCACCTCGAGGGCACGTTTCTCGAAGGTGTGGAGTTTTTTCAAGGAATGCGCCGAGGACAGATATAGTGTTGTCTGCACAATTTGCCTCTCGAAATTGATTAGGGGCTCTGAGAAGAGCAACCTGTCCACCACTTCAATGCGCCGTCATTTGGAATCCAAGCACTGGAATCAGTGGCAGGCAGCAACGGCAGGACAAAGGCCGCCTGCCGTTCACGCCACTGCCACTGCCTCTGCCTCTGCCTCTGCCACTGCCACTGCTGACTGTGCTGGCGATGCACTCCAGAGGACGAGCCAGGACACCACTTCATCTGCCTCCGCCACTTTGTTGACTTCTACCTCATCCTCCCCTGGTCCTGTCTTATCTCCTTCTCCTGCACCATCAAAGGCACCATCAGGCGTTTCTTTACAACAACCCACCATCTCTCAGACATTGGAGCGGCGGCAGAAATACACTGCTAACCACCCACACGCGCAAGCCTTGAACGCCAACATCGCTAAACTGCTGGCCCAGGAGATGTTGGCGTTCCGGCTTGTTGAAACTCCCGCCTTCCTGGACCTGATGGCAACTGCGGCACCTCGCTATGCCGTCCCTAGCCGTCACTACTTCTCCCGGTGTGCCGTCCCCGCCTTGCACCAGCACGTGTCACTCAACATCAGGCGGGCCCTTAGTTCCGCGCTTTGCACAAAGGTCCACTTGACCACCGACGCGTGGACAAGTGCATGCGGACAGGGACGCTACATTTCACTGACGGCACACTGGGTGAATGTAGTTGAGGCTGGGACTGCTTCCCAAACTGGCCCGGTGTACCTCGTCTCCCCGCCTAACATTCCTGGCAGGGACACGAGAAGAACACCCCCCTCCTCCTCCTCCTCTACCGCCTCCTCCTCCGCCACCGCCTCCTCCTCCGCCACCGCCTCCTCCTCCGCTGTTAGATTGACCCCAGCTACGAGTTGGAAATGTTGCAGCACTGGCGTTGGTAGACGTCAGCAGGCTGTGCTGAAGCTGATCAGCTTGGGGGACAGACAGCACACTGCCTCCGAGGTGAGGGATGCCCTCCTCGATGAGACGGCAATATGGTTTGAGCCGCTGCACCTGGGCCCAGGCATGGTCGTTTGTGATAACGGCCGGAACCTGGTAGCAGCTCTGGAGCTTGCCGGACTCCAACATGTTCCATGCCTGGCCCACGTCTTCAACCTAGTGGTGCAACGTTTCCTAAAGAGCTACCCCAATGTTCCAGAGCTACTGGTGAAAGTGCGGCGCATGTGCGCCCACTTTCGCAAGTCGACAGTAGCCGCTGCTAGCTTAAAATCTCTCCAGCAACGCCTGCATGTGCCACAACACCGGCTTTTGTGCGACGTCCCCACACGCTGGAACTCAACGTTTCAGATGTTGAATAGAGTGGTTGAGCAGCAGAGACCTTTGATGGAATACCAGCTACAAAACCCTATGGTGCCACAAAGTCAGCTGCCTCAGTTTCACATCCATGAGTGGCCATGGATGAGAGACCTTCGTGACATCCTACGGGTCTTTGAGGAGTCCACAAGGAGGGTGAGCTCTGAGGATGCGATGGTGAGCCTTACAATCCCGCTCTTGTGTGTTCTGAGAGAATCCCTGATTGACATCAGGGATAACTCAGATCACACAGAGGAGTTAGGGATAGCATCCGATCCGTCACAGCTGGAGAGTAGGTCCACACATCTGTCCGCTTCACTGCGTTTAATGGAGGAGGAGGAGGAGGAGGAGGAGGAAGAAGAGTTGTCCGATGATGTGATGGTGATACAGGAGGCTTCCGGGCAACTTCGAATCGTCCCATTGTTGCAGCGCGGATGGGTAGACATGGAGGATGAGGAGGAAATGGAGATTGAACTTTCCGGTGGGGCCAGAGGAGTCATGCCAACTAACACTGTGGCAGACATGGCTGAGTTCATGTTGGGGTGCTTTACAACCGACAAGCGTATTGTCAAAATCATGGAGGACAACCAGTACTGGATCTTTGCTATCCTTGACCCCCGGTATAAAAACAACATCTCGTCTTTTATTCCGGTAGAGGGGAGGGCCAATCGCATCAATGCTTGCCACAGGCAATTGGTGCAGAATATGATGGAGATGTTTCCAGCATGTGACGTTGGCGGCAGGGAGGGCAGTTCCTCCAGTAGGCAACCAAGTTCTCACCGGTCCACACAAACGAGGGGCACACTGTCTAAGGTCTGGGACACCTTGATGGCACCCCCTCGCCAAAGTGCCGCCACGGAGGGTCCTAGTGTCACCAGGCGTGAGAAGTATAGGTGCATGTTGCGGGAATACCTTTCCGACCACAGCCCTGTCCTCTCCGACCCCTCTGCGCCCTACACGTATTGGGTGTCGAAGTTGGACCTGTGGCTTGAACTTGCCCTATATGCCTTGGAGGTGCTGTCCTGTCCTGCCGCCAGCGTCCTATCTGAGAGGGTGTTCAGTGCAGCCGGTGGCATCATCACTGACAAGCGCACCCGTCTGTCAGCTGAGAGTGCCGACCGGCTCACTTTGATAAAAATGAACCACCACTGGATAGAGCCTTCATTTTTGTGCCCACCTGTGTAAAGCACCCCAACATGAAACTCCATGTCTGTACTCAACCTCTCCAATTCCTCCGCATCCTCATACTCATCCACCATAAGCGTTGCACAATTCTGCTAATACTAGGCTCCCTCCAACATGATTTCCCCCAACTCTGCTGGTTAGAGGCTCCCTCCACCCTGATTTCCACCAACTCTGCTGGTTAGAGGCTCCCTCCACCCTGCTTTCCCACAACTCTGCTGGTTAGAGGCTCCTTCCACCATGAATTTGCCCAAACTGGGCTGTTTAGAGGCTCCCTCCACCATGAATTGGTCCAAACTGGGTTTTTTAGAGGCTCCCTCCACCATGAATTGGTCCAAACTGGGCTGGTTAGAGGCTCCCTCCACCATGAATTGGTCCAAACTGGGCTGGTTAGAGGCTCCCTCCACCATGAATTGGTCCAAACTGGGGTGGTTAGAGGCTCCCTCCACCATTAATTGGTCCAAACTGGGCAGGTTAGAGGCTCCCTCCACCATTAATTGGTCCAAACTGGGCTGGTTAGAGGCTCCCTCCACCATTAATTGGTCCAAACTGGGCAGGTTAGAGGCTCCCTCCACCATTAATTGGTCCAAACTGGGCTGGTTAGAGGCTCCCTCCACCATTAATTGGTCCAAACTGGGCTGGTTAGAGGCTCCCTCCACAATTAATTGGTCCAAACTGGGCTAATTAGAGGCTCCCTCCACCATGAATTGGTCCAAACTGGGTTTTTTAGAGGCTCCCTCCACCATGAATTTGCCCAAACTGGGCTGTTTAGAGGCTCCCTCCACCATGAATTGGTCCAAACTGGGCTGGTTAGAGGCTCCCTCCACCATGAATTGGTCCAAACTGGGCTGGTTAGAGGCTCCCTCCACCATGAATTTGCCCAAACTGGGCTGTTTAGAGGCTCCCTCCACCATGAATTTGCCCAAACTGGGCTGGTTAGAGGCTCCCTCCACCATGAATTTCCCAAAACTTGGCTGTTTAGAGGCTCCCTCCACCATTAATTGGTCCAAACTGGGCTGGTTAGAGGCTCCCTCCACCATGAATTTGCCCAAACTGGGCTGTTTAGAGGCTCCCTCCACCATGAATTTGCCCAAACTGGGCTGGTTAGAGGCTCCCTCCACCATGAATTGGTCCAAACTGGGCTGGTTAGAGGCTCCCTCCACCATGAATTTGCCCAAACTGGGCTGTTTAGAGGCTCCCTCCACCATGAATTTGCCCAAACTGGGCTGGTTAGAGGCTCCCTCCACCATGAATTGGTCCAAACGGGTTTTTAGAGGCTCCCTTCACCATGAATTGGTCCAAACTTGGCTGTTTAGAGGCTCCCTCCACCATGAATTGGTCCAAACTGGGGTGGTTAGAGGCTCCCTCCACCATGAATTTGCCCAAACTGGGCTGTTTAGAGGCTCCCTCCACCATGAATTTGCCCAAACTGGGCTGGTTAGAGGCTCCCTCCACCATGAATTGGTCCAAACTGGGCTGGTTAGAGGCTCCCTCCACCATGAATTTGCCCAAACTGGGCTGTTTAGAGGCTCCCTCCACCATGAATTTGCCCAAACTGGGCTGGTTAGAGGCTCCCTCCACCATGAATTGGTCCAAACGGGTTTTTAGAGGCTCCCTTCACCATGAATTGGTCCAAACTTGGCTGTTTAGAGGCTCCCTCCACCATGAATTGGTCCAAACTGGGGTGGTTAGAGGCTCCCTCCACCATGAATTTGCCCAAACTGGGCTGTTTAGAGGCTCCCTCCACCATGAATTGGTCCAAACTGGGTTTTTTAGAGGCTCCCTCCACCATGAATTGGTCCAAACTGGGCTGGTTAGAGGCTCCCTCCACCATGAATTGGTCCAAACTGGGCTGGTTAGAGGCTCCCTCCACCATGAATTGGTCCAAACTGGGCTGGTTAGAGGCTCCCTCCACCATGAATTGGTCCAAACTGGGCTGGTTAGAGGCTCCCTCCACCATGAATTTCCCAAAACTTGGCTGTTTAGAGGCTCCCTCCACCATTAATTGGTCCAAACTGGGCTGGTTAGAGGCTCCCTCCACCATGAATTTGCCCAAACTGGGCTGTTTAGAGGCTCCCTCCACCATGAATTTGCCCAAACTGGGCTGGTTAGAGGCTCCCTCCACCATTAATTGGTCCAAACTGGGCTGGTTAGAGGCTCCCTCCACAATTAATTGGTCCAAACTGGGCTAATTAGAGGCTCCCTCCACCATGAATTGGTCCAAACTGGTTTTTTTAGAGGCTCCCTCCACCATGAATTTGCCCAAACTGGGCTGTTTAGAGGCTCCCTCCACCATGAATTTGCCCAAACTGGGCTGGTTAGAGGCTCCCTCCACCATGAATTGGTCCAAACGGGTTTTTAGAGGCCCCCTTCACCATGAATTGGTCCAAACTTGGCTGTTTAGAGGCTCCCTCCACCATGAATTGGTCCAAACTGGGGTGGTTAGAGGCTCCCTCCACCATGAATTTGCCCAAACTGGGCTGTTTAGAGGCTCCCTCCACCATGAATTTGCCCAAACTGGGCTGGTTAGAGGCTCCCTCCACCATGAATTGGTCCAAACTGGGCTGGTTAGAGGCTCCCTCCACCATGAATTTGCCCAAACTGGGCTGTTTAGAGGCTCCCTCCACCATGAATTTGCCCAAACTGGGCTGGTTAGAGGCTCCCTCCACCATGAATTGGTCCAAACGGGTTTTTAGAGGCTCCCTTCACCATGAATTGGTCCAAACTTGGCTGTTTAGAGGCTCCCTCCACCATGAATTGGTCCAAACTGGGGTGGTTAGAGGCTCCCTCCACCATGAATTTGCCCAAACTGGGCTGTTTAGAGGCTCCCTCCACCATGAATTGGTCCAAACTGGGTTTTTTAGAGGCTCCCTCCACCATGAATTGGTCCAAACTGGGCTGGTTAGAGGCTCCCTCCACCATGAATTGGTCCAAACTGGTCTGGTTAGAGGCTCCCTCCACCATGAATTGGTCCAAACTGGGCTGGTTAGAGGCTCCCTCCACCATGAATTGGTCCAAACTGGGCTGGTTAGAGGCTCCCTCCACCATGAATTTCCCAAAACTTGGCTGTTTAGAGGCTCCCTCCACCATTAATTGGTCCAAACTGGGCTGGTTAGAGGCTCCCTCCACCATGAATTTGCCCAAACTGGGCTGTTTAGAGGCTCCCTCCACCATGAATTTGCCCAAACTGGGCTGGTTAGGGGCTCCCTCCACCATGAATTGGTCCAAACTGGGGTTTTTAGAGGCTCCCTCCACCATGAATTGGTCCAAACTTGGCTGTTTAGAGGCTCCCTCCACCATGAATTGGTCCAAACTGGGGTGGTTAGAGGCTCCCTCCACCATTAATTGGTCCAAACTGGGCTGGTTAGAGGCTCCCTCCACAATTAATTGGTCCAAACTGGGCTAATTAGAGGCTCCCTCCACCATGAATTGGTCCAAACTGGGTTTTTTAGAGGCTCCCTCCACCATGAATTTGCCCAAACTGGGCTGTTTAGAGGCTCCCTCCACCATGAATTGGTCCAAACTGGGCTGGTTAGAGGCTCCCTCCACCATGAATTTCCCAAAACTTGGCTGTTTAGAGGCTCCCTCCACCATTAATTGGTCCAAACTGGGCTGGTTAGAGGCTCCCTCCACCATGAATTTGCCCAAACTGGGGTGGTTAGAGGCTCCCTCCACCATTAATTGGTCCAAACTGGGCTGGTTAGAGGCTCCCTCCACAATTAATTGGTCCAAACTGGGCTAATTAGAGGCTCCCTCCACCATGAATTGGTCCAAACTGGGTTTTTTAGAGGCTCCCTCCACCATGAATTTGCCCAAACTGGGCTGTTTAGAGGCTCCCTCCACCATGAATTGGTCCAAACTGGGCTGGTTAGAGGCTCCCTCCACCATGAATTGGTCCAAACTGGGCTGGTTAGAGGCTCCCTCCACCATGAATTTCCCAAAACTTGGCTGTTTAGAGGCTCCCTCCACCATTAATTGGTCCAAACTGGGCTGGTTAGAGGCTCCCTCCACCATGAATTTGCCCAAACTGGGCTGTTTAGAGGCTCCCTCCACCATGAATTGGTCCAAACTGGGCTGGTTAGAGGCTCCCTCCACCATGAATTGGTCCAAACTGGGCTGGTTAGAGGCTCCCTCCACCATGAATTTCCCAAAACTTGGCTGTTTAGAGGCTCCCTCCACCATTAATTGGTCCAAACTGGGCTGGTTAGAGGCTCCCTCCACCATGAATTTGCCCAAACTGGGCTGTTTAGAGGCTCCCTCCACCATGAATTTGCCCAAACTGGGCTGGTTAGAGGCTCCCTCCACCATGAATTGGTCCAAACTGGGGTTTTTAGAGGCTCCCTCCACCATGAATTGGTCCAAACTTGGCTGTTTAGAGGCTCCCTCCACCATGAATTGGTCCAAACTGGGGTGGTTAGAGGCTGCCTCCACCATTAATTGGTCCAAACTGGGCTGGTTAGAGGCTCCCTCCACCATGAATTTCCCAAAACTTGGCTGTTTAGAGGCTCCCTCCACCATTAATTGGTCCAAACTGGGCTGGTTAGAGGCTCCCTCCACCATGAATTTGCCCAAACTGGGCTGTTTAGAGGCTCCCTCCACCATGAATTTGCCCAAACTGGGCTGGTTAGAGGCTCCCTCCACCATGAATTGGTCCAAACTGGGCTGGTTAGAGGCTCCCTCCACCATGAATTTGCCCAAACTGGGCTGTTTAGAGGCTCCCTCCACCATGAATTTGCCCAAACTGGGCTGGTTAGAGGCTCCCTCCACCATGAATTGGTCCAAACGGGTTTTTAGAGGCTCCCTTCACCATGAATTGGTCCAAACTGGGGTGGTTAGAGGCTCCCTCCACCATGAATTTGCCCAAACTGGGCTGTTTAGAGGCTCCCTCCACCATGAATTGGTCCAAACTGGGTTTTTTAGAGGCTCCCTCCACCATGAATTGGTCCAAACTGGGCTGGTTAGAGGCTCCCTCCACCATGAATTGGTCCAAACTGGGGTGGTTAGAGGCTCCCTCCACCATTAATTGGTCCAAACTGGGCTGGTTAGAGGCTCCCTCCACCATTAATTGGTCCAAACTGGGCTGGTTAGAGGCTCCCTCCACCATGAATTTGCCCAAACTGGGCTGGTTAGAGGCTCCCTCCACCATGAATTGGTCCAAACTGGGGTTTTTAGAGGCTCCCTCCACCATGAATTGGTCCAAACTGGGGTTTTTAGAGGCTCCCTCCACCATGAATTTGCCCAAACTCTGCTGGTTAGAGGCTCAATCCACCCTGATTTTCAAAACAAATGTTGGTGCCAACCTCAACTTACTACAAGGGCCAAATTCACTGCTGGTGACAAGCTCTCCTCACTGCAAGTGCCAAATACACATGTTTCAAGGTGTTTTCCTACTGTCAGAGAGGTGGTATTGAGTGTGTAAAGTGTGTAGTTGTTAGGCTGTGATGTTGGGGTAATAGAGGGTCTTTGGTGTGTTAGATGCCCCCAGACATGCTTCCCCTGCTGTCCCAGTGTCATTCCAGAGGTGTTGGCATCATTTCCTGGGGTGTCATAGTGGACTTGGTGACCCTCCAGACACGGATTTGGGTTTCCCCCTTAACGAGTATCTGTTCCCCATAGACTATAATGGGGTTCGAAACCCGTTCGAACACACGAACATTGAGCGGCTGTTCGAATCGAATTTCGAACCTCGAACATTTTAGTGTTCGCTCATCTCTACTATCTATCTTATATCTATCTTACATATCTTATATCTATCTTTAGTAATTTAGCAAAAGCTCACGTGGCGTCTACGTGCCACATCACACGGCACATAACTGCTTGTGAACCCTCCCTTAGCTTTATTCTCCGTGTGGGTATGATCATGGTGATACCACATTCATATAGTTTTTTCATGCTTTAATAAATTTACAAAAATTCTAAATTTTGAAGAAAAAAAAAATTCTTTTAATCACCATTTTCTGACAATAGTTTTATATTTCAGTGTATAGAGCTGTGCTAGGTGTCTTTTTTGCAGGACAATCTGTAGTTTTTATTGATACTATATTAGGGAATCCATGATGTTTTTAGCACTTTTTATTCCATTTTTTTAAAGAGGCAAAGTGGCAAAAAATTTGTCACCTGTGAAACTCAGTCCATGTGTTCACCAAATTTACTGGCCTGACCTTCATGCCAGGAATGGAACACCGAGCATCATAATTATCTATGCTGTTAGAAATCCTTACCTCCTAAAAACATACTGTCCCATTACTGCGTTCATAAACCCACCCAACACATGGACACACAGGTGAACTCATACAGGTCATATGAATCTAGTCTTAGTGTGAAAAGTCATTGATACTCCCGAGATCATACTCTATCACAGGGTAAAAATGTGTTAGCCTTCCACTTCTGATATGTCTCTAAACTCCAGCCCTGTACATCCCATGGCTTTGCTGGCTGATCAGACTGAGCCATGTGCAACCTATCCAGCAGCTGAATTAGCCCTGGAGTGTAAAGAAAGTTTTACTAAAATGCTTCTTTTTCAGTATTATGAAAAAAGAAGCATCCATCACTGGTTCACTTTACAAACAATGAGAAGCAGATTCTGGCTGGAATTTGGAGTTGATTTTGAGGCTGAATCCCTCTCAAAATCAGCTCCACATTCTTTCGTGTGAACCTAATCTAATCTACTAAGCCTATCATCAAAAGACCATGGTGAAAAATGGCAGTGAAAAACAGAACTTTCGTATGTTGCTGTGAATAAATGCACGGCCGCAAACTAGCGCGGCGCATACGATCCCCGCTCCCATTGAACTCAATGGGAGCGTGTACGGCACGGAAAGGCTCACGCGGCGTACACGTGCCAAATCTCGCGGGACGTTACACTGTGTGAACGAGCCCTATCAAAAGATCTGAGAAAATGGACAAAAAAATAGTGTGACCTACAGTATATTTTGACAGTCCACTGCAACAAGCTATCAAAGTATTTATCATGTGACTAGCCCAAATTCACATGAACTAATATTAAAGGGGTTGTCCTGGATAACTGGAAATCCTTAAACTAATCAAAACACCCCTCTACTTCCTAAATAACATAATTAATAAAAAAAACATGTATATTTACTCACATGACCGCTCCACATGATCACCCCAGGGACATTTTCTGATTATCCGATGACAATCCATTTCCCCATTTTCGAAAAATAGACCGTCCCTACTACTCCCCCATCTACCCCATTATACTTACTCTGTACGTCTCTTCCTGGGGGATGGCTCCTCCTGCTTTACTGATTCTGCAGTTGCGTGTCCTTCTCCAAGCGCTGCTCTGCCCACTGCTGCCAACAGTCCACCTGCACTAAGCAGCTTCTACAAGCTCAGTAGAGGTGAATCATTACTGCAGAGAGCAGAACAGTCATGGAGAAAAGCACATGCCATCTCACAGGAATGTAAATATAATGGGGTCGGGGGTTGGGCTGAATAGGTAGGGAAGGGCAGGATAGCTATAGAGACAGGGAGGGGTTGTATGGGAGGGAGAGTGAGAGAGAGAGAGAGAGAGAGAGAGAGAGAGAGAGGAGGGAGAGAGGTAGAAGGGGGGAGTGATGAAGGAGGGGAAATACGATGAGAGGGGTTAGTGAGGAAGTTATGCAGAGGGGAAGCTGAAGCAAGTAAACAAATGTAGGAGATACCACTCAATCACTCAAATCATGGATAAAGGTATATGGGTTCATTTATTAACCAATAAATAGCAGTAACAGACATTTAAAAATTTTTTTAAAAATCTGCCTGGAAAACCCCTTTAAGGCAGCTGTGACATATCCAATAAAAAAAATGACAGTCACATGGCTCACTACGATTTTTGTGTGGATGTTACTTAAGCTTCAGTGATATATTGTAGGCATCACAACTAAAAATCAGTAACTAGAGCTCAGTTAGAGCACAACTTAGGTACTTCTCCTTTACAAAAATGCTAAATTATTCACTCAAAATTTTCAAATTTAATATTCTACAACATTACATGTTATTTGTCCCCAGATTCCTTATCTAATGAGACTGAATCCCCGTATCTTAAACATTTTGGTATTTGATATATTTGCCAACTACTATTTTCTTTTTCTCCAAATCATTTTACTTATAATAATATTCATAAAATAGTCTTTAACTGTGTTTAAATTAAGACCCATATTTAAATAGACAGATTTAAGGAAATATAATGATTAAGTAAATTACAAACAGTTCATGAACATGACAGTTACACTTTAACCAGGACTTCTTTCTATGGTTCATAACTGGACAGATTTTTGTTTTTAGGAACATGTGCTTTTGGGGGCTAATGCATTTTTTTTGCATTTAGTTTATTCAAATAATTTTTGAATTTTTTTAATATCTAGGAAAACGTAATTAAAAAATAGGGAAAATGTGTTTTTTTTTCCCAAATTTTCCAATTTTTTAATAGCACAGAGTAAACAGCTACCTGATACTAAAAATTTTTTTTTTCATCATAAATTTTATTTAGGTGACATATATATCACCTGTGATGTCAGCAAAGTAGCGCCAATTTTAATGTTCTTTTGCCTTGATTTTTATTGTTTTCATTATTTTCTTGCACATTGTGCCCCCGATAAAGCAATAATAGGCTTTGAGGGTATTTTAACATAAAATTTTTATTGATGACACGTGAAAATGGAACTGAAGTATTAACCCTGGTTACAGGAGGAATATAGTCTCCTTGCACAATATAGGTCCTCTAGGTCTTAGCAGGCCCTGCAGTTCCTGGTCATGTGATCTTCTAGGTTGGGGGAACATCATGGTGGCTATCATAGATGTATACACAGCGTGTTAGGGAATTGCTCGGACAGCAATTCCCAGTAGCTGTTGAAAACCCTGGGGCGGGACACAAGAGACAGTGAGCCCTAAGCTGAAGCCCCCAACTGTCCCTTCCTATTGCCAGGTCTTATTCTACATAATAGGTGGCAACCACAAAGATGATCCCTTCCTTTATATGTGATACACAAAACGCAGTCAAGACGAAACAACAACAAAGGGAGGTCAGCTAGCCAAGGTCAGTAAACAGTCAAGCAATGCAGTGCCAAATCGGAGTCCAAAGAGTAGTCAGTAGGGAAAGCCAGAGGTCAAGGATTAGAATGCAAGCAAGAATAGTGACAGCAAAAATCAAGTACGGACAAGTCAACAGAACTAGAGCCATGTTAACACAGTGCAACCAAAAACTTTAAGCAAAGAACCAAACTGCACCCGCCTCCTGCACCGCCGCATGCGAGCAGAGGGTGGTGCAGTAACCCGAACAGGCAGAGATGTTACACAGCGATAAGGAAGGCAGGGATGGTAATAAAATATCCCTGCCTTCTCTCCTGGGTATAGAGGAGTTGAGCTTTAAGTATATCATTTATATATCAAATAATAGCCAAAATTCTCAGCATCAGGGGATGAATTTACACAGCACATGTATCTCTTTGATTGTATTTTAATATGCTACATGGCGCTATGCCTTCTTTATTAACAATATGGAAGCCAACAGACTGCCTTATAGTCCTCACTGCAGAAAAATAACAAAAAAAATGATTAGGCAAAAATGATTAAATATTGTGGAGCAAAAATTCATTCTATTTTGACTATAAGATCCGTAACAATGACTTGAAATGCTAAAAATATTTGAAATATAAATAATATTTTAACTGTAACCCAGGCTTCAGGTTTATACCAAAGAAAGTATTTGTATAAACTACTAAACGGCTTTCGAAAAGTCCTAAAATATTTTCCCACCAAGGTGTCCCTGCAGTTCAAGTGATTGTACTCAAACTCCTTTGTTAATGTTTGGCATCTTCTAAGCTTCTGCATGTGAATAGTTATCCTTTGAGGAGAAAGACTTTCTTTCATGTAGGAGCTGATGAAAGGGCAAACATGATGCCTGAAGGACTTGCATTATAATGAATGTCAATTTCTGCTAGCTGAATGAGTTAAAATGATTAAGGTAACTTCTAACAAAGCTGACTTTCTATTCAATTACTATATAAACCTGGCATTGGAGCTGCAGGCACAGTACAGAAGTTTCCACTTTCACTCAATGCTTGTTACTCTACATATAGTACATGTAATTGTGTTACATACTCAATATATAAAGAAAATAAAGAATATGTTGCTGTAGAAAATGTGTTCCTCATTGGATTACAGAAGAAAGATAGATGCTGGACCATTATTTTAGGTCACATTCCCAAAGATTTCCATACATTCTAAAGCTAGCCAATGTAGTGAAAAAAAAAATAAAGTATTTCCCTAAATTCAAAGATAGGTCATGTTCAATTTTTGTCCATTTTCACAGATCCTCCATACACTCAAGTATATAAGTGATCTGTAAAAATGGGTACCCCTCGATTGCAAGATGGCAGTGAAAAATGTCACACAAAGACTTTTCTGGAGTTTAATGAGACTCTTGGATTTCATCTTTGCTTTAATCATAAATAATAATAATAATAATAATAATAATAATAATAATAATAATAATAATAATAGCACAGTATATATTTCCTCCTTTCATGTCATGGACTGCACATTTAATCATTTAGCCTATTGTATTGTCCTATAAACTTATTAGAGATTTTCAAAAATTGTTACATAGTCACACAGTAGTTTGAAAAAAGACTTAGGTCCATGAAACTCAACTATTTTATACTTATAAATCCAAATTGATCCATAGAAGGGCAAATCCATTCTGCTAAAGGAAGTATTTGACAAGGATGCAGAATATCAACCCATCCCCACAGATAGGTAGGTTAAGGTCACCTCAATCTGTGTTCTCCACTTGTGAATCAGTGCATCAGCTGCCGAGATATTACTGTTTTTGTCAACATGCAAATGAGCTCTTTGGAGCAATGATGGAGTTTCTGTTGATCCACAGTGGTAAACCTTCATTGCTCCAGAGATCTCATTTACATATTGAAAAAAATGGCACTCTCTCATCAATGGAGGCATTGATTCGCAAGGGTAAAATTGTCAGGGGTATCAGTTGTGATGCTGTGACTTTAAGGTTTCTGTAAGACCTGAGACCCCTCTGTATGTCAGAGATTCCCTGGTCTTGTCCAAAAACCACCTGCAGAATCCTATTTACATTTCCTGTCTCCTCACCCTTCTGCCTGCAATTACTGTTTGGCTTTGAGACCTGTTTTTCCATTTAACTGTGTTCAGATTGATCTCATAGAATTTTGACCTCTTGGCTTTAGTTATCAACTCCGGCTTGTCTTAGATACTGTCTTGACGCATTCTCCTGATATACTGACTCCTTGGCTTGTGTTACTAGATACATCTTGTCTTCTGATTTTGTCCTGATGTGATCTCCGGGAATATGACTTTTGGTTGGTTATTGAATTCCCATTTTCTCCTGGCTCAGACATCTCATCTGAGAGGCTACCACTTGTAGTCTACCCTACACATTGTCTTCCTTGTCCAGATATTAGTCAGTAAGTTAATAGTGGTTTCTGTAGCATTTATTACCTCCATAGTGGCTGGTGGTGAGAATTCAGATGCCCAGACTCTGCAAAGCCCAACTGGCCTTGCAGCCAGTGCTGATGAAGTTGATTGGGGTTCTGGTTCTGGTTCAGTGCTAAACTGGTTTTAAAAAGCTTGTTTTTCTACTCACTGTTATCAGTCCATCTCTGTGTTTTTCTGTAATTTGCCATTGGAACTCAATCATAAGAAAAATACTATTATATTCAGGTAATCTTAAGCTATGGTGCTGGACTAATGCTGGTGAAAGCATAAAGTTCCTGCAAAGTGAATCCCATACACATATTGCAGAAAAATACTTGCAGTGAACACCATCAAAGTTTTGGAAATTGCAGCCAGTTAATTATACTTACAGAAATGCCGACTGTTTCTCTATAGGTATAATGGAAGCAGCAAGTGCGTAGAGGAAACTTTATGCAAAATTTCTGTGGGGACTTACAAGGTAAATATCTAGCCCTTTACAAAACATTCCCCACATTCCACCATTATCAATTCCTGAGAGCGCATAATCCACCATTTCACATTCCAAACAGCATAGTAATACTTCTCTCTTATAAAATTGGACTTCCTTTTTTGGTAATCACACCATTGTCAATTATACTTACGGAAACACAGACCGTTTAGCTATAGGTATGATTGAAGCAGGATGTCCGAACTGTAGGACGCTGCATGGGGCTTTAGCCTTAGGTGGTTTTTCCATTGGAGGGTGGGAGCAGTTTCATCTAGCTATGTAGTCATCATGCTAAATCACATACTGTGAGGTCCTCAGTTAGGAAGATTATCAAGCTGATATCTGACAGTGAGGGATATGTCACTCAATCAGAACAGGGTGGGATTTAGCATAGTGACTGCGTGACTAGCTGAGGAAGGTCCCTATGACTAATTTGGGTGCATTTGAATGTGGTAATAATAATAATAATAATAATAATAATAATAATAATGTTATAAAATTATCAAGCAAAATAATATATTCCTAGAATTAATCCTTCTATAATAGAATATGTCTGTAATATGGCATATAACAAACATGTGGAGGTGCAATAGCCTTTATAAAATCCCAAGGTTGCCATAGTATGGCTCGGCATAAGGGGGCATTCACACAATGTAACGCGGCATTCATTCTGACACGTAAACTCGTGTCAGAATCAGGGCTGCAAAACAATCCCATTGACTTCAATGGGTTCCGTTTAGTGCACGTAACACATTGAAATCAATGGGAGGCTTTTTAACCAATTGATTTCAATGTGTTACACACGCTAAACAGACCCCATTGAAGTCAATGGGATTCTGTTTTGCAGCCCTGATTCTGACACGAGTTTACGTGTCAGAATCAATGCTGTTTTACATCCTGTGAATGCCCCCTAACTAGAATGTTGTACATAGTCAATATACACTGTACATTTATCTTTTGATTATTTTAAGTTGATATATATATATATATATATATATATATATATATATATATAGGTAATAATAAAATAGACTAAAAATAGAGATTAATTTTAATGTATTTGCCTTGTTCAAAGGTGGCTTAAAAATTAAAATTGAACATATCTGAAGATCTTTGAAAAAAAATAGAAAGGGAAAAATCGGCAAAGATTTTAGAAAGGACTTTGGGTACGATTACTTAAAAGTGGAAGGTATAAAATCTGAATAAGCAAACTGCATATAGTTGTGTTCTGAGTGACTTACAGTTTATTATTCTCTTAGCAAATTATCCGCTAAGTAGTTAGACTGTATTTGTGAGCTAGATATTTATAATCTCCTATTGGCTGTGTGTCAAGTACAATATCTTTCATTTGAAAGTTTGTCTACTTCAGAATAATGGATTTAAGTCTTAAATATCTATTTCACTGCTTATACAGTTCCTTGAACTTTTCCCTAAACAATATTGGATTGCTCAGCAAACATTGCTAAATTAGGTTTAATGCACTGACTGCAATTTAAAAGTTCTCATAAACTTTCTTTTTCGCGTTGTTTGCATCCATTATTCTGTCTGGAGACGCGTGCAGTTCTTTATTGTGTGTCATGTCTTAATAGAAAATAACTCAAGAACAAATTTTGTAGCGTAACAGTGGTAATAGTAGTAGTAGGTATAATTATATTGTAAACCTTATGATATAAGATTACCAAACATTTACAAATAATGGTGCTTAAAATAAACACAAAAATACTAAAAATATTTCACTGGAATAAAAAAATGTTTTTTTACTCAGTAACCATTTACCATATTTGATAACTAGCTCTTAGTTGGTAAGATTCTGTTAATTAAAGTTTATTTAGGCCATGTTTACACCAGATTTGTATGGTATGTATGTTTGAAATAAAGGCGTGGATAAAGAAGACGGCGCACCCTGAATGCCCGCCCAGCGTGCACGATCCGTAAGTAGATATTCTTTTTTAGGGTTTTATTTTAAAACTGGGGGGTAGTTTAATATAACTTTTACGGTGCCTGAATAGCCTTTTTAAAGGCTATTCACGCATATGTGGGGCTCTATCAGCATGATTTTGCTGATAGAGCCCCTTTAATGAATCCACCATCACCATTACCTGGGGCAGAGAGTTCCAGAGCCTCTGGTTATTGAACGTTTTGTACAGGATGCCTCCAAGCTCTGCTATGCTGAATGGAGCTAATGGACAACCCGCATGATCTAAAAGTATGGATTTCACTATTGGGCTATTTGCCGATGCTGTGTATCTCACATTATCATGTGACTGTAATCTTATACAAGCTTTATTTGAGTGCATTTCAAATGCTGGCATCCACCTCCTCATTGTAGGTGTTTGATTGATAGTAAAACATATGGTTACAAACATATAAAAATATTATTCCCATACAGCAAACATCGTAGCCGGAAAAAAAATCAAAAAAGCCAAACTGTTGTTTTTTTTTCCATGTCCCGTTCCATAAATTTTAATAAAAAGCTATCAAAACATGAAACATTCCCCAGAATTATGTAAATAAGAAGTACATCTGCAAAAAAAGCCATCTTATGCATCCATGTATGGAAATGTTAAAAATTCCGGGTGTCAGAATATAGTGACTCCAAGAATTTTTTTTTGCACTGCTTTGGATTTTTTTAAGAGGTTACAATGTAAAAAAAAAAAGAAAAAAAAAAAAAAAAAAAGCAACAACATAAATTTGGTATCTCTGGAATCGTTCTAATCCATAGAATACACATGACATGTCATTTTGGCTGCACAGTGAACACCGTAAAAATGAAGCTCGTAAAAAGACGCAGTTTTTCTCCAACTGCATCCCATTCTGAATTTTTTTTCCCGGTTCCTAGCATATCCTATAGAATATTACATGGTACCATTGTAAAATACATTTTTCCCCTGCAAACATTAAGCCCTTATATGGCTCTGTGAATGGAAAAAATAAAAAAGTGATGGGGCTTGGAAGATGGGAAAGTCAAAATAAAATAAAATAAAATAAAACATTAAAAAATCAAAACAATAAACAAAATGATAGCCCTATTTGTCACTAAAAATGCCACAGAATATATTTGAGTAACAAAAAGTAAAAATATACTACCACCCTCAAAACTGCATGTTCAAAAAAAAGAAAATGTGTCTGATCCTGAATTAGGGACAATGGTCTGGTTCTGAAATGGTTAACCGATTCTAATTTCCAAGTTTTATCCAGATTGCTTACAATTTCAAAATATTCATACAATAGGGTTGACTTTGTCAGCGAAAAAAAAATCAGATTGGAAAACACATTTGTGCTCTGTATGTGCCGCACAAATAAATTGTCTTCACTTGTGTTTTCCATGAAGTTGCAGGTAGTGTACGGCTACGGTAGTGTATGTCAAGAGAGTGTGTTAAGCAACATCACTTGCATTGTCTACATGTTTACTTCCATCTTTTGGCTAAAACCTGAACTGCAGATATACTTATGTTATTGTACTGCAATTTTAGATCTCAACACATGACAGGCGCTTTAACTCAGTGTTCCCGCTTTCCTACAGTCATGCTAACAAAGGCTACATCTGTATGTTTCATCTTCAATGTGTTCCGTATCTAGCACAGGATACTGCATAACAGCTAAGCACCATCCTTATGTTGCTATTGATAAGAATTTGCTATCATACTCTCTGTGTATGGTTTACGACAATTCATCTTTTCTTTGGTGCATGTTTATTGAAATAAGTACAATTTGTGCAACAGCTCACAATTGTACAAATTTGGATCTAAACAGGAACAACATTTGTATAATTGACAGATTATACATAATGACTTGGAAATACAAATTTCCCTTTTCTTCGCAGCGTGGTGTAAATAGATCATCATACACTACAGAATGCTTCCTAGCAGATGTTTAGAGAAAAGTCTTCATCTGCAAAGTTAAACCTTTACTTTGTACCCTGTTTAGCATTTGAAGCATTACATTTAAGAGTATGTTAAATATTCACTAAAAATCACTCTAGTATGAATAGAAATAATTGCGTCCAGGTGGCAAAGACCTGTACAAGGGACCTCCGCTCAATTACCATCAACACTTACAACCACAAAAAAGCCTAACTTGTCCTAGATGATCAACAGGTTTTGTTCCATTTAGTACTCGCTTGTGACACCTCGCATTGTGAAATGGCACAACCATGAGATGTGTTGCATGAGTCACAACAGCTGCCATTATCTCAAGAGTGAAGTGTAAAGTTAGTGTAAAATGTTACACCCAGCCAAAAAAAAAAAAAAATCACAATTTTAAAACCATTTTCATAAATTAATAGTACAGGTGAATATGAAAAACTTTTTAATGTATCTTATTAAAGAAATATGTTTCAATATCAGAGTGGGTTACTTTTTACGTTTATAGGGAGTGGAGAACAAGAAGGAGGCTGCTGGAAAAGACACACAAATAACTGCAGCTGCTAAGTTCTGTTATACTGTGAGAGAGGACTATTGGTATTGTGATGTATCAAAATATCATTTTACCACTGCACAGAATAAAGCAATTAAGGAGTTAAAAGGGATTTCCCATCTCAAGGATCCTATCTATACTGGTAGCTTATGTAAATTGAAGCCTTTTCCTACATATATTGCTTTAGAAATTCTGCTTTGTTCTCCTGCTATGTGACCTTATTCCTCCCATTATTTACACAGCATTGCTATAAGCATGGACCTATAGGAAAAGTGATGTCACTTACTCACTGTTCTTACCGGCAGGACAATCGATGAGCTAATTGCAGTTTGCTGATAAAACTCGGTCTGTTATTTCTCTATGTAAACACACAGATAACACTGAGTCCATTCTGTACAAGCATCTGCATATTATCTGATCTGTATAAGTGTTGTGAGAATTCTACGGCCTGTTTTGTAAGAGGGAGGGGGAGAGAGGGGAAATACAGGAAGTGAGAGGAAAAGACTGCAGCCAGACTGCTGAAACACTGAGATGGGAAAACCTCTTTAACTAAATAGCAGCAGACTCCTCCCCCTCCTTCTCTTCATAGACTTCTGTGTGTGAGGAAGAGTAAAGAGAGTTTATCTATAGCAATAACAAGAGTGAGTGAAGGAAAAGAGGAGGAGGCTAATAAGCGGAGGACATATATATTTATTTAAAAATATAGATTATAAAGTTTCTTAGATTCACTTGCACTATAATTTATGAAAAGATTGAAATTGGAGGTACACTTTAACCCCTTCCCGACATGCGCCGTAATAGTACGGCGCGTGTCGGGTCTGTAACTATGGCGACCGCCCGGGAGCCGGGCGGCCGCCATAGCCGCTGGGTGTCTACTGCTTTAAGCAGTAGACAACCGGCTCTATACAACACAAAGTAGCAGATAATTGTGAAGTGGAATGAAAATTATACATGTTTTTCAAAATTTTATTCAAATAAAAATCTGAAAATTGTGACGTGTAAGTGTGATGTGCAGTCTGTTAGTAGCTGTGTTTATTATCTGGTGAAAGTGCTGTTTCAAGTATCTCCACTAGTTTTCAAGGACTTAATAATCCCACTATTAGAGGCCACTATTCTCTAGACTTGCCCACAAACAAGATGGCCAGTATTGTTCTCAGATCAGTGGCCATCTTGCTTCCTGTTTGAGGCCATCTTGCTTCATTGTTTTTGGCCTATTTAAACCCATATAGTCCCATGCTTGAGTATTGTGTTACCTCTAGTCTCTAGCTCAGATGTATATCTTTTCCAGATTGCTTCTCCTTACTGCTTACCTGCTTGTGCATCGACCTCGGCTCTGTCTGTGTACCTGCTTGTGCATTGACTTCAGCTCCGTCTGACTACCCACCTCTGTGTACCGACCCAGGCTATCCACTGACCAAACCTTCTACCGTGATGTTTCCTGCTGCTCCTCTTGGCCCTCAAATTTCAGTTGTGTATCATCAGAAATGTAACACATTCAATCCTCCCATATCAATACTTTGTAGAGCCACCATTCACTGCAATTACAGCTGCAAGTCTTTTGGGGTATGTCTCTACCAGGTTTGTACATCTACAGACTGAGATTTTTGCCCATTTTTCTTTGCAAAATAGCTCAAGCTCTGCCAGTTTATATGGAGAACATCTGTTAACAGCAATTTTCATGTCTTGCCTCAGATGCACAATGGGATTTAGGTCTGGACTTTGACTTTACCATTCTAACACATGAATATTCTTTTGGTCTAAACTATTCCACTGTAGCTCAGGCTATAAGTTTAAGTTCATTGTCTTGCTGGATGGTGAATCTTCTTCCCAGTCTCAAGTTTTTTTGCAGCCTCCAACAGGTTTTCTTCCAAGATTAGCCTGTATTTAGCGCCATCAATCTTCTTATCAACTTTGACCAGCTTCCCTGTCCCTGCTGAAGAAAAGCATCCCTATATTCATGATGCTGCCACCACCACAATGTTTTACAGTGGGGATGGTGTGTTCAGGGTGATGAGCAGTGTTACTTTTCCACCACACATAGCACTTTGCATTTAATCCCAAAAAATTCACCTTTGGTCACATCTGACCAGAACACCTTCTTCCACATGTTTGTAGTGTCCCCTATATGGCTTGTGGCAAAATGCAAACAACACTTCTAATGTCTTTCTTTCAACAATGGTTTTGTCCTTGCCACTCTTCCATAAAGTCCAGATTTGTAGAGTGCACAACTTTTAGTTATCGTGTGGACAGATCTTCCCACATGAGCTGTGGATTTCTACAGCTCCTCTAGAGTGACCAGGTGCCTTTTTACTCTTTCTCTGACCAGTGCTCTCCTTGCTCGATCTGTGAGTTTAGGTGGATGGCCATATCTTGATTGGTTTATAGTTGTAGAATACGTTTTCCATTTTTGGATAATGGATTGAACAGTGCTCCTTGGGATGAACAAAGCTTGGGATATGTTTTTATAACCTAATGATGCTTTAAACTTCTTCACAACTTTATCTCTGACCTGTCTGGAGAGTTCCTTGGTCTTCATGATGCTGTTTGTTCACTAGTGTTCTCTAACAAACCATTGAGGCCTTCACAGTACAGGTGCATTTATAGTGAGGGTTAATAACACACGGCTGGACTTTATGACTTCTGAAGGCAATTGATTGCAATGGATTTTATTTAGGGGTATCAGAGGACAGTAACATTTTTATTTGATTAAAATTTTGAAAACCATGTATCATTCTTGTTCCACTTCTTAATTATCTGCTACTTTGTGTTGTTCTATATCTTTGTGGTTGTTAGGTCACAAAATGTATGAATATTTTTGCAAGCCATTGTACCAATAAACTATAGAAATCCTCCTAATGCATATAGGCCCTGTTGACTTCAGGGCATCACTTGAGCATATAAAAATGGATGTCCTAGAGTATAAGGCGGAGGAGTTAAAAAAAAAAAAACCTTTAATGGAGAGGTTACCCTCTTTAGAGCTATTTTTTACAGTATCTAGAGGATTAACCAGCTAAGGAGTAATCCATAACCATATGGCTGTGTCTGAGACAAAGTAAGTGCCATAGTTCCACAGCCAGCACCTTGTAGTCAGGATTACTTTTTCAAACATGCTTATTGTGGACGGCAAAGTGTTCACAATCCTTAAACTCTGTAGCAAAGAATTCAAGCAGCTAAAAATGATATATTACAATGTCTTTCAGTTCATTTCTGATAGTGTATTTCAATTCTTTATGGGTTCACCCTTTAACCCCTGGACAATGCTAATCTGGCTATTTACATTGCTCTATCTGATGCCCTGTGCTGCAGACATGTTAAAGTCGCACAACTGTGATTTACAACTGCTCCAGTAGAAGTGATAAGTGCTGGCATCTCCATGCTGAAGTTATTGTCCTTTGTTACACTGTGATAATGGAAGCTTTGAGGACTTTTGTTATCAAATTTAACTCTCACATATTGTGCTAGCAAAACTTACTCCCCAACCAGCCCCTCCTTCAACTTTTTCCTGGATCTTTGTTCATTCTCAGCAGGGAGCATAGCTATAGATAATGCAAGCAATTTACAGCCTTCTACTATACCAAACTATTACTTAATTTACACATGGACTAGGGGTCTAGAAAATAAATCACGCCCGATATAAATCCATATAAAACCTTTTTTTTTTTTTTGTTGAAAAACTATATAAATGTGTAATTCCTATGATCAGAATAACTAGAAAAGCATATTTTAATATTTTTATAAGCCAATTTTATAAATAAAAACAATTTTGTTTCAGGTAAAAGAAGCAAAATTTTCCACTTCTAGCAAAAAAAAAAAAAAAAAAAAAAAAAGTCTTCTTATTTAACAAATAAGGCTGCTTATTTCAAACTGTATGTGTCCAGAAAAAAACATGGTAAAATATTTGAGATATGCAAAGCCATTAAAAGACATATTTCTGTGTAAAGCAATGCATACCAAAGTGCTAAATTTGGCCTGAGCATTGGGGCATCAATGATCCTTGGTGCTGAAAGGGTTGAAGACTTTTTGGAGTTTGAATTCCCATTTTCTACAAGCAGCCTCATCCCAAAAGTGAATGCATTTGTATATTAGCCTGTGCATGTCTGTGTATATGTATGTGGTTATATAAGTACAAATGTGTCCTTATCTTTTTACTTGGCTGGACACATATGTGTTACTAGATGACCACCTTTTCAAAACAATAAGATTTTGCAAATTTGTCAAAAGGTTTCCATGTCAATTTGTGATCAGCTAGTAGTTGCATTGGTAGCTGTCAAGGATATTGCGACATGCAAATTTGAGTCTAAATTTGAGCGAAGGTAAGGTTGGACACAATCCGATTTGGTGTATATGTCTAGGTATGTAGTAGATATTTTGAGTGCTTTTTGTGCACTTATTTTATTTTGTTTCTCAGTACCTACCCAATATTATGTACTAAGTGCTAAATAATGTCATAATCTTTACATCAATATATTCACATCGTCATAAAATACTGTATGTATACAGTATATAAAGTTATACATATAGTCATTTAACATGATTCTTTTTACGTCTTAGTATGTAGGAAGAGATTTATGCCTAAAGTGCAAAAACGAATAAGTCCTATACTTCAGTGATATGTTTTTGCTTAGAAAAATATTATATTTGATATTTCCTTAATAAATAAATTGGCACAATAATCCATCACATTGAACTTTGCATCTTGACATGAGAAATGTATGTTCCTCAGCCAATCATTTCAGTACAAGGGCCTACAAAGAACAGATGGTTTAAAAATCAAATAAAGAGCAGAACATTGTGTCTGTTCTGTTTGATAAGAACGAAAAAAGCTAAGAAATCTATCCCAGATGGAATTTTATTTGTGTAATCCATCAAGAATTAATTTTAGATCTGGATGTTATTCTTCAAAACATTAGTCCTTTCTCTGATTACATTGTATTAGTTAAAACAAAGTTGTGAATCTTTTGCAATATGATTCATATTTTCTATGGATCAGAGTATAATTAGTTAGCCTCAATGACTAGACTATGAAAGATTTCCAATTCTAAAGAAAACCATAAGTGGCAATGAAACATATTAATTTTAAGAAGCACTTTGGAAAGTAATCACTGGAAACTAAGATTGTTAGCAGCCGAGACTTAAAGGGATTTTCACATTAGACTTTTGTACTGGTACATATTGATCAAAAGCAAATTTAGATGAGATCCTATGAAGTCTGGTGGATTTGATCATGCTGAATTTGTAAAATTAAGATGTCATTTAAAAAAAAAAAAAAAGAATAAATAACCCAGTCTTAATCTACATACATTTGGTCCTCTATCTAAATGGTAGATTACAAGCATACTTGACTACTCTTTCTAATACAATTGAACATCATTTGCAATTTGTTTTTGTAGTCTAAGACAAAGACACATATGCAGCACATTTCACATGTTTGGGCAGAAATTCAGCAACATTTTCCAAACCTGTAAACCATACCGAAAGCCGGGAACAGTATTACAAAGGTTCATCAGCTTCTTTGCAGGACTGCCATAAGAAATATCTTGATCCAATATTCTCAAATATTCAAAGTCTTTTTTACATTGTAGGGCCCCTTCAGGAGAACCAGGTTTGCCTAAGGTTACTTATTAATAGAGATGAGCGAGTAGTGTTCGATTGAGTAGGTGTTCGATCGAATACTACGGTATTCAAAATACTCGTACTCGATCGAACACTACTAGCTGTTCGAAGTTTAAGGTTCAATGCAGAAGCAGCGTTGATTGGCAGAATGCTATACATTCTGCCAATCAATGCTGGTTCTTCTCTTACCTTTCCGAAGTCTTCTCCGCGTTGCATCCCCGCGTCTTCTTCCGGGTGGAATTCACTCTGCCTAGGCATCCAGCCTAAGCAGAGCCGACTGCGCATGCACGGGCATGCACGTGCATACACGTGCATGCGCAGCCGGCTGTGCTCAGGCGTCGGATGCCTAGGCAGAGTGAATTCCACCCGGAAGTAGACGCGGGGACCCTGCGCCGGGAAAAGACTTCAAGCAGAATCCAGCCCGACCCTCACTCATGGACTTGGTAAGTATGATTTTATCGAATTTTGCGTACCCCTGAAACGAGCATTTCCCCCCATAGACTATAATGGGGTTCGAAATCAGTCGAACAGTGTGCGGCTGTTTGAATTGGATTTCAAACCTCAGACATTTTAGTGTTCGCTCATCTCTACTTATTAAGAACACTGAACCTAAGTCCATAACATATGTACTGTCTATGCTGTTCTTCTCTGATGGTAATCCTGTCTAAATAGAAACATATTCATTATTGTCCATCAGGATCCAGCACTACATCATCTCATCTGAGTGCTTTTGCTGAAATTTGCCCACTGTGGGACTATTAAAGGATTATCTTATCTTATCTTATCTTACCGGCTTTATCTGATATTAAAATGATAATATGGGTTGCGAAAATTGGTCACTGGTTCACTCATCTCGAAACTTGATAACATTGGGACATTTATGCAAAACATTTTCTATTATTCCTTCTTACCACTGAGTCAAGGTTTAGAGAACCTAAGAATACTGTATACTGGTAACATAATTTAGTGAAAAGGGATTTGCATAACTGTATTTTATGTTTATATAAAGTTATAACGTTCATGTAATAATGCAATTCAGAACACAAAACACAATTCTGATTAAAACAGAATTTTAGAAAATCAAGGCCATATTTATTCTTTTCTTGCACTGTTAGGTCATGTATTATATGTATCCTCAATAATAATAAAGGTACCTTAGAAAGCTTCACACTAGCCTCATTTGACATATCCAGATAGATTACCTTGTATTTAAAAAACAATTATATCAGCCTATGTTTTAAAAACACTTTTTTTCTTATTTATGTTGATAGTCAAATCCACAGCATAGTAGTGGGTGGGAGTGGGAAACCAGAAGGCGACACTCGAAATGCGGACCCGGGAGGCAGGAGGCGGGACTCGGTAGCAGGTAAGGGCTCGTTCACATCTGCGCCCGGCACTCCGTTATGCAGGTTTCCATTTCCTGCATGAAACAGAGCAGGAGACGGAAACCTGCAGGAGTCTTTCTCACCCATTCATTTGAATGGGTGAGAAAGATGTCCGGCTGTGAGCGGCGGTGAGCATTTTACGCTCTCCGCCGCGAAACCGGGTTTTTTAATCCGGACACAGAGTCGGACATGCAGTACTCTGTGTCCGGATTTTAAAAAAACGGTTTCGTGGCGGAGAGCATAAAACGCTCACCACCGCTCACGGCCGGACCCGGTCTGTGCTTTCCGTCTTCTTGCATGTAGAAGATGGAAAGCACAGAACAGAGTGCTGAACGCAGGTGTGAACCTAGCGTAAGCAGATTTTGCACTGCTGTGGCTGGAGGTAGCCGGGCACTTGTGTAGGACAGTTGGAATCTACAGCATGCCTGTTCTCCATCACATCATTAATTTCATGTGACATTCCCTAGCACTGGAGACGCTGACTGTATCTAGGGTTTATTTTTGGGGTAGTGTTCATATTTCAAGTCTACCCCAAAAACCCTGTAAAATCAAGCTACAGCTGATTTTCGGGGTAGGGCTTATTTTAGGAGAAACAGGGTAGATTAGGGCTTCAAATTATGTGCACCAAGTCACTCTTAGATAAACCACACCGCAAACCTTTATCCTCCCTCCCAATTCCTAACATGGTTAGCCCAAGAAGACTGAAAAATTAAATGAACTATTCCTTATGAAAATCTATCCATAGGGCTCAAAGACACCTCCAAAGTGTTATAAGTTTTTTTTTTTTTTTTTAATGTAGATTGTGAGCCCCACATAGAGCTCACAATGTACATTTTTCCCTATCAGTATGTCTTTTTTGGAATATGGGATGGAAATCCATGCAAGCACGGGGAGAGCATACAAACTCCTTGCAGACGGTTTTTTACCCTTGGCGGGATTTGAACACCAGGACCCAGCGCTGTAGGGCTGCAGTGCTAACCACTGAGCCACCGTGTGGCCCCCTTTATAAGTAAGTTTTTGCCATTCATTAAGCAAGACTCCATTAAGCTCCCGGTACCACCTATTTGAACATAATACTGAGTATTTTTTTTACTTGTCAGAAGCAATAATATGCTATAAATCTTAGATGTATGTTTCCTTACACTCCTTTTTCTAAGAATCATGCTTTAATTTAGAACACACATCACAAAGCGCTCTTTTGGCAAACTATATTTCCTAAGCTGAACTATATTTCCCAGTTCACATGGAGAAGAGTAGAAGATCTGCAACACTTGCCTGTTACTTTAAAATATAACTTTTAAATCATTCCGTTAAAAAATACATCAAAAGTGCAAAAAGTTGGGGCCACATGGTGGCTCAGTGGTTAGACCTGCAGCCTTGCAGTGCTGGAATCCTGGTGTTCAAATCCCACCAAGGGCAAAAACATCGGCAAGGAGTTTGTATGTTCTCCCCGTGTTTGCATGGATTTCCATCCCATATTCCTAAAGACATACTGATAGGAAAAATGTAAATTATGAGCTCTACGTGGGACTCACAATCTACATTTAAAAAAAATACAAAAAACAAAAAAATGTATGTGTGTATGTGTGTGCACACCAAAAGAGCTATGACTAAGGGACAGTAAGGTCCTGAAATGCCTCAGTTAGAATGCAGTGACAGTGGGAAATATAGTTTGCCAAAAGTGCACACCAAAAGAGCTATGACTAAGGGACAGTATTTTTTAACCACAGAACCGCTAGACTGCAGGTCACTGCAGTGAGGTCCACAAGACTGTGGGGCGGCCCTGTGTCTGGACAAGCTGCAGTACTGCGTTAGTGTGTACAGGGGTAACACACATACACCAGTTAATTTCACTGGAGAAAGGAGACAGTGCAGCTCCTAATTTGAACAGGGCTGCAAAGGGAATTCACCCCAGTTAACCTCACTGGGTTAATGATGTGGGTGCGACTTTAATGTACACTAGCCGCCAAGCAGGGCTCACTCCAGTTAACATCACTGCGTGAGTGGTGTGTGTACAGCTCTTAATGGAGATTAGCTGCAATAACCGTGCACCAGTAACCTTTACTGGGGGACTGCACCTGAGCTTAGGCTCAGGTGCAGTCACCCCTGGTAACGTCACCCCTGGTCAGAAAACCAAACAGAACTCCTTAACCACTAGGAGTAGTAGTGGCGGAAGACAAGCAGCAGGCTGACTAGTGAAACCACACCTGCTGCAGTGCCACGGGCTGGGACAGCATCTGCTGCACCCAAGCCCTAGTGTGGATCTGGCAGTTCAGGTTTTATAGGTTCTACCTAAATGTTCCCATAGTTAGAGACCAAGGTATCCCCACACAGAGGCCTAACCTGTCCACCTAACATTGACTGGAACCTGTCCCTGCAGTGTCATTCCCCAGTTTGGGGTTAAGTGTGAGCACCAGGCGGCGGAAACTCAAACTATTTAAAGGGAAGTCCCCGCCCAGCAGGGCGGTGCCCATGACCTCCCCGAGCATGCTCCGTGTGGTCCAAACAGGACTTAGCTTCTGAGCAGCACCACAAATTCTGAGCATTCTCAGTAGGGAGAAAACTGGACATAGCTCCCAGCCATCTCACTGTCTGACGACGAGGGCGAGAGCTGGACCGGCCCGTAGGTGGCGCTGTGCGCCTGAAGACAAACCTGCGGGACCCCATCCTAACAGACAGTAAGGTCCTGAAACGCGTCAGCTAGAATGCAGTGACAGCGGTTTTTATAACACTTTTTTTGGTTTTGTATTTTCTCCAACTTTTTGCACTTTTGATGTATTTTTTAACGGAATGAATTAAAAGTTATATTTTAAAGTAACAAACAAGTGTTGCAGATCTTCTCCATGTGAATTGTGATTACTACAGCTTTCTTGAGCCCAGAAAGCATAGGATCGTGCACTTAGTCTGCTGAATAGTGAGCTGAATTTCAATACCATCTTTTTTCTATTTTGAAGTTATCTTTCCCAGTGTTTCCCATACTTTTTGTGCCCAGTATGTTGAAGGAAAAAAAATCGAGAAATTCTTAGTCTCTAAGTATTTATTCCAATTCCTTCGTGCCAAAATCATTAGTCTGATAAATTAGTTTATTCATTTAGCCAACTCAGTGTCTTGTTCATGCGACACAAACTGTGACAATTAATGCAAAAAGAGCAAAACCTTTAGAATTCTGAAAGCACCATCATGAAGCTTCAAATATGTCTTCTGGACCTCCAGATTTAATCAATAGTCAACTACTATGGTGAATTGTGTGACGCATACAACTATATAAAAGTTTTCTACAGACTTACATTTTGTTGGTTTGTTAATAATTGGAGCTACATTAAATTTATCATAATCATTAACACGGGATGAGATCATAATACCCAAAATTTAAAAAAGAAACACAGAAGTCCATTAGTTCTCCAATTTTATTTTCTCCAATTTCTCAAGTTTTCAGTTGAAACAAATTCAATTTCCACTAAATGATGTTAAAACTCAAGAATTCCTCATAACCTCAAGGAGTCTCAATATCACTAATAAAGAGAAGCAGTGTATAATAATTTTACCCTTTGCATTAGTATCACTGTGTGAATCAAAATAACTAGTGCTTTAATGGCCTAGAGAAAAAGTAGAGAGGGCAGGGGGCATCCATGTCTTATCCCCCTAAACAATCTAAACACAGATGACCTGTTCCTATTCGCTGGCATACAAGCTCTAGGCTCATCACATAGCAACCCAACCCATTTAACAGAAAATGGGGCTTAGTAGTAAGCCAAATCTTACTACTAACACATAGGTCCACTAAAGATGGTTGAAAACTTTGACAGTGTGAATAGTGAGACAAGTACATCCTCATTTCCAAACAAGCATGGAAGTTGTAAAGCCAGAAAAAATTTATCTAAAGTTAATCTTTGGTTCATTCCTCAACACCGCCATTTTTTAAATAAAATGGATTTTTCCATCTATGCATTCCCCCTGTGCTCCGAGCACAGCTTCATCATGACTTGAATGTTGCCTCCTGGACTGTTGCATGAGGCCCCCTGCAATGTCCTGGTCCTTCTCTTTGCTGCTTAAGCAGCTACACTATCTTCAGCGGGATCAAAAGCCTGTGCATGCGCTGTACACGAACACAATACACTCGTGTAGGAATAGAATAAAGATGGCCGCCGAGCATGCACTGTCAGTGGCCATCTTTATTCTATTACTACATGAGCTACGAGGACCAGCACATCACAGGGATAGTGATGCCACGGTGTTATGATTCTGTCTATATATATAAAATTATAATGTTTGACAGAACCTCTAGACTGCAAGACACTGCAGTGAGGTCCACAAGCCCCAGGAGGGCAGCCGTCTGAGCACAGCAGCAGATTATAAGCCGCAATACACACTGTAACAGTTAACTCACAGGCAAGGTTAGTGTGTGCGGCCTGAAGTACGAACAAGTTTAGTGTGAACAGACTACAATGACTTTACACCGGTTAACTTCACTGGGAACCTGCACCTGTGTGTAGGTGCTATTAAGTAAAGGCTGTCAGGGGTTAAACGTCACCCCTGATCAGCAACACAAAAATGCTCCACAACAACTTAGAGCTACCGTGTCAATACACGGGCAATAGTATATTCCACAGAGCCCTGCTGCCAGCGCCATGGGCCAAGTCCCCGCTTCACAGGGTGGTGGCATTGACTTCACCACACATGCTCAGTAGGGGGAGAAAGGGACTTAGCCTCTGTGTGACTCCAAAAGGTATGAGCATGCTCAGTAGGGAAGAAATGGGACTTAGCCCCCGTGCGACTCCAAAAAGTCCGAGCATGCTCAGTAGGGGAGAAATGGGACTTAGCCTCCACACCCCTCACTGCACGATGCGGAGGATGGGAGTTGGATTGGCCCACAGGTGGCGCTGTGAGCTGGGATGACAACCTGCGGGAGCCAATCCTAACACATGGCCCAAGAGGTGGCATTCAAGTAATGAGGAAGCTGTGCGGAGCATAGGAGCATAGGAGGAACACCCGCTGTGCTCTGTGAGCCTCATTTGCATAGAAGGATAAAGCGAGTTATTTCAAAAATTTAACCAAAGGTAGGAGTAGAATAACCTTTCTTAAGGCTATTCCAAAATGTCCTTAATTTAAAATGCATATCCCCAATGATAGAGCCCCTTTAAATTAACAGAGTCATTGTAGGCGGGTGATTGACCTGAATTATTCTTAACATGAGATAAAGACTTCCTTTTTATAGTAAAGGGTAACCCCTGGGTTTCACATTCACTCCGACATCTCCACTTGCACCAATCATCTTACATGATACAACGGCTTGGAAAAATATTCATATCCCTTGAACTTTTTCACATTTTGTCACCTTAAAAACACAAACTTCGATTGTATTTTATTGAGATTTTAAGTGATAGACCAAAACAAAGTTGCAGATAATTGTGAAGTGGAAGTGATCCATGGGCTTCAAAATTATAATCAAATAAAAATCTGAAAAGTGTGTTGTGCAAAAGAATTCAGTCCCCATATATCAATGCTTTGCAGAGCCACCTTTTGCTGCAATTATAGCAGCAAGTCTTTGGGGGTATGTCTCTACCAACTTTGCACATCAAGACTGAAACTTTTTCCCATTCTTTTTTTGCAAAATAGCTCAAGTTAATCCAGATTGGATGGAGTCTCAAATCTTTTGCATATACCAACACATTTTCTTACAAGATTGCCTTGTATTTATCACCACACATCTTCCCATCAACTCTGATCAGCTTCCCTGTCCCTGCCGAAGAAAAGCCTCTCCACAGCATGATGCTGCCACCAGCATGTTTTATAGTGGGAATGGTGTTTTCAAGTTGATGAGCAGTTACTTTTCCGCCACACATAGTGCTTTGCATTTAGGCCAAAAAGTTCAACTTTTGTCTCATCTCACCAGATCACCTTCTTCTATACAGCATATGTTTGCTGTGTCCCCTTTATGGCTTGTGGAAAACTGAAAATGTCACTTCTTATGTCTTTCTTTTCAACAATGCTTTTCTTCTTGCCACTCTTCCATAAAGGCCAAGTTTTGTGGAGTGGACTTCTAGTTGTCCTTTGGACAGATTCTCCGGCTTGAGCTGTGGATTTCTGCAGCTCCTCTAGCGTGATCATGGACCTCTCAGCTGCTTCTCTGACCAGTGCTCTCCATACTGGATCTATCTGTTTAGATGGACATCCATGTCTTGGTAGGTTTGCAGTCGTAGAATTTTTTTTTTTTTCCATTTTTGGATGATTGAACAGTGCCCCTTGGGATTCTCAAAGCTTGGGATATGTTTTTATAACTTAATCCTGCTTTAAACTTCTCCACAACTATGTCTCTGACCTGTCTGGTGAGTTCCTTGGTTCTCTTGATGCTGTTTGTTCACTAGTTTTCTTTAACAGACCACTGAGGCCTTCACAGAGCAGTTGTAATTATACCAAGACTAAATTACACACAGCTAGACTCTATTAACTAAATAAATGACTTCTGAAGGCAATTGATTGCCCTGAATTTTATTTAGAGGTATCTCTGTACAGGAGGCTGAATACTTTTGCACGTCACACATTTTCGATTCTTTTTTTTTTTTTTTAGTTAAAGTTTTGAAAACCATGTATATTTTTCGTTCCTCTTCAAAATTATCTGCTACTTTGTGTTGGTCTGTCACTTAAAATCTCAATAAAATACATTTAAGTTTGTGGTTGTAAGGTGACAAAATGTGAAAAAGTTCAAAGGGTATGAATACTCTTGCAAACAAATGTGCCTTACATACCATATATGCATCCTCCACACAAGGAAGACTGTTCAAACACAATAAAACTATAGTAACAACTCTATCACCACTTTTAACCACTTCTACCGAAATACTATGACCAATCCTCGGCAACGATCCATACCTCTCTACTATATTACTTGGAAAACCAATTAAAATTTCAGATGGGCAAAGAAAGTGAAATCTATTTTTGCTCAAAGTAAATTAAAATCTGCACAAGAAAATAAAGAAGTCAACACCAAAATAAGAGGTTGTTACAAATATATCCGCAAATTATAGAAATGATGGTAACCAACACAACTAAAGACTTTACAAACAGAACTACTGGTAAGATGTTGCAGATAAAAACCCACCTGCCATGTTCCTTTGAATATGTGACTTACCTGCTTTAGCGTCCCTGCCACTTATAATATGTAGGACGATGCGGCAATTCCAGTGTCGCATCAATAATTATCCCTCTAATATGTCTGCAGGTTATGAAAACAGTATATGGAGACAAGGGGCTGCAGTTTATAACTGTGATTTTTCCAAATTCAAAGCGACATTCATCGAACAAATTCCCTCCGATTCCAGTAATAGACTTAAACAACTCAAACTTAGAGAAATGTTCTGGATGTTTCCCCTGAATAGTTTGACACCTTTGGGACTAAATTAAACTTTATAATCCATCTGTGAGTGATGGACATAGGAACTCAGTGTAAGGACATGTAATTTGTCTAATTGGTTTTAAATATATTTTTTTTTATATTGATTCTAATCGTTTTTAACTTTGTGCTTTGTTGCATTATGTACGACATTGTTCTTAATTTATATTCTGATCAGTATATTTACTATTATAATATCATGTGTTGTATTTTTACTAGTCTTTGCTCATTTATATTATTAATATTTCATATACAGTTGTAACATTGTGTCATTCTGTATCAGTTTTGTAATAATATCATGTTAAAATCTGAATTGCTGAATCCCCTCTCGGTCTCCCTTTAACCCTAATGTGTCCTTGTTAGCAGATTGATATAAATCCATGCCTCATTTGGCTTGATAAAGAGTTGTTACATTGAAATACATTGCCATGTATTTGAGACTAAATAAAAGCATTTATCAGAATACCACTGTTTAAATCATTCATTTACATCCAACTGAGAATATTGCGCCAACAGAATTTTTTTCTCTACCAATTTGCTTAACATTCTGTGGGTCTCCTGGTCTTGTTGGATCACCCAATACCATGGCAGCAACATCCGACTTAAAAAAAAAAAAAAAAAATATCCAGCTGCTGTGAATATTTGAAATTCACAACTATCTATAATGGGAAACATTTTGGACCTAACAGATCATGGGAAAAATATGCAAATCTGTTTCCCAAGATGTAAATAGCAAAAGAGTGCCTCTGTTTGCAGTTTGTTTTCCCATGATCCCCCAGTGGAGCAAAAAGGCTTTTGTAAGACTTCATACGCCTGTGAAGGTGATCTCTCCTTAAGGAGTGATAATATCTCCAGAACCAGGTTACATCTACTCAGCCTACATTACACAGCACTCTTCCGTCCCTTTCACCACCTCTAAACAATTTTGCAATCCATGGACAGTTATAATGCCTTTCTAGATGCCCCAGACATTAATACTATCACTCAAATGAACCCCTTTAAGTACCCTGGATAGTAATGGTATTAATTTTGTGCCCCCACACATTAAAGGGGCTCTATCAGCAAAATCATGTTGATAAAGCCCTACATATGCGTGAATAGCCTTTAAAAAGGCTATTCAGGCACCGTAAAAGTTATATTAAACTACCCCCCCCTTCCCGTTTTAAAATAAAACCCTAAAAAAGAATGTTATCTACTTACGGATCGTGCACGCTGGACGGGCATTCAGGGTGTGTCTTCATCTTCATCCCCGCCTCTTCTTCCTCTGATGTCCTCTGGTCCCGTCCTCCTCCGGCGCTCGCGAGCGGACACTGATATAAAAAAAATGGCCTGGGTGCATGCGCAGTAGCCGTAGTAGAAGCCGCATGCTACTGCGCAGGCGCCCAGGCCATTTTTTCATATCAGTGTCTGCTCGCGAGCGCCGGAGGAGGACAGGACCGGAGAACGAAGAGGCAGGGATGAAGATGAAGACACACCCTGAATGCCCGCCCAGCGTGTACGATTCGTAAGTAGATAACATTATTTTTTAGGATTTTATTTTAAAACGGGGGGGGGGGTAGTTTAATATAACTTTAGCGGTGCCTGATTAGCCACCAAGCAGAAAGCACATGGACCCCATTATAGTCTATGGGGTCCATGTACTTTCACTGCACACCACTTGCCAATGCGTTCAGTATTCTGTTCGGGGGATCCCCATGAGGACTCCCCGAACATATTACCAAATGCAGATGTGAACCCGGGCCTAAGGCCCTTGTGTCCTTGCCCAGTAACATTGCTATTTTTTGTTTTATGTGAAGTAGTTTGGACCTTGGCCATATCTTCAATCTTTCTATTGTTTCATTTCTACTGCACATGCTCTGACATGTCCCCAATATTTATTACTCCTTCAGAATGACGCAATGACCATATTACTGTATTATAACATACCATCTATTATGCAAGTGGGCATTCTAGTGCTAATTGGCAAAAGATAATAAACCTAAAACAATAATCATATAATTTCTTAAGAACTTAAACTGTATCTTCAATTTAACCGTACCGTATTTGGAAAAGAATAATAGATTTGTCAGCATAATGTCTAACAGAAGTTATGATACCTAATGTATGCATGATATATTACAAATACATTTATATGAGGAACTGTAGGAAACAATTAGCATTCTGGAAATATGTGTTCATCTTGCACAAGCAATATGTTCATCTCATCTTTCCTGTTTTGAATGCAACAACCAATTTTACATTTGCCATCTGTAGAATTACTGGCAGGTGCAAGGCCACTGATATAGTTTAATACTCCTCATAGCATAAGCTAGATATGAAAACAAATCATGCATAAAAGGCCAATGTAATTTTATTGGAAAAACAAATTGTATCTTGTTTACTTTACTGCTATAGTAGCTTAATCCTTAATTTAATTTTATCTATCTATCTATCTATCTATCTATCTATCTATCTATCTATCTATCTATCTAGAAACACACATACCTGGTCTCTGTCTGAAGGTGGCACCTATTTGTACTTCGTATACTGTGCTGCTTATCTATCTATCTATCTATCTATCTATCTATCTATCTATCTACATATTACAAAAAAGAAAGCACCCCTATATTTAGGAAAAAATATAATTATTGTGGGTTTTCTTTCATATGTGACATTTTGGTCCCGAAATACCTTTCTTAGGCAGGTTATTTTGGGACCGAAACATCCCATTTTAGAGAGTTAGAACCTTGTTGGCAATTGAGTATTGTATGAAGCTTTTGAGCATACACCGTGGCACGTATCCACCCAGTTACATCTTATGCAATGGTGCAGCTACTCTGTATGTAGGGGTACTTTTGCATCAGATTGGGTCTCTGCAATGTTGTATTTGAAACTAGAAATGGGAAAACTTCTCAAGATTCGTTTGTGTTTGGGTTTGGTGTTTTGAGTCCCCATTTCCCCAGAACCACACTTTAAATTGGCTTACAAAATACTGTTAAGTACTCCTAGGGCTCCTAGGAACCTATATATCCAACTTCCAAAGATACATCAAAGTGAAAAGTAATGTTATTATACTCTAGAATGTCTTCAGACCCCAGAATATAATAGGTAGAGGGCCAGGGGAATTGTAAAAAAAAAAAAGTAAAAAAACATTCATACTCCCTTTCCTTTACCTCTTTTGGGCCTCTTCGTGCTGTCTGGCACTTTTTTTGTGACAACTGGCACTCTTCTGTGATGTCATCAGACCCTGGGTCACAGCTGAGGCCTATGATTGGGCCATCAGTGGTCACATGGATATGCCACTGACGTCACAGAAGAATGTCTGATGATGCCAATAAGAGTAAATAGAGGGTGAGTATGAGTGTTTTTTTTTCCTTCTTTTTGTTAACTCCCCTGGGCCTCTATTATGCTCTGAGGTTTGAAGTACAGCAAAATGGGGCTCCTGGACAGCGCCGCACCTCCCATGAGGCGACCTGAAGCGACTGCTTCAGGCGGCGCTATGCCAGGGCCCCAGGGAGGGCGGCATTTTTGGTTACCTAAGCCAGTCCAGGACAAGCTGTCCTAGACTGGCTTAGCACCGAGCGGTGGTTTGGGGAGGCCACTGGAGCAGCACTGCTCCAGCAGCCTCCCCTCACGCTCAGGCAGAGAGCAGGTCCTCTCCGTGCCTGCTCTCTGCCTGCGAACGGCGCTAAGCCACGCCCCCTCCGCCCTGCCCTCTCCTCCCGGAGGTGGCTTTCTGTAGTTCGCCTCGGGCGGCGAAAGGGGTAGGTTCACCCCTGCTCCTGGATATCACCCAGAGGTATAGTCAGGCATGTAGGTCACTGTAGGTGTTGACTGCAAGTAGAGTCCACAGTTTGTGTTTAGGTGCAAAATGCTCCCAGTATGTTGCTACATCTTATTCAAGTATGTGGTGTATGAAAGGCCCACTGTGATTGATGCTTCTTGGCTGTGTGGTAGTACCCCATTTTTAGCTAAGTTTACCTTACAGGGATAACTTTAGGCTGTTGGTTGTTTATTATTTGCTGTCATTGATATGGATAGAGCTAAGGTGTTGTACGGTTCTGTATATATATATATATATATATATATATATATATATATATAAATATATTTTTTTAAACAACAGAACCTCTAGTCTGTAGAACACTACAGCGAGGTCCACAGGCCCAATGGTGGAACTCAATGTGAACTACTGCAAAGACACTGCAGCATGGACTCAATGTGAGCTACTGCAAGACACTGCAGCCAGGACTCAATGTGAACTACTGCAAGACACTGCAGCCTGAACTAAATGTGAACTACTGCAAGACACTGCAGCCTGAACTCAATGTGAACAGTGTGTACTGTGCGACACTCCATGTGAACAAGGTGCAACTAAAATCCTGCCAGTTCAGCTCACTGGCCAGGTGCACCAGTACAAGTGAAACACACACAGCTGCCAAGGGTTAACACTCACCCCAGGCCAGCAAACATACACACTTACCCCTGCGACAGCTAGGGGCCACCACGGAAGTTTAGAACATTCTCCTGCACACAGCTTGGAGTTACCAGGGGAGTTTGCATGATCCTGCACACAGCTTGGAGCCATCAAACACCCATGCTCCCGCACACAGCTAGGAGCCATACATGAAGTCAGACAGTAACACATAGGTTATCTCAGAGACCAAGCCTGCTGCAGCTGCACAAGCTGGAACGGCATCTACCGCTTCTAGCCCTGGTGTAGAGCTGACAGTTCAGGACTTACAGGTCCTAACTAGCAGCACCCAGATTGAATCAGAGAAACCCCACACAGAGGCCTAGTCTGACAACCTGCCTGAATACTGGAGCCTATCCCTGACTACTGTCATTCACTCCGTGGACGTTGAGGAAATTTTAGACAAAGTGTGAGCGAGCCCTCGGCGGGCATCGACTCACCCTATTTAAAGGGAAGTCCCTGCTCAATAGGGGCGGTGGCCATGACCTCACCACTCATGCTCAGTAGGGGAAAAATGGCACTTAGCTGTGAGCAGCTCCAATATGCCTCAGCATGCTCAGTAAGGTGAAAGCTGGATGGTTAGACTGAGCCGCAGGTGGCGCTGTGTGCTATTATAGAAACCTGCAGGACCCAATCCTAACAGTTGTCAGCGATAAAGGGGCGTTCACACTTGCGCCCATGTATTCTTGCAGGGTGTCCATCCTGTTTCCCAGGGAAACTGGATAGGGGAAGACGTCTGGATAGGCAGTTTTAAAATGCCGGTACCTGTATGCAGCCTCTCTGAAAACTGTTTTTTTTTTTTTTTTTTTGTTTGCACAGTCAAAAAGTCAGACATGCAGGACTTTGTGTTAGTGAAAAAAAAAACGGTTTCCCTGCAGAGAGGCTGCATACAGGAACCAGCAATTTGCTTTAAAAACTCATTCAAGTGAATTGGTTTAAAACTGACTGCCGGGAAGCCATCCCCTATGCTGATTCCCCAGGGAGTAGGACGGAGAACCGGGCGGACACAGCCAACAAGTGTGATCGCCCCCTGACAGCCATTAACTGTAAGGGTATTAGTAGGTAACATCTGTGACTTGCTATAGCAATTAGAGATGAGCTAACAGTAAAATGTTTGAGGTTTGATATTTGTTTTGAGTAGCCCCTCAATATTCAACTACTCGAATCGAATATCGAACCCTATTATAGTCTATGGGGGGAAAATGCTTCTTTCAGGGGTAGGCAACATTCAATCAAATTATACTTACCAAGTCCACGAGTGAGGGTCAGGCTGGATCCTCCGAGAAGTCTTCTCCGTGCAGCATCCCCGCGCCATCTTCCGGCTCTTCATTCACTCTGCCAGGCATCGGGCCTGGGCAGAGCCAACTGCGCATGTCTGCACTACAAGCGGGCATGTGCAGTCGGCTCTGCCCAGGCCCGATGCCTGGCAGAGTGAATGAAGAGCCGGAAGACGGCGCGGGGATGCTGCACGGAGAAGACTTCTAAAGGTAGGAGAAGAACCAGCGTTGATTGGCTGACTGTATAGCATTCGGCCAATCAATGCTGGTTCTGCATCGAACTTTTCCATTCGAATAGGAAGTGGTACTCGATCGAGTACGAGTATTTCGAATACCGTAGTATTCGATCGAATACCTACTCGATCGAATACTACTCGCTTATCTCTAATAGCAATGCCTAATAGGTAGGCCACTACACAGTATAAGCACTTTATTTGCTTTAACAAAAGTATAGCAATGAAAAACAGGATGAGGGTGACTATTAGGAAATATCATTTAGTTGTGTTTGTACATATAACTCCACAGTTTTTTTTAGTTTTTTTTTTTTTTTGTCAGAATGTAATTAAAAAGTGTTTTGGTATTACTAAATTGTATTTTCTTGGTCTTCCTGGGAGACAACCATGCCAATTTAAAGCATAAATTAATAGGCATTTAGAAAATGCAAGATTTCGGTTCTTTGTTGTGACATACAAATTAGTTCATGATAGGGAACCATATAAAGCATGCCCTTTGTCTACAACTCTTAGGATGAACATTGGCATTGCCACTCGAGGGTAACTATCAAACACAAGTGTCCAACGTGAAGGTGATGGTGTGGGCACTGTTTGCTGTCGTACATTGATGGAGCTAGTTGCTAGCTGCTTGCTTTGGATTCTGTGTATTCTGTATATATCAGATAATGAAGAGGGGTTATTGAATGAGTTTACCTACAATTGCTGCACTATTACTATGTATTTGGTATCTGCTTATAAGTTTACTTGTCCTCCTAATGTTTTTTTCGCTACTTAAATCAAACTGTGGTTGCGAGATATAACCGAGGTGACCTTGTCTTTGTAGAGCTAAGTGTTAGCTTTGGGATAATCATCTATTCAGAAAATGTGCAACAATTAAAATGTCATATTGTCATCCACTTGTTTTTTCAGCAAACTTTAAAGTATTAATGCACAATGAGCAATTAAGTCGCTAGAATCCCATTTTTATGTTTAATTATAGTTCTGCTCCTTGTTTTGACAGTATGTGGTGTACTAAGTCAAAAAAGTTTTAAGCACAATACTTTGAAAGCCATAAATAAAAAGATCTTTGAATATTAACGTTTTTAATAAGGGTGAAGAAACCAGAAGACATTTTATCCAAACACTGTGATATGCATTAAACATAACACATGATGGAGGTTTGATAGTAATCATGGAATGGTAACTCCAAAATTTCTCAAAATGCTGTTTTAGGCTAAGGCCCCACATTGCGGAAAAGCAGATTTTTTTATTGAGTATTTTGCTGCAGTTTTTTGAGTCAAAGCCAGGAGTGGATTAAAGAAAAGATAGAAGTATAAGAGATTCTTTTGTATCCATTTTTTACTTTGGCTCAAAAAAACGCAACAAAAAAAAAGCTGCGCTTCCACAACATCAGGCTTCAGACTTAGCTCCATGTTGCAGAAACACATGGTTTTTTTATTGCAGATTTTACTGCATTTTTATTGGTTAAAGTCAGGAGTGGATTTAACATAAGGGAAACTAATGAGGCCTGTGATTGAGTTTCAGCAGTTGCATTGGGCCCATACCATCTCCCAGGATGCTGGAGGAGGCCAGACGAACACTAAAGATGCTTGCCAATAGGTTCTGGGAATTTAGGAGAGGTGAGGGAGTGAAGGGAGTGTTTATTATTTTTCCATACCTCGCCTGGTGTAAGAGCTCCCTTTACATTCCCCATTCCTTTTCAAGCCACTCCTAACTTTGGCTCAAAAAACACAAGCAACAGATGCAACAAAAACATTGCCTTTTTGCAATGTGAGGCCTTAACCTCAATATGTTTTTGTAGTAAGTAATTTTTTAGTAATAATAATTTTATAATAGTACTATATATATTTTTCTTTGTACATGATTTATGTGAAGCTTTTATCTCATTTGGTCACATTCATTAAAAAAATAATTAATTTGTGTTACAAAATCAAATTGGAGAGTTTTAGTCATTTAAGGACTTTTTGTTTTTTGAAGGCTTTTTTTTGCATAAAAAAGTGTTAAAAAATGACATAGTTGAGTCGCATTTCTTTTTTTCTGTGTTGACGATTTTTGGTCTCTTCAGAGGTGCGGTGAAAAAATTAAAACATTGATACTTAAATTTCCTAACCTCCATTGCGCTCCTTTGCACCTTTGTGAGCATCTTTGTTAGTCTTTCAGTTTCTATTGACCTACTGGGGGACACCTCAAGCCTTGAACAACTAATAAGGCCTGCAATTGGGTTTCAGCAGTTGCATTGGGCCCATACCATCTCCCAGGATGCTGGAGGAGGCCAGACGAGGACTAAAGATGCTTTCCAAGAGGTTCTGGGAATTTAGGAGAGGTGAGGGAGTGAAGATGACTACCAGTGTATATTATTTTTCCATATCTCGCCTGGTTAGAAACTCCAATTTCTCAATAAACCAATAAAATACAGGTTCAACCAAGAGAATAGATAGTAGAGGACACCTCTGAATGTTACATTGTTCAGCATTATGTGAAGTAGATTATAGTATTACAATATAACATTGCCATGCACTTTTATAGACTATCTTTATTGTCTCCAAAAATGCAAATAAACTTTTCAAATAGCCATGATTTAAAAAAATCCCTCTTTGTCCCACTTAACCTGCCATTATACATTATTCTACTACAATATTAACAATACTAGCATATGACACAAATCTTTTGTCCTTTTATGAGACCTTTTCTTCTTACAAATTTTTGTAAACTTCCATGTGTTGTGTAATCCGATGGCTGGTCAGGTAATGGAGGGGGTGTACATCTCACCCAGACTACTCAGGTGGGTGAGAAGAGAAAACTCCAGGAATGTTTTTTCTCAGCAGACAACTTTTGTCTGCTGAGGATTTTTGTAATTGCTCAGTATTGGGCTGGATTTTTAGGAATGGCAGGTAGATTGGTAGTGGGACATGTCATTCCACCCCCCTCCAGTCAACACTTTGGGAATGTTCCAGCAGCGACTCAGCTGCAGAGAGTCTCCTCGTCAAGGAGGCTTAAGAAGTTGCTCCAGCAGCAACACTTTGGCAGAGTTTGGCTGGATAGCTGACAGAGAGGTCATATTTTTGGAGCTGTGTCCTGAGTGATTCAACTGGCTTTTGATTTCTGTTATCCTAGATGAGGTAACCTATTCTATGTTTAGTTAGAGCCTAGCCGGGCAGGTATTTATTTTTGTATTGTTTCCTTTTGTTGCTGCACTACCTTTTGTGAGTGAAAATAAACTCTACTTTTGTTTTGGATTAAAGAAACTGGACTTTTGTGTCAATGCCACCCCACTTAGTAACCCCAGACCCTGACAGTTGGTAAATATACCTTCCAAGTTATAGTCTACTCTACTGTGCCCATTGATTTATTTCTGGAATACAGCCCACCCTGTACTTTCCCACTTCTTTTTATTGAATTAGTTATTTATTTTTGGGTGAGGGTTGCAACAGGGTGGTCCTATAGTAAGCTATTTATAATAGTTATAATGTAATTGGGAGCTGCACTAATCATTGGTGTATGTGGTAAAAGTAGTATTGACAAGTATTTATGATGGCAGTTGAACTACAGTAACAATTGGGTAAAATGTGACTTACAGTAAATTGCTATTAATACCCACGTTTTAAGTTCCAAATCCCTAACCAATAAATGCATAAACAAAACAAGTATCAGAATCCTGTGTATTTTGCTAATCTACTACCAGTGGCTGCTATTTCTCTCACTCTGAAATATTCTTGCATTTCCACTTCTTACCACTGGAGTCTGATTCCTAGGAACTGCCTTAACAAAGATGACCCATCTATACCAATGTCAAGCCATCTTGTTTCGTGTTTGGGCCCTTTTATACCCATGAGGTAGTACAGCCTGTGCTCGAGTATTGTGACTTTTTCCAGTCTCCTGCTCCTCAGAACTGTCTTTCCCAGACTGTTCTTACTCCTTGCTGTATTACCCTTGCAATCTACACTTCAAGCTGCACCTCAGACTACTACTCTTCAGTAACTATCTTCTCCTGGATTATTCCATTTGTCCACCGGATTCCAGCCATGTATACCATTATTGTAGCAACAAGAGGGAAAGGATGAGTTGGGTGGGCTGTGTTAGAAAACCTCAATACACTGTCTACCAATAAGTATTTGGAGACCTTTGGTCCGAGCGGCACAAGTGGCAATTCCAGCATCAACCCTCCTTAGCATGCTTTCCACAAGTCCTTGTATGATGGCTAGTGGTATTTTATTCCATTTGGCTTGGAAAAGAAAGGTAAGTTCTTTCACTGATTTTGGTCGGCTGCTGCAACCCTTATTTCGCCGATCTAACTCATCCCAGAGGTGCTCAATAGGGTTCAAGTCTTGGCTCTGGGCACGCCAGTCCAGTCGGTTAACCTGATTTTCACTGTGCCAAGCCATGGTAGACCACTGTGCCCCTACATGACAGCTGGTGTTGTCATCCTGGAAGTAACATTGGTCCGACCCATGAAACCATCATAATGTAGTGCAATAGGTGTCGGCGTTGAGTTTACCATGCACTGGCACCAAGGGTCCCAATCCATGCCAGGAGAAACACCCCCAGACCATAACTCCACCTCCCCTGAACTTTACTGGGTGTCCAAATACTTATTAGTAGAAAGTGTATTTTCTGCATATATAGGGACTGCATGTGTATACATTTGTATCATCATCTAAAGCTTCTATAGAAATCAATTTTAAAGTCTACGTAATTTAGAAACAAAAGCAATTATACCAAAGTGAACAACCAAAATCAATAGCGGTTTTATCTGTAAAAGACAAGATGGAATGAAAGCAGCAATAATGGTCAATTTTAAACCTTTGTGCCTCTGCTTTCATAATAAGCACAAAATAATAAATCACCAAGAACTACAGAAAATGACATTTTAACAAGAAACAAAATGAAATTCAAATTAATTTTGGATTTTGTTTTGCGTCATATTTCAAATCAAAGAATAAGTTATTTCTATAGATAGCTTAGTCATAATGAAAGTAATAGGAATATTATTATTAAAGTAAAGTAGAATTACAGCTACAAAAAGTCTAGGAAGGATTACTCATTTGTCTTGCTGTACTGACATTTAAAAATAGTAAGTTAGGTCTAAAAATTAAACTTAAATAAAGTTTTTAAAACAGAAAATGAAGTCTGTGAGCAGGTAGAGCTAATACAGATCTGTAGTAGAGATGAGCGAACACTAAAATGTTCGAGGTTCGAAATTCGATTCGAACAGCCGCTCACTGTTCGAGTGTTCGAATGGGTTTCGAACCCCATTATAGTCTATGGGGAACATAAACTCGTTAAGGGGGAAACCCAAATTCGTGTCTGGAGGGTCACCAAGTCCACTATGACACCCCAGGAAATGATACCAACACCCTGGAATGACACTGGGACAGCAGGGGAAGCATGTCTGGGGGCATAAAAGTCACTTTATTTCATGGAAATCCCTGTCAGTTTGCGATTTTCGCAAGCTAACTTTTCCCCATAGAAATGCATTGGCCAGTGCTGATTGGCCAGAGTACGGAACTCGACCAATCAGCGCTGGCTCTGCTGGAGGAGGCGGAGTCTAAGATAGCTCCACACCAGTCTCCATTCAGGTCCGACCTTAGACTCCGCCTCCTCCGGCAGAGCCAGCGCTGATTGGCCGAAGGCTGGCCAATGCATTCCTATGCGAATGCAGACTTAGCAGTGCTGAGTCAGTTTTGCTCAACTACACATCTGATGCACACTCGGCACTGCTACATCAGATGTAGCAATCTGATGTAGCAGAGCCGAGGGTGCACTAGAACCCCTGTGCAAACTCAGTTCACGCTAATAGAATGCATTGGCCAGCGCTGATTGGCCAATGCATTCTATTAGCCCGATGAAGTAGAGCTGAATGTGTGTGCTAAGCACACTCATTCAGCACTGCTTCATCACGCCAATACAATGCATTAGCCAGTGCTGATTGGCCAGAGTACGGAATTCGGCCAATCAGCGCTGGCCAATGCATTCTATTAGCCCGATGAAGTAGAGCTGAATGTGTGTGCTAAGCACACACATTCAGCACTGCTTCATCACGCCAATACAATGCATTAGCCAGTGCTGATTGGCCAGAGTACGGAATTCGGCCAATCAGCGCTGGCTCTGCTGGAGGAGGCGGAGTCTAAGGTCGGACCTGAATGGAGACTGGTGTGGAGCGATCTTAGACTCCGCCTCCTCCAGCAGAGCCAGCGCTGATTGGCCGAATTCCGTACTCTGGCCAATCAGCGCTGGCCAATGCATTCTATTAGCCCGATGAAGTAGAGCTGAATGTGTGTGCTAAGCACACACATTCAGCACTGCTTCATCACGCCAATACAATGCATTAGCCAGTGCTGATTGGCCAGAGTACGGAATTCGGCCAATCAGCGCTGGCCAATGCATTCTATTAGCCCGATGAAGTAGAGCTGAATGTGTGTGCTAAGCACACACATTCAGCACTGCTTCATCACGCCAATACAATGCATTAGCCAGTGCTGATTGGCCAGAGTACGGAATTCGGCCAATCAGCGCTGGCTCTGCTGGAGGAGGCGGAGTCTAAGATCGCTCCACACCAGTCTCCATTCAGGTCCGACCTTAGACTCCGCCTCCTCCAGCAGAGCCAGTGCTGATTGGCCGAATTCCGTACTCTGGCCAATCAGCACTGGCTAATGCATTGTATTGGCGTGATGAAGCAGTGCTGAATGTGTGTGCTTAGCACACACATTCAGCTCTACTTCATCGGGCTAATAGAATGCATTGGCCAGCGCTGATTGGCCGAATTCCGTACTCTGGCCAATCAGCACTGGCTAATGCATTGTATTGGCGTGATGAAGCAGTGCTGAATGAGTGTGCTTAGCACACACATTCAGCTCTACTTCATCGGGCTAATAGAATGCATTGGCCAGCGCTGATTGGCCGAATTCCGTACTCTGGCCAATCAGCACTGGCTAATGCATTGTATTGGCGTGATGAAGCAGTGCTGAATGAGTGTGCTTAGCACACACATTCAGCTCTACTTCATCGGGCTAATAGAATGCATTGGCCAATCAGCGCTGGCCAATGCATTCTATTAGCGTGAACTGAGTTTGCACAGGGGTTCTAGTGCACCCTCGGCTCTGCTACATCAGATTGCTACATCTGATGTAGCAGTGCCGAGTGTGCATCAGATGTGTAGTTGAGCAAAACTGACTCAGCACTGCTAAGTCTGCATTCGCATAGGAATGCATTGGCCAGCCTTCGGCCAATCAGCGCTGGCTCTGCCGGAGGAGGCGGAGTCTAAGGTCGGACCTGAATGGAGACTGGTGTGGAGCGATCTTAGACTCCGCCTCCTCCAGCAGAGCCAGCGCTGATTGGCCGAATTCCGTACTCTGGCCAATCAGCACTGGCTAATGCATTGTATTGGCGTGATGAAGCAGTGCTGAATGTGTGTGCTTAGCACACACATTCAGCTCTACTTCATCGGGCTAATAGAATGCATTGGCCAATCAGCGCTGGCCAATGCATTCTATTAGCGTGAACTGAGTTTGCACAGGGGTTCTAGTGCACCCTCGGCTCTGCTACATCAGATTGCTACATCTGATGTAGCAGTGCCGAGTGTGCATCAGATGTGTAGTTGAGCAAAACTGACTCAGCACTGCTAAGTCTGCATTCGCATAGGAATGCATTGGCCAGCCTTCGGCCAATCAGCGCTGGCTCTGCCGGAGGAGGCGGAGTCTAAGGTCGGACCTGAATGGAGACTGGTGTGGAGCGATCTTAGACTCCGCCTCCTCCAGCAGAGCCAGCGCTGATTGGCCGAATTCCGTACTCTGGCCAATCAGCACTGGCTAATGCATTGTATTGGCGTGATGAAGCAGTGCTGAATGTGTGTGCTTAGCACACACATTCAGCTCTACTTCATCGGGCTAATAGAATGCATTGGCCAATCAGCGCTGGCCAACGCATTCTATTAGCGTGAACTGAGTTTGCACAGGGGTTCTAGTGCACCCTCGGCTCTGCTACATCAGATTGCTACATCTGATGTAGCAGTGCCGAGTGTGCATCAGATGTGTAGTTGAGCAAAACTGACTCAGCACTGCTAAGTCTGCATTCGCATAGGAATGCATTGGCCAGCCTTCGGCCAATCAGCGCTGGCTCTGCCGGAGGAGGCGGGGTCTAAGGTCGGACCTGAATGGAGACTGGTGTGGAGCGATCTTAGACTCCGCCTCCTCCAGCAGAGCCAGCGCTGATTGGTCGAGTTCCGTACTCTGGCCAATCAGCGCTGGCCAATGCATTCTATTAGCCCGATGAAGTAGAGCTGAATGTGTGTGCTTAGCACACACATTCAGCTCTACTTCATCAGGCTAATAGAATACATTGGCCAATCAGCGCTGGCCAATGCATTCTATTAGCTTGATGAAGCAGAGTGTGCACAAGGGTTCAAGCGCACCCTCGGCTCTGATGTAGCAGAGCTGAGGGTGCACAAGGGTTCAAGTGCACCCTCGGCTCTCCTACATCAGAGCCGAGGGTGCGCTTGAACCCTTGTGCAGCCTCGGCTCTGCTACATCAGAGCCGAGGGTGCGCTTGAACCCTTGTGCACACTCTGCTTCATCAAGCTAATAGAATGCATTGGCCAGCACTGATTGGCCAGAGTACGGAATTCGGCCAATCAGCGCTGGCCAATGCATCCCTATGGGAAAAAGTTTATCTCACAAAAATCACAATTACACACCCGATAGAGCCCCAAAAAGTTATTTTTAATAACATTCCCCCCTAAATAAAGGTTATCCCTAGCTATCCCTGCCTGTACAGCTATCCCTGTCTCATAGTCACAAAGTTCACATTCTCATATGACCCGGATTTGAAATCCACTATTCGTCTAAAATGGAGGTCACCTGATTTCGGCAGCCAATGACTTTTTCCAATTTTTTTCAATGCCCCCAGTGTTGTAGTTCCTGTCCCACCTCCCCTGCGCTGTTATTGGTGCAAAAAAGGCGCCAGGGAAGGTGGGAGGGGAATCGAATTTTGGCGCACTTTACCACGTGGTGTTCGATTCGATTCGAACATGGCGAACACCCTGATATCCGATCGAACATGTGTTCGATAGAACACTGTTCGCTCATCTCTAATCTGTAGTAGTGGATAAATGCAGAAGTTCTTGCTACAGGCTCAGCCATGTAATTCTATAGAACAATAACTTTTCAACTAGAATATAGTTCATAAAATACCACTTTTTATATAAAAATCTATATTAAATCTTATGGGGCCAGCTGGCGTTTATCTGCTATTTTTCTGCCTTTCTGACAATGCTATGGCTTTGCACAGTAGTGCCCCTTATGCGTACACTACTTTTACTAGGGTTGCCCATAGCAAATAATCATATCTTATTCTTCGCTTTATAGGGTAGGTATAAAACGGTGCCTGAATTATTTAGAGGTTCCGGTCTCTTATTAATTCAGGCTCATTCCCATATGTCAGAACTGAAATCTACGCCAGTCAGGAATTGGTGTAGACTTCCTATATAATTCAGTTTTGGTGTGAGTTAAAGTAGATGTAAAATGTGGCAAGGGCCAGCCAGGGACAGAAATAGACTTGACAGGCTGGTTGGAAGGGCCAACTCTGTCCTGGGGTGTTCCCCGGACGTAGTACAGGTGGTGGGTGACAGAAGGATACTGTCCATGTCATTTGCTAGCAAAACCTAGACTATTTAAAATTGAGAGGTGAAGCCTTTTTTCTTGGTCAGTTGGGAGCAGGACTTAGGTGTATCACTGGATGCGGAGACTACTAAACTGTTGCTATCTAGGTCACATGGAGTATCAACTTGCATAAGACTTCAAGAAAGTCACTTTAAGATACTATCGAGATGGTACCGTACTCCTGACTGGCTGGCGCTTAAGGGTCTCACTGACTCGTCTTCTTGCTGGAGATGTGGACTTGAAAGGGGAACGTTATTGCATATTTGGTGGTCCTGTTCTGCAATCCAAGAGTATTGGCAAGTGGTGGAGGCTAAAATTCGATCCTTGGGCTTCTCCTCTTTCACATTGGACCCTGTAGTTCTTATTCTCTTCGCTCCAATCCCAAATTTAGATGTATCTTCACAACTATTGATTTTTCACCTCTTGTCGGCAGCAAAAGCTTTAATTCCTGAATTCTGGAAACAAACACTAGCTCCCTCTCCCTCTCTGTGGCTGGCAAAATCGCATCAGATAGCTAGATATGAAGAAATGCGTAGCTGGTCCTACAGGAATAGGAAAGCTATTTTGAAAATATGGTCCCCCTAGTTAGAACATAAATGACTTCTTCCCCACTACCTGGCACTCTTTGTTCTGATTTACCTGAGCTATTACCTACTGTTCTTTGACCACTTCTATATTTTGCCTTATGCACCTAGTGATGACGACATCGGATTTATACTCGCTGATCACTAGCACCACTCCTTGGCCTCAAACCCCTATCCTCCTCTTTTTCCCCTCCCCCCTCCTCGCATTTCTCTATTCGTTCTTTCACACTGTCTCTCTTTCTTGCCATTGCCTTGCTTCTCTCTCTATCTGTTCTGTTGTTATATATTGAAAATGTAAAACTGTTTATGGACTTTTTTGCTAATCACAAGGTTGTCAATTTTATTTTGTGACACTAACTGGCAGAGATTGTTAGGGAAGCTGCGTCTTCTCCGGAGCACTTCGCCTTCCTGTATTCAGCTTTGTATTACCTTATTTTGTCAATAAACACGAATTAACAAAAAAAAAAAAGAAGGATACTGTCCATGGTGAGCTCCATGCTGGAGAATACCTCCCATCCCATGTATGAGACAGTGAAAGCGCTGGGCAGTACTGTCAGTGACCGACTGCTTCACCCAAAGTGTGAAAAGGAGCGCTATCGAAGATTCTTCCTCCCAACCACGGTCAGGCTCTATAATCAACACCAGGCTAAGAGGAGATCACTCCGCACAGAGAATTAAATGATCCTGAAGTCTTCTTTTCTTTTAGTTGCTATGACTCCTAGTATCTTTTTTTCTACTATCTTTTCTTATCCATGCTAAGTAGCTTATCCATGCTGCTATAACACACTGAATTTCCCGATGGAGGATTATCTTATCCTATATTATTTATTGTAATTTATCACTTAGTTGACATGCACATACATAACTGCCTCCTTTTTTTTAGGTTAGGGGTAAATAGATACCACTAGATATTCTGTATTGGTTAAGGACTCTCTTTGATTTCAAATAGAGATATAAATTGTGGACATGAGTCTATTTATAGTGTGACATAGTGATAAGAAGATATTAAAGGATGGAGGACCAAGTGTTAAGATTGGGTCCCACAGGTTGTCATCATAGCGCACAGCGCCACCTGCGGGTCAGTCTAACCATCCAGCTTTCACCCTACTGAGCATGCTCAGACTTTTGGAGCTGCTCAAAAGCTAAGTGCTATTTCTCCCCTACTGAGCATGAGCGGTGAGGTCATGGCCACCACCCCTATTGGGCGGGGACTTCCCTTTAAATAGTGTGAGCTGACGGCCGCCGGGTGCTCACACTTTGTCTAAAATTTCCTCAAAGTCCACGGAGTGAATGACAGTAGTCAGGGATTGGCTCCAGTATTCAGGCAGGTTGTCCGACTAGGCCTCTGTGTGGGGTTTCTCTGCTTCAATCTGGGTGCTGTTAGTTAGGACCTGTAAGCCCTGAAGTGTCAGCTCTACACCAGGGCCGTTCCAGCTTGTGGAGCTGCAGCAGGCATGGTCTCTGAGATAGCCTATGTGTACTGTCTGACTTTATGTATGGCTCCCAGCTGTGTGCAGGAGCATGGGTGTGTGATGTCTCCAAGCTGTGTGCTGGAGCATGCAACCCCCCTGGGGACTCCAAGCTGTGTGCAGGAGAATGTTCTAAAACTTCCGTGGTGGCTCCTAGCTGTCACAGGGGTAAGTGTGTGTGTTTGCTGGCTTGAGGTGAGTGTTAACCCTTGGCAGCCATTTGTGTTTCACTTGTACTGGTGCACCTGGCCAGTGAGCTAAACTGGCAGGGTTTTAGTTGAACCTATGTTCACATGGAGTGTTGCACAGTACACACTGTTCACATTGAGTTCAGGCTGCAGTGTTCTGCAGTAGTTCACATTTAGTCCAGGCTGCAGTGTCTTGCAGTAGTTCACATTGTCGTTCAGGCTGCAGTCTTCTGCAGTAGTTCACATTGAGTTACGCTGCAGTGTTCTGCAGTAGTTCACATTGAGTTCAGACATACAGCCGCCCATCATTGCATGCAGGGTTTTTCTGTCCGCTTGAGCAGTCGGACATCTTCACTTGCGGACACGGAAGGACGGGCACAGAGTGCAAAAGAACGCACCCGATGCCCATTGAAATGAATGACAGGTGTCACGGACACAGCTAGTGTCCGCTCCTAATGTCCGTGACAGATTTTGAGCGGACACTAGGAGCGGACACTACCTGTCGGACACCGACGGTAGTGTGAACGCTCCCTAACAAGGATAACATGCTAGCTGACAGTCATAATTGGTAGCTATATAAAAGCATAAAGTAAATTATCACCGCCCTTATAAGTGGGCGTGGTGAGATCATCACATTGTTAGTGACCTGTGTTCAAAACATAAATATAACTATAAAACAAACACATTTTCATATCATGTATACAAAGATTAAAAATTGTTGTCACGGGATGGTTAGAGTCTATACTATAGGCAATGTGTAATATATATTTCATGTGGAATGTATTCTCTAACCTGTTGTAAACATCAGTGTGTAGTTGGCTGATTAGGGTCTAGTGTGTTAGCACATTGTATGCAAATACCTCTAACTAGTGAGGACCAGTGAGGACAATGGGTGGAGATAATCTGATCAGTGTCTCCAAGAAGATGTTGGACGGTGCATTGTCCACAGGAGACAGGGAGTCTGCTCTCCTTGGTATAGGTGAGGGGGGAAGGATCTGTGACTCAGCCCTCCCCACCCACAGATAGAGGAAGTAACAGTCTTAGTATATAGTTGTAGCTAGCAGTTAGTATGTGTTAGCCGGCCTGTGCACAGCTCTGCAGAGAGCCAGGATATAGTTACAGGACCAAGGAACCAAAGTTATCATTGGATTGTGACTTCTGTGGACTTATTGTTATTACGGTTGATGTGACCGCTGCCGGCTACTAACTTTGTGGATTACAATAAATTGCTGTTGTCTCCCGACCTCTTGCGTCCGTGTTGATTCAAAAGACCATCCGGAGGAAGACGTATACCTTTGCTCCGTGACAATTGTAAACTGTAATTAATGAAAAATAAAATAAAATACACCAATGTGCATATTTGTGTCTTAGTGTATTGTTGTATGGTGCAATAATATTGCATAGGATAAGTTTGTAATGGGCACTTGTTTAAATATAGAAGAGACAGCAGGTAAATCAATGTAAACAAAAAGGATGTGTCTTACACGTGGTTGCTGATGTAGATGGAGATTGATACTGGCATTGTGGGAGCTGCACTCATCCTGTGTGTGTAGATTCTCATGCGTAGCCCCCTGGATGGACAGGAGGGCGCAATACTCAGAAGGGTAGTGTGCAGGTGCGCCAAATCAATTGCACATGTGCAGCCCTGTGTACGATGTGAACAGGGGAGGAAGCACTGCACATGCACGAAACACATGCACAGAGCTTTAAAGCCATGAGCGGTATACTAGCTGCAGGAAAGTTGATCTTTGTATGTAACCAAACAATCAATCAGCTTTAGCCTATGAGCAAGAGATAAAAGAGAGAGATACATGGTTAGTAAGGGATATAAGATCACATTATTCATGTAGAAGATGTTAAAGGGATTCTTGCACCAAAACCTAGCATATCAATCATCTCCAGCAGATAGATATGTTAGATATGTTATGGCTGAATCAAATTGTGTTTCTTTCCATGTGAATCAGCATCTATTTTACCAAGATATTATTGTTAATACTGGCAACATGCAAGTGAGGTCTTTGGAGCAAGGAGTATTGTCACTCACTTTTGGAGCAGCTACTACCCCATCGTTACTCCAAAAGGTAATTTTCATATTGACAAAAACATTGATATCTCAGCAATAGACAAGGAGAAACCTTTATATAATTCATGTGACCCTAACCTTTCTATCTGTAGGGCTGGGTTGATATGCCGGGTACTGTTGATTGATTCCTGTTAAGCAGATAACATTGCTGTAAAATTGTTATTAATAAAATACTATTAATACTACTATTAGAAATTACTAGCCATATACAAAGTTTTTTTTTTTTTTTATGTAGATTGTAAACCCCATATAGGTCTCACAATGTACATTTTTTTCCTATCAGTATGTCTGGAGTATGGGAGAAAATCCATGCAAACACAGGGAGAACATACAAACTCCTTACAGATGTTGTCCTTGGCAGGAATCGAACCCAGCACTCTAGCAGTGCAGTGCTAATCATGGAGCCACCGTGTTGCCCCCATATACAAAGGTTTATAGCAAATGTAGTATATAATGTATAGTGAATACTATTCAATACATCAAAACAGTGTCCATGAGGAACTCTCACAATGTATAATATACTGTGGTTTTATTCTTATTTTCACATTTACTTCCAAGTTTCTTTATCACTTGTTGCTTTAAAAACAAAGAGTTTACTATGATTAGAAACATTATGGGATTGGTGTCATAAAGAGGTGTAAATTCATTATGGTAGAAAATGTAGTGGAAGCAGTGTCAGCTTCAAGTAACTTTGATGGCTCTGAGACAAAATCAGAAAAGCACTGTAAGCAAAAAAAAAAAAAAAAAAGTATGAAGTTTGCAATTTTCTAGATATATTCTGTCATTCTGAGAAGCTTCCAGCTGTGAGCACTTCCCTATTGTATGTTCCAAAAGATAAGCTTTTCCCTGTCTCATAAAAACTGCTTTACTTCAGCGCTTGTTCTTAAAATATGATGCTGTCTTGGAAAGGCACACATTGCTACCTTGTCCTTCCTTTCCCTTGCTGTTGCTTTTATTCTTGTTTGCAATAATGTAACTATCGGCTTAATATCTTGTGAACCTATTTTGTTCTCCATGCCTGCTCTTGCTATGCAGGTTTTCTTAACAATATCTGAGAATAATACTTGAAATAAATCATTAATACAGTGAATGTCAGATTAAGTGTGATGTTTCTGAACAGGACCCTTCTATGTTCCAATATTCTTATTACATATACAGTATACTTTATTCAAATGAATGTATTGTGTATTAATATGGATGATAGGTTTTTAGGAAGCATTTGGAAATCGGTTGTGGACAGCGACCTATGTCCATGTAAGAAAACATTCATCCACTGCTAAAATGCATCACTTTATAAACATCAAAGATCTCCTCCACATCAGCCACATCCTCCAGTGTCTGAGAGTAGAGGATACTACTAGAGATGAGCGAGTAGTACTCGATCGAGTAGGTATTCGATCGAATACTACGGTAATCAAAATACTCGTACTCGATCGAGTACCACTCGCTGTTCGAATGTAAAAGTTCGATGCAGAACCAGCATTGATTGGCCGAATGCTATACAGTCGGCCAATCAACGCTTGTTCTTCCCCTACCTTTAGAAGTCTTCTCCATGCAGCTTCCCCGCGGCGTCTTTCGGCTCTGAATTCACTCTGCCAGGCATCGGGCCTGGGAAGAGCCGACTGCGCATGTCGGCTTGTAGTGCGGGCATGCGCAGTTGGCTCTGCCCAGGCCCGATGCCTGGCAGAGTGAATGAAGAGCCGGAAGACGCCGCGGGGACGCTGCACGGAGAAGACTGCTCGGAGGATCCAGCCCGACCCTGACTCGTGGACTTGGTAAGTATAATTTAATCGAACGTTGCCTACCCCTGAAACGAGCATTCCCCCCCTAATAGACTATAATAGGGTTCGATATTCAATTTGAGTAGTCGCATATTGAGGGGCTACTCGAAACGAATATCGAACCTCGAACATTTTACTGTTCGCTCATCTCTAGATACTACCATTGGTCAGCACCTGTAGTCAGGAGATTGGATCTCCTGTGGATTCTTTCTCTGTATTCTACTATTTTTCTCCTTCTATCTTAGTCAATATTTGGTTGAAGTTTTTCCTAACGTTACCACCTTCATTTATGCTAATGCTGTTAGTAAAATTGGTCCTGATTGTTTCTTAATCCTTCACAGGAAATTCTGCACGTGCCCTCTCTTCTCTTGGAACCCTTGGATATCAAATAAAGAAAGCAAAATGCGAACCAAGAAAAAAAGCATGGTATAATTAATTTTGTTGCACATGAAAATATACATCCAAAGTACAATAGATTAAAGACCAAGAGAAATTTAAAAAAAAGATGAGTAAGGTAAATTGTAGCTGAAAACCCAGAGCAATATAATATTGTCATAGGAAAAAAAGTGCAAAAAAGGAAAATATCTATGAAAAAGAAAGTATCTCCAATTATAAAAGAAATTTTGTATATAAATAGAAAAAGTGAATATAAGAAACTTTGTAATATATTACAATATATTTTGTAATTGGAGGAATGTTTTAACCCCTCAACAACATGCACCGAAGTATTGCAACACTGCAGGGAGAAAGTGGACTCAACACACCGTAATACTACAGCAGAAGTAACAGTGGATCTTGCATCAGGTATGTAGTATGGGAAATTATTATGATAAATAGGATAAGCGTTGGTATGAGCACTTAAGGTGATAGTACAGACTGCATTGCTGGTATAGTGGAGGATGGCGCCATCCTTTACTATACCAGCAACGCAGTCTGTATTATCACCTCGAGTGCTCATACCAACGTCTATCCTATTTATCATACCAATTTCCCATACTACATACCTGATACAAGCTCCACTACTGAGTTAGATGAAGACCATATTAAAGGCCGAAACGTTACTCACTACTTTGCAAAGGAACATTGTTACTTTGTGTTACGAATAAAAACACTAACACCTTTGAAATAATCCTTTTGGATGTGGAATCCTTTATTTATCTGTGTAAGGATTAGGATCTTATTTCCATTTCCTGATAAGGACTGCACTTCATATTATAATTATATACAACAGCAGAAGTGTTCCACTTGCTCAGTGTCTGAGTAAGCGGCCTCAGGAGTGTGTGTTTGCTGTGACTTAGGGTTTTAAACCCTTAGATTCCGCAGTCAAACATGACCGCGACATCTAAGAGGTTTGAGCACCTTACTATTCCCCATTGGCCCCCTCCTCGGTCTGAAGAAGCAGTGGTGCTTCAAGAGCTCAGCTTCCTCTTCACCTGCCAAGTGAGGTCAAGTTCATTGGTCACATGTCCTGTTCCCTGTTCCAGTGAATGATCTGGGCTGTGATACTAAGCACAGCTGTTTAACAAATGTATGCTTATGTGATAGGTAAGTAGTAACCCAGAATGCTGCACCCTTTTCAAACAGTTGATCAGCAGGGGTTTTGAGTGTTAGATCCCTGCCAATCTTCAATTGATGACCTATCCTAAATATGGGCCATCAATTATTAAGCCTGAAAAATTGTTATATATATATATATATATATATATATATATATATATATATATATATATCAGCAGGAGGACCCAGCTTCACATGGGTATATTTCATTTTTTGTTTTTGTAGTGGCCCCATAAGAATTGTCCAAGTTTACACTGGTGTATTTTGTAGTTTGTGTGTGTGTGTCCATAAGCATCTCATTTTGGATATCAGTGAAAAACCAGCGATCGGTTGATATGGAGACCTGGAGTAAAGCTGTGTGTATGTGACCTTGTGTAACAGTGTCATCCACAGTGCCCTGCCCTTTATAGCTGACATAAAGCAGTGTGTGGTATTGTGTGCAGTGGTGCGTATCTAATCCTCTGGCATGTGGAATTGTCTGAAGACATGTTTATCTAATCCTGTGGCGCTTGGTAGTTTGTGCATACATGTGTATCTAATCCTCTGTCTTGTGATACTGTGTGCAGACGTATTTAATCCTCCAGTGTGTGGTACTTTGTGCAGACGTGCATATCTAATCCCTTGGCGTGTTATACTGTGTACTGACTTGTGTATCTAATCCTCCAGTGTGTGGTACTGTGTGCAGATACGCGTATCTAATCCTTTGGCGTGTGGTACTGTGTGTAGACACATGTATCTAACCATCCCCGTGTGGTATTGTGCACAGTAGCGTGTATCTAATCCTTTGGCGTGTGGTATTGTGTGCAGTGGCGCATATCTAATCCTCCATCGTGTGGTATTGTGTAAAGACGTACGTATCTAATCCTCCGGCATGTGGAATTGTGTATACATGCGTATCTAATCCAGCATCATGTGTAACTATGTATAGACACAAGTATGTAATCCTCCGGCGTGTGGTACTGTGTGCAGACACGTGTGTCTAACCCTCCCCGTGTTGTATTGTGTGCAGTAGTGCATATCTAATCCTCCACCATGTGGTATTGTTTGCATTGGCGCATATCTAATCCTCCATTGTGTGGTATTGTGTAAAGACGTGTGTATCTAATCCTCTGGCATTTGAAACTGTGCGCAGACAGGCGTATCTAATCCTGCGGCATATGGAACTGTGTGCAGACGTGTGTATCTAATCCTGTGGCATGTGTAACTCTGTATAGACGCATGTATCTAATCCTCCAGCAGGTAAAACTGTGTAAAGGTGCGTGTATCTAATCCTCTGGCGTGTGGTACTATGGGTTGAGGTGCGTATCTAATCCTCTGGCATGTAGAACTGTGTGCAGACTAGCGTATCTAATCCTCTGGCATGTGGAATTGTGTGTAGATGCGTGTATCTAATCCTGCGGCATGTGTAACTGTATGCATTGGTGCATATCCAACCCAATGGCATGTGGTATTGTGTGCAGTGGCATGTATCTAATCATCCAGCATGTGGTATTGTGTGCAGTGGCGCATATCCAATCCTCCAGCGTGTGGTATTGTGTGCAGTGGTGAGTATCTAATCCTCTGGCGTGTGGTATTGTGTGAAGACGTGTGTATCTAATCCTCTGGTTTGTGGTACTGTGTGCAGATGCACGTATCTAATCCTCCGGCCGGCATGTGTAACTGTGTATAGACGCACATATCTAATCCTCTGGCAGGTAAAACTGTGTGAAGACGTGCATATCTAATCCTCTGGCATGTGTAACTGTGCGCAGACGGGCGTATCTAATCCTGTGGCATGTGTAACTGTGTATAGATGCATGTATTTAATCCTCTGGCAGTTACAACTGTGTGAAGACACACGTATCTAATCCTCTGGTGTGTGGTACTATGTGTTGAGGTGCGTATCTATTCCTCTGCCATGTAGAACTGTGTGCAGATTCGCGTATCTAATCCTTCGGCATGTGGAATTGTGTGTAGATGCACGTTTCTAATCCTGTGGCATTTGTAACTGTATGTATTGGTGCATATCCAATCCCCCGGTATGTGGTATAGTGTGCAGTGGCACGTATCTAATCCTGTGGTGTGTGGAACTGTGTGGAGATGTGCGTATCTAATCCTCCAGAATGTGGTATTTTGTGCAGTGGCACATGTCCAATCCTCCAGCGTGTGGCATTGTGTGCAGTGGCACTGTAAGGATTGGAGTCAGGGTCAGGCAGTGCAAAGTGACACAGCTGGGAAAGCAACACTGTGCAACTAATGACAAAAGGGGTCGTAGGCCCTGCAGCTATAACTATGCTGTAATATCTGAGATGAGGCAGACCAATGCACTTCCTAATTGAAGTGTGCCTACCACGACTCCTTACGCTTCTATCCCGGCGGCTAGGATAAGGGAAGAGGAGGCCCTGAAAGTCCTAGGGACTGGAGTCACGGGGTCACACCTAAACAGAAAGCACAGTGTAACTGCAATGCAAAACAAAAGACTTAACAGCATGGAACCAGGGAGGGCCACAAGTCCCAGCAAGACACAGAAGAGAAGGCGAGGACAGACGAGCAAGAGGTCAAGCCAGGAGATATAATAAAGGTACCGAATCAAAAGACAAGGGATAGTCAAAAATACAAGCCGGGTATATAACCAAGGAACAGACCGAATACAAACAGACAGGGAAACAGACTGAGCAGGGGGACCAGGAAACCCAAAGTGAATGGCTGGCAAGGATCCATGCCTGGGTGGGGTTTAAATAGCAGCAGAGAACACACCTGATGGCTAATGACATGGAGACTGAGAGCAAGGAAAAGATTAACCCTTAATGACCTAAGCACACCCAATAGAACTCCTAACACGTCTCCCAGGGAGACGCCGCGCAGCAAGGAGACCGCGGCGACTCCGTATCCTGACAGGCACGTATCTAATCCTCTGGCATGTGGTATTGTGTGAAGATGTGCATATCTAATCCTCTGGTTTGTGGTACTGTGTGCAGATGCGCGTATCTAAGCCTCCGGCTGGCGTGTGGTACTGTGTGAAGACGCGCGTATCTAATCCTCTGGTGTGTGATACTATGTGATGACTTGTGCATCTAATCCTCTGGCATGTGGTTCTTTGTGCAGATGCATGTATCTAATCCTCTGGCATTTGGAACTATGTGCAGACACACGTATGTAATCCTTTGGCATTTGGAACTGTGTGCAGACACACGGATCTAATGTTTCGGAGTATCAAATGTTTTCTTTGTGAAGACATGCGTATCTAATCCTCCGTAGTGTGGTACTTTGTGCTGACTTGTGTATCTAATCCTCTGGCGTGTGGTTCTTTGTGCAGATGCATGTATCTCATCCTCTGTCATCTGGAACTGTGTTCAGACACGTGTATCTAATCTTTTGGCATATGGTACTTTGTGCAGACATGCGCATCTAATCCTCTGGTGTGTAGAACTGTGTGCAGACGCGTGTATCTAATCCTCTGCCTTGTGATACTTGTGCTGACCTGTGTATCTAATCCTCCAGTGCATGGTACTTTGTGTAGATGCATGCATCTAATCCTCTGGCATGTGGAACTGTGTGCAGACGTGCCTATCTAATCTTTTGTCGTATGGTACATTGTGCAGACACATGTATCTAATCCTCTGTCGTGTGGAAATGTATACAGACGTGCGTATCTAATCCTCTGGCATGTGGTACTGTGTGCAGAAGTGCATATCTAATCCTTCGGCTTGTGGAACTGTGTGCAGATGTGCATATCTAATCTTCTGACATGTGATACTATGTGCTGACCTGTGTATCTAATCCTCTGATACGAGTATCTCAGCTTGGATGTCAGTGTTGGATTGTACATGTGGAGTGACCCTGTGTATTGCAGTTGGAATATGAGTGAAAGACTTGTAGTTTTTTTTTGGCTAATGGGGGTTCTGAGTTTTGGGAAAGCTGTATCTCCGGAACGGTACATCCGAGTGAGTTGAGGTCTCATCTTCAACCTTCCCGGACACCAAAGTGTCAGGCTATATCAGCTCAATCCAATTTTTAAGGGTCTACCCCCCAAAGCTAAGTGGGAGACACATAAATTCAATCAGGCTATATCAGCTCAATCCAATTTTTAAGGGTGTACCCCCTGAAGTTAAGTAGGAGACTCATTCATTCAGGCCATGTATGGTCAAATCTGTTTTTAATGCTGTACCCCCCTAAGCTAAGTGGGATACAGCCGTTCATTCAGTCAGGCCATGTATGGACACCTGAAGTATCTGTGTGCCAAATTTGGTGAAGATCGGTGCAGTCGTTTGGTCGCGCATAGAGAACAGACAGACAGACAGATAGACAGACAGACAAGAATTCATTTTTATAATATAGAGAGATATTGTCGGGGTCTGAGGTTGCTAGGTGGGGTGGCATTGACACAAAAGTCCAGTTTCTTTACTCCAAAACAAAGGTAGAGTTTATTTTCACTCAAAAAAGTAGTAGGGAAACAAAAGGAAACAATCCAAAAATAAATACCTGCCCGGCTAGGCTCTAACTAAACATAGAATAGGTTATCTCACCTAGAATAACAGCAATCCAAAATCCAGTAGAATCATTCAGGACACAGCTCCAAAAACATGACCTCTTTGTTGTCTCTTCAGCCAAGCTCTGCCCAAAGTCTGCTGCTGGAGCTGGCTTCTTTAGCTCTCTTGATGAGCAGACTCTCTGCAATTGAGTCGCTGCCGGAACATCCCCAAAGTGTGGACTGGAGGGGGGTGGAATGATAGGTCCCACAGGGATATCAGGGGTATCAGTATATACAATAAGGTCATTACATTTTTAATAAAATAAACAACGCAATAGATTTATATTTGTACAAATGGGAAATGTAAATACATTTTTTTTAAAACTAAGAATTCCAAATACATTTTCATTAGAGATGAGCGAACACTAAAATGTTCGAGGTTCGAAATTCGATTCGAACAGCCGCTCACTGTTCGAGTGTTCGAATGGGTTTCGAACCCCATTATAGTCTATGGGGAACATAAACTCGTTAAGGGGGAAACCCAAATTCGTGTCTGGAGGGTCACCAAGTCCACTATGACACCCCAGGAAATGATACCAACACCCTGGAATGACACTGGGACAGCAGGGGAAGCATGTCTGGGGGCATAAAAGTCACTTTATTTCATGGAAATCCCTGTCAGTTTGCGATTTTCGCAAGCTAACTTTTCCCCATAGAAATGCATTGGCCAGTGCTGATTGGCCAGAGTACGGAACTCGACCAATCAGCGCTGGCTCTGCTGGAGGAGGCGGAGTCTAAGATAGCTCCACACCAGTCTCCATTCAGGTCCGACCTTAGACTCCGCCTCCTCCGGCAGAGCCAGCGCTGATTGGCCGAAGGCTGGCCAATGCATTCCTATGCGAATGCAGACTTAGCAGTGCTGAGTCAGTTTTGCTCAACTACACATCTGATGCACACTCGGCACTGCTACATCAGATGTAGCAATCTGATGTAGCAGAGCCGAGGGTGCACTAGAACCCCTGTGCAAACTCAGTTCACGCTAATAGAATGCATTGGCCAGCGCTGATTGGCCAATGCATTCTATTAGCCCGATGAAGTAGAGCTGAATGTGTGTGCTAAGCACACTCATTCAGCACTGCTTCATCACGCCAATACAATGCATTAGCCAGTGCTGATTGGCCAGAGTACGGAATTCGGCCAATCAGCGCTGGCCAATGCATTCTATTAGCCCGATGAAGTAGAGCTGAATGTGTGTGCTAAGCACACACATTCAGCACTGCTTCATCACGCCAATACAATGCATTAGCCAGTGCTGATTGGCCAGAGTACGGAATTCGGCCAATCAGCGCTGGCTCTGCTGGAGGAGGCGGAGTCTAAGGTCGGACCTGAATGGAGACTGGTGTGGAGCGATCTTAGACTCCGCCTCCTCCAGCAGAGCCAGCGCTGATTGGCCGAATTCCGTACTCTGGCCAATCAGCGCTGGCCAATGCATTCTATTAGCCCGATGAAGTAGAGCTGAATGTGTGTGCTAAGCACACACATTCAGCACTGCTTCATCACGCCAATACAATGCATTAGCCAGTGCTGATTGGCCAGAGTACGGAATTCGGCCAATCAGCGCTGGCTCTGCTGGAGGAGGCGGAGTCTAAGATCGCTCCACACCAGTCTCCATTCAGGTCCGACCTTAGACTCCGCCTCCTCCGGCAGAGCCAGCGCTGATTGGCCGAAGGCTGGCCAATGCATTCCTATGCGAATGCAGACTTAGCAGTGCTGAGTCAGTTTTGCTCAACTACACATCTGATGCACACTCGGCACTGCTACATCAGATGTAGCAATCTGATGTAGCAGAGCCGAGGGTGCACTAGAACCCCTGTGCAAACTCAGTTCACGCTAATAGAATGCATTGGCCAGCGCTGATTGGCCAATGCATTCTATTAGCCCGATGAAGTAGAGCTGAATGTGTGTGCTAAGCACACACATTCAGCACTGCTTCATCACGCCAATACAATGCATTAGCCAGTGCTGATTGGCCAGAGTACGGAATTCGGCCAATCAGCGCTGGCTCTGCTGGAGGAGGCGGAGTCTAAGGTCGGACCTGAATGGAGACTGGTGTGGAGCGATCTTAGACTCCGCCTCCTCCAGCAGAGCCAGCGCTGATTGGCCGAATTCCGTACTCTGGCCAATCAGCGCTGGCCAATGCATTCTATTAGCTTGATGAAGCAGAGTGTGCACAAGGGTTCAAGCGCACCCTCGGCTCTGATGTAGCAGAGCTGAGGCTGCACAAGGGTTCAAGCGCACCCTCGGCTCTGATGTAGGAGAGCCGAGGGTGCACTTGAACCCTTGTGCACCCTCAGCTCTGCTACATCAGAGCCGAGGGTGCGCTTGAACCCTTGTGCACACTCTGCTTCATCAAGCTAATAGAATGCATTGGCCAGCGCTGATTGGCCAATGTATTCTATTAGCCTGATGAAGTAGAGCTGAATGTGTGTGCTAAGCACACACATTCAGCTCTACTTCATCGGGCTAATAGAATGCATTGGCCAGCGCTGATTGGCCAGAGTACGGAACTCGACCAATCAGCGCTGGCTCTGCTGGAGGAGGCGGAGTCTAAGATCGCTCCACACCAGTCTCCATTCAGGTCCGACATTAGACTCCGCCTCCTCCAGCAGAGCCAGCGCTGATTGGCCGAATTCCGTACTCTGGCCAATCAGCACTGGCTAATGCATTGTATTGGCGTGATGAAGCAGTGCTGAATGTGTGTGCTTAGCACACACATTCAGCTCTACTTCATCGGGCTAATAGAATGCATTGGCCAATCAGCGCTGGCCAATGCATTCTATTAGCGTGAACTGAGTTTGCACAGGGGTTCTAGTGCACCCTCGGCTCTGCTACATCAGATTGCTACATCTGATGTAGCAGTGCCGAGTGTGCATCAGATGTGTAGTTGAGCAAAACTGACTCAGCACTGCTAAGTCTGCATTCGCATAGGAATGCATTGGCCAGCCTTCGGCCAATCAGCGCTGGCTCTGCCGGAGGAGGCGGAGTCTAAGGTCGGACCTGAATGGAGACTGGTGTGGAGCGATCTTAGACTCCGCCTCCTCCAGCAGAGCCAGCGCTGATTGGTCGAGTTCCGTACTCTGGCCAATCAGCGCTGGCCAATGCATTCTATTAGCCCGATGAAGTAGAGCTGAATGTGTGTGCTTAGCACACACATTCAGCTCTACTTCATCAGGCTAATAGAATACATTGGCCAATCAGCGCTGGCCAATGCATTCTATTAGCTTGATGAAGCAGAGTGTGCACAAGGGTTCAAGCGCACCCTCGGCTCTGATGTAGCAGAGCTGAGGGTGCACAAGGGTTCAAGTGCACCCTCGGCTCTCCTACATCAGAGCCGAGGGTGCGCTTGAACCCTTGTGCAGCCTCGGCTCTGCTACATCAGAGCCGAGGGTGCGCTTGAACCCTTGTGCACACTCTGCTTCATCAAGCTAATAGAATGCATTGGCCAGCACTGATTGGCCAGAGTACGGAATTCGGCCAATCAGCGCTGGCCAATGCATCCCTATGGGAAAAAGTTTATCTCACAAAAATCACAATTACACACCCGATAGAGCCCCAAAAAGTTATTTTTAATAACATTCCCCCCTAAATAAAGGTTATCCCTAGCTATCCCTGCCTGTACAGCTATCCCTGTCTCATAGTCACAAAGTTCACATTCTCATATGACCCGGATTTGAAATCCACTATTCGTCTAAAATGGAGGTCACCTGATTTCGGCAGCCAATGACTTTTTCCAATTTTTTTCAATGCCCCCGGTGTCGTAGTTCCTGTCCCACCTCCCCTGCGCTGTTATTGGTGCAAAAAAGGCGCCAGGGAAGGTGGGAGGGGAATCGAATTTTGGCGCACTTTACCATGTGGTGTTCGATTCGATTCGAACATGGTGAACACCCTAATATCCGATCGAACATGTGTTCGATAGAACACTGTTCGCTCATCTCTAATTTTCATGAAAGGCAAACAATTATCTGCAGAGGTAGATAAAAATTGTTCACTAAGTTAAAATATTCAGATTTCTACTTGGACCATCTGCTTGTGCCATACTGGAGAGTAAAAATTTTAACATATTTTACAGTTTCATCAATTATAACTTGTCAATAATCAGAGAGAAAAACAAATTAATGAAGGATTTCCATATTTATACTATAAATGTCACTTATAAAAAGGAACCTGTTCAACATAACTGTACATCAAACAATTGTTTACCTGCTAATGAATTGGATAATGTGACAGAAAGACAACAATACAAAAGCTGTCTTGAAGGCTACATTATGAACACAAAAACATCAATCTACGATCCTGTATTTAATGAGCACTAGAAAATTTACATATAAACCAACACAAGAATGACTACACAAAAGAATAAAACTTTCAGAAAATTAAGAAGCAATATTCCCTAATAAAAACACAATTCTAAGGCATTGAAAGGGTTTTTCCATGGCATATCCATAAATGTCTGATAGATGTGGGTACTGCCCTTGGGACCTGCACCTATTTCTAAAAATCCACCCCACTCAGCCTCGGTGACACACTACTTTCCCATCCACAACCTCATTGTGAAGACTTTCAGCAATGGACAAGCTGGATGGAACTAGAACAGTACATAGAAACATAACAGAATGTTGTTTTTGTAACTCCCAGTCACTTTCATGACAGTTATAAAAGCCATATACCTCAGAGCTACATTGTTTCTTTTTTTTTTTTTTTTTTAAATGTGGATTGTGAGCCCCACATAGAGCTCACAATGTACATTTTTCCCTATCAGTATGTCTTTGGAATATGGGATGGAAATCCATGCAAACACGGGGAGAACATACAAACTCCTTGCAGATGGTTTTTTTGCCCATGGCGGGATTTGAACACCAGGACTCCAGCGCTGCAAGGCTGCAGTGCTAACCACTGAGCCACCGTGTGGCCCCCTACATTGTTTCTGTACAGCCCAACCATTACTGAATGTCTTGCTTAGACGATTCTTTGTCTGGTTAATTAGGGGGCCACAAAGACTATCATTATAGATATAAGGTACAGATCCCAGAGGATATGCCATAAATATATTTTGTGATAAAATCCCTTTAATTTAATCTTGTTTATATGTTATAGTTGTATAATATATTATCTCTCTATCGTATAAAAATGAATTTCCGTCTGTCTGTTCTTTATGCGCGACCAAACGACTGGACCGATCTTCACCAAATTTGGCACACAGATACTTCAGGTGTCCATACATGGCCTGACTGAATGAACGGCTGTATCCCACTTAGCTTAGGGGGGTACAGCATTAAAAACAGATTTGACCATACATGGCCTGAATGAATGAGTCTCCTACTTAACTTCAGGGGGTACACCCTTAAAAATTGGATTGAGCTGATATAGCCTGATTGAATTTATGTGTCTCCCACTTAGCTTTGGGGGGTAGACCCTTAAAAATTGGATTGAGCTGATATAGCCTGATTGAATTTATGTGTCTCCCACTTAGCTTTGGGGGGGTAGACCCTTAAAAATTGGATTCAGCGTACATAGCCTGACAGAATTTCTGTGTCTCCTACCTAGGTTTTGGGGGTACACACCGTGAAAAACTGGATTGAGCATACATAGCCTGACTGAATTTCTGTGTATACCATCAAGGTTTTGGGGGTACTCACCATGGATATCTGGATTGTGCGTACATAGCCTGACTGAATTTCGGTGTCTCCAACCTAGGTTTTGGGGGTACACACCCTGTATATCTGAATTGAGCATACATAGCCAGACTTAATTGCTCTGTATCCCTGTTTTGGTGGGACACTGCCTGCAAAGCTGGGTTGAGCGTATATAACTGGACTGAATTGCTCTGTATCCCTGTTAGGTGTTTGGGGGTACACTGCCTGTAAAGTTGGGTTGAGCGTATATAGCTGGACTGAATTTTTCTGTATCTCTGTTTTGGGGTTACACACTGCCTGAAAAGCACTGAATTTTTCTGTATCCCTTTTTTGGGATTACACACTGCCTGCAAAGCTGGGTTGAGCATATATTGCTGGACTGAATTGCTCTGTCTCCCTGTTGTGTGTTTGTGGGGACAATGCCTGTAAAGCTAGGTTGAGCGTATATCGCTGGACTCAATTGCTCCGTATCCCTGATTTGGGGAGAACCCCGTTAAAGCTTGACTCCTCTCCCTGCAGTATATAGCTCTGAAAAGACCTGTTGTTGTTCTTCTTGAGTTTTTCCCTGCCTATCTGAAGCTAATCCCTATCTAGCGCTTAGCAGTACGTCTGTCCCTATGTCTGAATGCCGGAAAATGAATCGAAGATGGCGGCCCATGTTCTTATGAATCAGAGGTCACATGTTTTAGGCAGTCAATGGGTTTTTTGAATTTTTTTTCAATGCCTCTGTTGTCGTAGTTCCTGTCCCACCTCTCCTGCACAGTTATTGGTGCAAATTATTGGTGCAACACGCCAGGGAAGGTGGGAGGGGATGCAAATTTTTACTGCAAATGCGGCGTGGTATTTGATTGGAAATGAATACCTCGAACGGCCTGATATTCAATCGAATACCTGTTCGATCAAACGGTGTTCGCTCATCTCTAGTGATCAGTTAAAGAGGCTCTATCATTGGCAAAAGTCATTTTTAACTAATCACATCCTTGCATAGCCTTTAGAAAGGCTATTCCACACCTACCTTTAGTATGTAAATCGCCTCAGTAGTGTTTGAATAAGTCAGTTTTTATTCATATGCTAATTAGGCTCCAGTGTTCACAGGAAGTTGTCAGCCAGCTGTCCTCTCCCTGCTGTGTACTGTGTATGACAGCAGGGAGGAGGAGTCATCAGCAGCAGCCTGTGCTGTATACACAGCAGACAGTGCACAAAGAGATTTCCGGGGTGCATGGAGAAGCTAATTAGCATATGAATAAAAATGGACATATTCAAAATCTACTAAGGAAATTTACATACAAAAGGTACGTGTGGAATAGCCTTTCTAAAGGCCATGCAAGCATGTGATAAGTTAAAAATGACTTTTTCCAGTGATAGAGCCCCTTTAAGTGTGAACAAATCTAAAGAAACATATACATGAGACATCCTAAAGAATACTGCGATATCATGTTTTTTTGAAAAGCTGGTCATCTGAACATATCCAGACTAGAAAAGGAAAGGGAACACATATCCTTATAAAAGTGCAATATCAAATATTGAGTGTAAAAGGTGAATGTCTTGCAATGCAAAAAGTGGTACACAAATAATGAAACAATTACTAGAGCTCTGTTATGTGATATTATATACAGACTGTTTTAAGTCATTTAAAGGGAAGTTCAAGGAATCATTAGTCAGCAACATCCTGAGAATCCTTTTGGCTTTTTGATCCATAATGGTATTAATTTCCCTCATGAGTTATCAATATGAATGTACTCTGAATTGTATGCTTTTTTTGAGCAAGCTTTCAAGAGCTATAATTGACTGTGTAAATTGGCGGAGTATTACTGGCAAAATGCACTCATCATGCTAAATATTAAAAGCTACTTCTAAATAATAAAATCTTGGCACATCCTGAATGCTATCTTGTTTTTCTTTTCACAAAAACTCTCAAGCCTCTCAAGATTTTAGATTTTTAAATAAATTTGTGAGAAATTGTCTCTTCTATACTTTCAGATGGAGTGCCATCATCAACCTGTTGGCACACATAATAGTACAGAGCTGGTGAAAGTATAGATATTTTGCGAGCACAGAAGCTGTGCCTACATGTTCATGTGTAGAGATTAGTAAGATGATTCAATATGAGCCAGTTTTGTTACAAATTTTCCAAGAATCACTAAGATATTAATAGTAAGTGGAGGCCTGGGGAGATGGATAAAATAATAAACACTGATACTCATCTTCCCTGACCTCGTGGCTTCTAGTGTTCCATCAAGTTCTTTTTTTCACACTCCTTAATGATGTCACAGCCTAAGGACACCACTGATGCCTGTGATTGTGTCTCAACGTTCTTGTTGGGTTCGCCAAAGTCATGACACCTGTGTCAAAGAAAATAATGTTGGGGGCTTCGCATAACACCTGAGGTCCAATCACAGACCTCAGTGGTACTATGGGGCCCGTGACATCAACCAGGAGAGACCAGAAGAAAACCACAACTGAGTACTGGATGTTGCAAGGAAGTACAGGACAGCTCAGGGGAAGTGAGTTTCAGTCTTAGTTATTTTATACCAGCTTCCCTGGACCTTTGCTTATTATGCTCTGGGTTCTGAAGAGATCCTGTAGTATAATAAAAGCCATATTGGTTTGGATCAAATAAGTTCAGTCTAAAACTAAATTGGTGATTGAACCTTGCTTCTACTTGCAAAATTAATCCTGCAAGGTTCAGTCATCTTCAGAGATATAGCTAGCGGGAGGGGGGGGAGGGGAGGGGCTGCTATCCTGGGCCCACTGTCTCTGTGGGGCCCACCCTGAGGCTGCAGCATTGCTTGCACTGGTTAAACTTTGTTATTAATACATAACTGACCCCCTAGTGCTCCATTTACTGCATGTGCGGAGGGAAACTGCTGTGGTCATAACTCTTATTCCTCTGTATGAGCAACAGCTGCTTTGACTCTCACTAAGATGCTGCTTTATTCAGTCCGCAGGTCCATTGAGTAGAGGGGAGATGATGTGACCAAAAGTCATGTGTCAGCTGGGGAGGTAGAGGAATGAGAGTTCTCTCCTGACCAGTTGTCCTATGCAAACGTATTAAACAGGGTTTTCATATTCCCTGAATAGCCCCTTTAATGCAAGAGCCAATACAATGGGGCATTAGGGAGCATCAGGGGTATAATTAACAGAAGGAAACATGAGAGGGGATTAGGGAAATATTAACTTTAGGTGGCACTCGAGCATTATTGCTATATCAGAATACATGGCATATTATTAATTAAGGTACATTATTAACTGAGGGGCACTATTAATTATTAGATTAAAAATGAACCCAGGGTTATTACTAATTTCCAAGGGATTTTTTTTTTTATACATTTTATATTTAGAGGTAGCAGCAGAGTGGGGTGTGAGTGAGAAGAAGAGTGCCTGGTAAAGTGGGGAGCCAAAGATAGAGACAAGCCATAGGTGGAAGAAGTGGTCATTGTGATCCAGATGTGAACAATCAGAGACTTCATCTGTAAGGCAAATGGTTCCTGTGCTATATTCATCTTATTAGACTGCAGATACGTGAGTAGGGCTGGTGTCTACCGCAATACAGTCACATTATAGCAATAATATCAGCATACCTCAGTTAGGGATGTTTTAGTCTCTGTCTATCTATAATCATTAACTGGAGTATGAATGCAATTAGTAGCCACACTTTTGGGCTAATGACTTTAATGCTTCTATAAAGTTATCTGCATATACAGTCGGCCAATCAATGCTGGTTCTTCTCCTACCTTTAGAAGTCTTCTCCGTGCAGCTTCCCTGCGGCGTCTTCTGGCTCTGAATTCACTCTGCTAGGCATCGGGCCTGGGCAGAGCCGACTGCGCATGCCCACGCTACAAGAAAATAGCCGCTTTGACTGTAAGCGGCCATTTTCTTGTAGTGCGGGCATGCGCAGTCGGCTCTGCCCAGGCCCAATGCCTGGCAGAATGAATTCAGAGCCGGAAGACGCCGCGGGGACGTTGCACAGAGAAGACTGCTCGGAGAATCCAGCCTGACCCTCACTCGTGGACTTGGTAAGTGTAATTTGATCGAATGTTGCCTACCCCTGAAACAAGCATTTTCCCCCCATAGACTATAATAGGACTCGATATTCGATTTGAGTAGTCGAACATTGAGGGGCTACTCGAAACGAATATCGAACCTTGAACATTTTACTGTTCGTTCATCTCTAATCATAACCTTTGAAGATAATATGAACAGAGCCTAAGACAAAGTGAGTTTGTCATCTCCACAATCGCTATCACAATTGAAGTATGTAGAATGTGTTATAGTGTAGGTAACTACAAGCACAAACATATCTGTATTGTGTAATTTTATGTGTGCAATCTTGATATCCCTGACCTTTTAGAGTATTAGAGCACAAGGGTTATGGTTTCTTAGTGGTAGAGTTTTTAATAGTTCCAGCACATCTCATTTTATGATTGGTGCACAATGCACTGGTCTCGATATTCTCTCCTCCTCTCCCCCGCACACGACCACCATATTGCATATTAAAATTTTGTAAAACAGTGATTTGATGCTGAAATAGTAAAAGGTATTATTAGTATACGTTATTTATGCATTGCTGTGGTAAAGCAAATTGAATATTCATCTTAATATCTTTATAATTAAATTGTTAGATAATTTTGTATACATTTAAGATATTTAGTATTATTTTGCTTTTTATTACATTCTTATATAATTAGACAAACTTAAAGTTGTTGTTTTTTTAATTCTCTGAAACAAATCAAAATAAGATAAAATATTAATTCACTTTTTTACATTGGATTTTTTTTTTTAAGAAAATGAAATCATAAGGCTTACCGCGTGTATTTTTAGAATACATGAGTACATCTGGAGTCTGAAAATACACATATGTAGGCTATAACATATTGAACATCAACAGAGTAGAAGCACTTCCCAGGGCATATGGCAACCTACTCCCTTGCCAGCAGGATCCACTCAAAGCAATGGGTATTAAATAAAGATATTCTCTTCTTCACAGTAACATTTGGACCCCCTGTTTCTTTGTTAATAGAAAATATAACCTATCTGCATCCTAATGAAATTCCCTCAATAGAATTGTAATTAAAACTCTGTAATCCAATAACATTTTATAAGATGTAAGTAAGTAAGCCTTAGCCCTCGTAACTAAGCCATGAACAAGAAAATAAAATCCCTCCGGCTTTTTCTTACAATTAAATAACAGTTTAGACAATAGTCAAAATTAAAAAAAAATGTCTTAAAGGGAACGTCTCATTATTTAATTGAATTTTTATTAATTAAATGTAAATCCATGCAAGAAACATAGCTGTCTCTGTAAGTGTTACCATTCTGTTTTAGATGTATTTTTATCTAAAAACATCACCACATATTTGTACGCTATATTTGTGCAGCTATACTGCAATACTAGACATGGGAAAATATACAAACTACATTTTAAGAAAACCAGAGGAAGAAGTGTACAAGCTTACTTTTCTCCTTGGCAAAACAAATTCGAACATGTGTGGCACAAAATGACCTTTTTAATGAGTTCCTGATATTTTCACGAGATATCCAACCGTTTTGTCTACTTGTTTTGTGAATTGCAGTCTGTCAAGGATTATAATAACATTTTTCAATATTTGATTCAATTTGTGTCACGCATACCTCCAGTTACAGACAACGTTTTATAAATAAATAGTGCCAGTTAGTATAAGAAAATAAGAAACTTTGTATTATATATTATTAAAGGGGTTTTCCCATCTCGGTATCTTAGCAGTCTGACTGCACTGTCTCCTGCTCACTTCCTGTATTTCTTTCCCCCCTCCTTCCTCTGGCTGAACAGGACAGTAACATTTATGTAGATCAGTTACTATACAGATGCTTGTACAGAACCGTCTCAGTGTTATCTGTGTGTTTACATAGAGATATAACAGACTCAGCTTTATCAGCAAACTGCAATTAGCTGAATGATTGTCCTGCTGGCAAGAGCAGTGAGTGAGTTATGTCACTTGTCCTATAGGTCCGTGGTTATAGCAATGCTGTATAAACAATGGGAGGAGTAAGGTCACATAGCTGGCAAACAAAGCAGAATTTCTAAAGCAATATATTTAGGAAAAGGCTTCAATTTATATAATCTGCCAGTGTAGATAGGATCCTTGAGATGGGACAACCCCTTAAAGAAATATATCTTCAGGCAAACTGGACATAATTTTGCACAGAACTCCATAATATGGCTGGAGAAAATTGTTGGCACCTTTTCAAAATTGTGGGTAAACAACTTTGTTTCCAGCTTGTGATGCTGATTGCTCATACCAATGGCAAGTAACAGGTGTGGGCAATATAAAAATTACACCTGAAACCAGATAAAAATATATAAGTTGAATCAATCTTTAAGCTTTGTGTCAGTGTGTGCCACATTAAGCATGGAGAACATAAAGAGGAGAAGAAAACTGTTTGAGGACTTGAGAACAGAAATTGTGGAAAAATAACAGCAATCTGAAGGTTACAAGTCTATCTCTATAGATTTTGATGTTCCTTTGTCCACAGTGTGCAACATAATCAAGAAGTTTACCACCCATGGCACTGTAGCTAATCTCCCGGGATGTGGAAGAGTCTGGATGGTGAATAAGCAGCCTAAATAAGTTCCAAAGAAATTCAAGCTGTCTTGCAGGCTCAGGGTGCATCAGTGTCAGTGTGAACTATACATCAACATTTGAATGAAATAAAATGCTATGGCAGGAGACCAAGGAGGACCCCACTGCTGACACAGAGACATGAAAAAGCTAGACTGCAGTTTGCCAAAATGTACGTGAGTAAGCCAAAATCGTGTTTTGTGGACAGATGGAGACCAAGATACAGCTTTTTGGTAAACAAAATCATTCTACAGTTTGCTGAAAACAGAATGAGGCCTATAAAGAAAATAAGACAGTACAGTCAAAAATGTTGTAGGTTCAAAGATGTTTTGGGTTGTCTTGACTGTGTCTTTACTGTGTGAAAGAATCATGAAATCTGAAGATTACCACTGCGATTTTGGGTCACAGTGTAGTGCCCAGTGTTAGACTGATGGGTTTGAGTCCTAGGTCAGTGACAGCAAGACAATGACCCCAAAAATACTTCAAAATCACCCAGAAGTAGATGGAAACAAAGCACTGGAGAGTTCTGAAGTGGCCATCAATGAGTCCAGATCTAAATCCCATTGAACACTGGTGAAGAGATCTTAAAATTGCTGATGGGAGAAGGCAACCTTCAACTATGAGACCTGGAACACTTTGAAAAATAACAGCGGGCCAAAATTCCAGTTGATGGTTGTAAGAAGTAATCAATTTCAGTTATTTTGTTCCAAAGGGTACGCAACCAAATATAGAGTGCGCCAGTAATTTTGTCCAGGCCCATTTTTGGAGTTTTGCATGAAATTATATCACTTTTGCTCTGTTTTTTATGTTGTTCCAACAAAGTAAATAAGCATGTGCATAATAAAACATGTATAATTGTAATGATTTTCTGTGAAAAAAATACTTCATTATCTGGAAACATTTCAGTGGTACAAACACTTATAGCCATGACACTATATATTTGTTACTAGAATGTTGCTTCTAAATATATAAAATCAACTTGACAGTTTTCAGGTACATGGTATGCTAGATAATGAAATAATATAATATTAAATAATAGTTTCATCTATTCACATGATTGAATCAAATTTTGACATTTAAGACATCTTCACAGTAGAAATGTAAATAATGTTGAGCAACTTTTCAAATCCAATCATTTCATCTTTTAAATTCATAAACACTCATATGCATTGCTGCGTTCAACATTTTTTCTAAATTCTAAAACAACAACATATTGTTAACACTAATTCAAGCTCCCATGATGTTTTCTTGTACCGGAAGTTTCTACTATCTTAGGGGTGATTCACATTATCGTTGCTAGATATCACACTGTCTCATATTATTACAGCTGAAATTATACATTAATGTCAGTGGCGTAGCTACCGCCATAGCAGCAGAGGCAGCTGCCACAGGGCCCGGGACATTAGGGGCCCGGTGACAGCCGCTACAGCTGCTATCATTATACTCGGGGGTCTTTTCAGACCCCCGAGTATAATGATCGGTGGACCGGGAGAGGTAAGAAACATAACAAACGCTGTTACTTACCTCTCCACGATCCATGCAGACTTCGGCCTAGTCGTCCGACGTCACATGAGTCGGGCCTGCGTCCCGGGTCATGTCACGTATGACGTAATTGAAGATCGACTAATTCGGAGGCCGACAGCGTAGGAGCCGGGAGATAGGTGAGTAACAGAGGTTTTTTTAAATGTTTTTCTCCCCTTGGGTCTCTGATTATTATACTCTGTGGTCTGAAAAGACCCCAGGGTATAATAATTGTTTATGGGTGTTCATTATGGGGCATAATACTTTGTGTAGGGGCCACTATGGGGGATAATACTGTGTGTAGGGGCCACTATGGGGGATAACACTGTGTGTAGGGGCCACTCTAGGGGATAATACTGTGTGCAGGGTCCACTATGGGGGATAATAATGTGTGTAGGGGCCACTATGGGGTACAATACTGTGTGTAGGGGCCACTATGGGGGATAATACTGTGTGCAGGGGCCACTATGGGGGATAATACTGTGTGGAGGGGCCACTATGGGGGATAATACTGTGTGTAGGGGCCACTATGGGGGATAACACTGTGTGTAGGGGCCACTCTAGGGGATAATACTGTGTGCAGGGTCCACTATGGGGGATAATAATGTGTGTAGGGGCCACTATGGGGTACAATACTGTGTGTAGGGGCCACTATGGGGGATAATACTGTGTGCAGGGGCCACTATGGGGGATAATACTGTGTGCAGGGGCCACTATGGGGGATAATACTGTGTGGAGGGGCCACTATGGGGGATAATACTGTGTACAGGGGCCACTATGGACAATAACAGAGTGTGCAGGAATGCGTAGGAGGGGGTCGGTCGAGGTCGTCGGTGTCGGTCGGGGGGGGGGGGCATGTCAAAAGTTCGCCACGGGGCCCCGCCATTCCTAGTTACGCCACTGATTAATGACCTAGGATATTTAACCCTTTAGTGATTGGCCTCTTTTAGATCTTAATGGACAAACCATTTTTTGTGTTTTTTTCTCATCATCACATACCAAGCCCTATAACTTATAAAACAATTTTTGTCAATGTAACTGTATAAGAGAAATTTTTTTTTGCAGGACAAGTGGTAGTGAATAATGGCACTATTTTTGGGTAGATGTACCTCATTGAATAACTTTTATTAACTCTTTCTAGGAAGGAACAGAAATAAACAATTTTATCAATGCCTTTTTATGCTATAAATACTGTAACATTCACCATGTGACTTAAATAATATGACTAATTTATTCACTGGCTAGATACAATTAAATCTGTATAATTTTTTAAAGTGTTACTATTTTTGCAAAGTAAAAACCCTTTTTGTAATAATAAAAAAAAAATTCCATCACCAATTCCAGCATATTAACTTAACTTAACTTAATTATTTTTTTGTTAAAAGCATTGTGGAAGGGATTATTAATTTTGCGGGAAGACTGTACATTTTAATTGATGTAGTTTTGGAAAATGTGACACTTTGATTGCTTTTTGTAACATTTTTTGGCGACTGACAGACCAAAAAAAAAAGGCTATTCTGCCATCTTCTTTTAGATTTTTCTTTTACAGTCTTCAATGCGTGGGTAAATAACGCTGCGGGCAAATCGCGGCGTTTACGTCCCGTGGGGCCCTGGCCTAAGAGTGTAAAATCTAAAGAACGTTTTCAGCAAACTTTAACTTGACGTTCATTTTTAATTGCTTTTGTTGCAAGATATTGAATTCAAATTTATCTCGGTTACATGTGTATGTTTGTACTAAAAAAAATGCATAGAACTATTTTCTTGCTTTTTTGCAATATCTAACCCCCATTTAAAATTTACCATTGGAACCCCTGATGGATATACACTGTTGTTTGATTTAAGATACAACTCCAGCTGATGTTATTTTAATAAAATAAGCATGCATATTTTATAAAACATCTTTTTTATGAAAAATACTGGCACACTGGTTTTATAAGAGAGAAGAGTGAATTGCATTATTCATGCTGTTCAAAAGTGCATGATGCACTATATTGTTGGACAAACAATTAACCAGTACACATATAAAATTCTAAAATGATGCCAGGTTGAGATAATGCGGATTAGTATGTATGTCAGTGGTTTAGTTTCTAGTGAACTACAGTGATATTACATTTAAAAAACAAAGATAATAAATACATCTAAAAAATGAATATTTCCAAGAATATAAAGTTACATTTAACTGTGCTATAATAAGTGTATTCAATATTGACAAGTAAAAATTGAAAAAAAAAATGGATTTATTCCAATGCACTTATAGATAAATAGGACCTGTCTCCAGAACACAGTATACAAGGCTAGTCTCAAAGTTAGATAGGGTGGAGTCTCCTGAATGAAATGGTCTTTTGCCTTAGTTAATCAGTGCTTCCTTTTCCAAGTGTTTGTGTGTAATGTTTCTGTTTGTTCGGGTCTTTGCACCACCCTCCACTTGCACTCTACGGTGTAGGAGGCATGTTCAGTTTGATTCTCTGCTTAGAGGGGTTTTTTTGTTGCTCCTCTATTACCTCTCCTCTGTATTTAAATTTCCACCACACCCATCTCCTGCACCTTGTTTCCCTCAAATAATTAATCTTAGCCTTGCCTGTGTGAATGACAGCCTGTCTACCAATCAAGTCGGGCGCAGGTCCTGGACTTCTCATATACAGGTCATCAGCCCACACAGGTTTGCTGGCTATTTTGACTCTGTCCTGTGATTTTGTCCTCACTAAGCTTTCTACTTGCTATTGTATTATATTATTGACATTTGGCTTTTCTTGACTACTCTTTTGGATTACGATTTGGTACTGTTTGACTCTCTGAATTTGACCCTTGGATTGTTGAGACCTCTACTGTGTTGTCTTTCCTTGTTCTGTGTATCACTTATTCAGAGTGGGGACTGCCACCCATTTGCCGTCTGTCACCTAGGACAGTTCTGGCAAGTCGGTAGGGAAAGGGTCTGGGTCGAGTTTAGGACTCAATGCCTCTGTTTTCCCTTTTTCCTGTTTTCAGCAGCAGCACTATGGAGTTGCACAACTCAATTTCCTTACATTTTGCTTTTGTAGTTATACAAATGAACTCTGTTAAACAGCAGCCAGAAACATTGCCCTTTACCATAAGACACTCAAATAAACTTTGTAAAATGTCTACTCAGAGGACCCTCCTTACAGCTACACTTCTAAATTTACTGCTCAGGCTATCTTCAGTAAAGAATGGTAAGCAGTTCAGATCAGATTACATAGTAATACTGTATATATAGTGGGCAATAGAAGGAGCAATGTGAGAGGTATGGACGCAATGGTCTTGCTGCAGCTATAAGTAGGTTTTTAACACTGTATTTGACACTACTGTGCAAATACATAAAGTACTCTGGAGATTTAACTTGTTATCTGCGGTAAAGTTTCTGTATCCATGTATTTATTTCTCTCACCTTCTCTTCTTCCTCTGCCTATGAATGCGAGGCAAATGGTCTTAACTGTAAATGGATTTGAGCAATAAATTGAGTATTTCTCCAGGTAGGGGAAGAAGAGAAAACTTTGATTAATATAGCTCTCCATTTCACGTGAATATGGAGAGACTTAGTTCCTATGTGTGTGCCTGCACAGCCATGGCTAATTTTATGCTTGGAGATCTTGCACCTTGCCATGGATTTGTTATTTTGTACAAAAAAATTCCCATATGGGAGATGATCATATGTACAGTACAGACCAAAAGTTTGGACACACTTTCTCATTCAAAGAGTTTTCTGTATTTTCATGACTATGGCATGAAGGCATCAAAACTATGAATTAACACATATGGAAATATATACTTAACAAAAAAGTGTGAAACAACTGAAAATATGTCTTATATTCTTGGTTCTTCAAAATAGCCACCTTTTACTTTGATTACTGCTTTGCACACTTGCCATTCACTTGATGAGCTTCAAGAGGTAGTCTCTGGAAATGGTTTTCACTTCACAGGTGTCACAGGTTTAATAAGTGGGATTACTTGCCTTATAAATGGGATTGGGACCATCAGTAGTGTTGTGCAGAGGTCAGGTGGATACACAGCTGATAGTCCTATTGAATAGACTGTTAGAATTTGTATTATGGCAAGAAAAAAAGCAACTAAGTAAAGAAAAATGAGTGGCCATCATTACTTTGAGAAATGAAGGTCAATCAGTCTGAAAAATTGGGAAAACTTTGAAAGTGTCCCCAAGTGCAGTTGCAAAAACCAACTAGCGCTGCAAAGAAAGTGGCTCACATGAGGACCGCCCCAGAAAAGGAAGACCAAGAGTCACCTCTGCTGCGGAGGATAAGTTCATCCGAGTCATCAGCCTCAGAAATCGCAGGTTAACAGCAGCTCAGATTAGAGACCAGGTCAATGCCACACAGAGTTCTAGCAGCAGACACATCTCTACAACAACTGTTAAGAGGAGACTTTGTGCAGCAGCAGGCCTTCATGGTAAAATAGCTGCTAGAAAACCACTGATAAGGACAGACAACAAGCAGAAGAGATTTGTTTGGGCTAAAGAATGCAAGGAATGGACATTAGACCAGTGGAAATCTGTGCTTTGGTCTGATCAGTCCAAATTTGAGATCTTTGGTTCCAACCACCGTGTCTTTGAGCGACACAGAAAAGGTGAATGGATGGACTCTACATGCCTGGTTCCCACCATTAAGCATGGAGGAGGAGGTGTGATGTGTGGGGGTGCTTTGCTGGGGACACTGTTGGGGATTTATTCAAAATTGAAGGCATACTGAACCAGCATGACTACCACAGCATCTTGCAGCGGCATGCTATTCCATCCGGTTTACGTCTAGTTGGACCATCATTTAAATTTCAATAGGACAATGACCCCAAACAAACCCCCAGGCTGTGTAAGGGCTAGTTGACAAAGAAGGAGAGTGATTGGGTGCTACGCCAGATGACCTGGCCTCCACAGTCACCTGACCTGAACCCAATCAAGACGGTTTGGGGTGAGCTGGACAGCAGGGTGAAGGCAAAAGGGCCAACAAGTGCTAAGCATCTCTGGGAACTCCTTCAATACTATTGGAAGACCATTTCAGGTGACTACCTCTTGAAGCTCATCAAAAGAATGGAGTGTGCAAGAGTGTGCAAAGCAGTAATCAAAGCAAAAGGTGGCTACTTTGAAGAACCTAGAATATAAGACATATTTTCAGTTGTTTCACACTTTTTTGTTAAGTCTATAATTCCACATGTGTTAATTCATAGTTTTGATGCCTTTAGTGTGTGTGAATCTACAATTTTCATAGTCATGAAAATATAGAAAACTCTTTGAATGAGAAGGTGTGTCCAAACTTTTGGTCTGTACTGCAGCTGCTGTTGCCAACTAGAGATGAGTGAACACTAAAATGTTCGAGGTTCGAAATTCGAATCGAACAGCCGCTCACTGTTCGTGTGTTCGAACGGGTTTCGAACCCCATTATAGTCTATGGGGAACATATACTCGTTAAGGGGGAAACCCAAATCCGTGTCTGGAGGGTCACCAAGTCCACTATGACACCACAGGAAATGACGCCAACACCTCTGGAATGACACTGGGACAGCAGGGGAAGCATGTCTGGGGGCATCTAACACACCAAAGACCCTCTATTACCCCAACATCACAGCCTAACAACTACACACTTTACACACTCAATACCACCTCTCTGACAGTAGGAAAACACCTTGAAACGTGTATTTGGCACTTGCAGTGAGGAGAGCTTGTCACCAGCAGTGAATTTGGCCCTTGTAGTAAGTTGAGGTTGGCACCAACATTTGTTTTGAAAATCAGGGTGGATTGAGCCTCTAAACAGCCCAGTTTGGGCAAATTCATGGTGGAGGGAGCCTCTAACCAGCCCAGTTTGGGCAAATTCATGGTGGAGGGAGCCTCTAAAAAACCCAGTTTGGACCAATTCATGGTGGAGGGAGCCTCTAAAAACCCCAGTTTGGACCAATTCATGGTGGAGGGAGCCTCTAAAAACCCCAGTTTGGACCAATTCATGGTGGAGGGAGCCTCTAAAACCCCCAGTTTGGACCAATTCATGGTGGAGGGAGCCTCTAAAAACCCCAGTTTGGACCAATTCATGGTGGAGGGAGCCTCTAACCAGCCCAGTTTGGGCAAATTCATGGTGGAGGGAGCCTCTAAAAACCCCAGTTTGGACCAATTCATGGTAGAGGGAGCCTCTAAAAAACCCAGTTTGGACCAATTCATGGTGGAGGGAGCCTCTAAAAACCCCAGTTTGGACCAATTCATGGTGGAGGGAGCCTCTAAAATCCCCAGTTTGGACCAATTCATGGTGGAGGGTGCCTCTAAAAACCCCAGTTTGGACCAATTCATGGTGGAGGGAGCCTCTAACCAGCCCAGTTTGGGCAAATTCATGGTGGAGGGAGCCTCTAAAAACCCCAGTTTGAACCAATTCATGGTGGAGGGAGCCTCTAAAAAACCCAGTTTGGACCAATTCATGGTGGAGGGAGCCTCTAAAAAACCCAGTTTGGACCAATTCATGGTGGAGGGAGCCTCTAAAAACCCCAGTTTGGACCAATTCATGGTGGAGGGAGCCTCTAAACAGCCCAGTTTGGGCAGATTCATGGTGGAGGGAGCCTCTAACCAGCCCAGTTTGGGCAAATTCATGGTGGAGGGAGCCTCTAACCAGCCCAGTTTGGACCAATTCATGGTGGAGGGAGCCTCTAAAAACCCAGTTTGGACCAATTCATGGTGGAGGGAGCCTCTAACCAGCACAGTTTGGACCAATTCATGGTGGAGGGAGCCTCTAAAAACCCCAGTTTGGACCAATTCATGGTGGAGGGAGCCTCTAAAAACCCCAGTTTGGACCAATTCATGGTGGAGGGAGCCTCTAACAACCCCAGTTTGGACCAATTCATGGTGGAGGGAGCCTCTAAAAAACCCAGTTTGGACCAATTCATGGTGGAGGGAGCCTCTAAAAACCCCAGTTTGGACCAATTCATGGTGGAGGGAGCCTCTAAAAACCCCAGTTTGGACCAATTCATGGTGGAGGGAGCCTCTAAAAACCCCAGTTTGGACCAATTCATGGTGGAGGGAGCCTCTAAAAAACCCAGTTTGGACCAATTCATGTTGGAGGGAGCCTCTAAAAACCCCAGTTTGGACCAATTCATGGTGGAGGGAGCCTCTAAACAGCCCAGTTTGGGCAAATTCATGGTGGAGGGAGCCTCTAAAAACCCCAGTTTGGACCAATTCATGGTGGAGGGAGCCTCTAAAAACCCCAGTTTGGACCAATTCATGGTGGAGGGAGCCTCTAAAAAACCCAGTTTGGACCAATTCATGGTGGAGGGAGCCTCTAAAAACCCAGTTTGGACCAATTCATGGTGGAGGGAGCCTCTAAAAACCCCAGTTTGGACCAATTCATGGTGGAGGGAGCCTCTAAAAACCCCAGTTTGGACCAATTCATGGTGGAGGGAGCCTCTAAAAACCCCAGTTTGGACCAATTCATGGTGGAGGGAGCCTCTAAAAAACCCAGTTTGGACCAATTCATGTTGGAGGGAGCCTCTAAAAACCCCAGTTTGGACCAATTCATGGTGGAGGGAGCCTCTAAACAGCCCAGTTTGGGCAAATTCATGGTGGAGGGAGCCTCTAAAAACCCCAGTTTGGACCAATTCATGGTGGAGGGAGCCTCTAAAAACCCCAGTTTGGACCAATTCATGGTGGAGGGAGCCTCTAAAAAACCCAGTTTGGACCAATTCATGGTGGAGGGAGCCTCTAAAAACCCAGTTTGGACCAATTCATGGTGGAGGGAGCCTCTAAAAACCCCAGTTTGGACCAATTCATGGTGGAGGGAGCCTCTAAAAACCCCAGTTTGGACCAATTCATGGTGGAGGGAGCCTCTAACCAGCCCAGTTTGGGCAAATTCATGGTGGAGGGAGCCTCTAAAAACCCCAGTTTGGACCAATTCATGGTGGAGGGAGCCTCTAAAAACCCCAGTTTGGACCAATTCATGGTGGAGGGAGCCTCTAACCAGCAGAGTTGGGGGAAATCAGGGTGGAGGGAGCCTCTAACCAGCAGAGTTGTGGGAAATCAGGGTGGAGGGAGCCTCTAACCAGCAGAGTTGTGGGAGAGCAGGGTGGAGGGAGCCTCTAACCAGCAGAGTTGTGGGAAAGCAGGGTGGAGGGAGCCTCTAACCAGCAGAGTTGGGGGAAATCAGGGTGGAGGGAGCCTTTAACCAGCAGAGTTGGTGGAAATCAGGGTGGAGGGAGCCTCTAACCAGCAGAGTTGGGGGAAAGCAGGGTGGAGGGAGCCTCTAACCAGCAGAGTTGGGGGAAATCAGGGTGGAGGGAGCCTAGTATTAGCAGAATTGTGCAACGCTTATGGTGGATGAGTATGAGGATGCGGAAGAATTGGAGAGGTTGAGTACAGACATGGAGTTTCATGTTGGGGTGCTTTACACAGGTGGGCACAAAAATGAAGGCTCTATCCAGTGGTGGTTCATTTTTATCAAAGTGAGCCGGTCGGCACTCTCAGCTGACAGACGGGTGCGCTTGTCAGTGATGATGCCACCGGCTGCACTGAACACCCTCTCAGATAGGACGCTGGTGGCAGGACAGGACAGCACCTCCAAGGCATATAGGGCAAGTTCAAGCCACAGGTCCAACTTCAACACCCAATACGTGTAGGGCGCAGAGGGGTCGGAGAGGACAGGGCTGTGGTCGGAAAGGTATTCCTGCAACATGCGCCTATACTTCTCACGCCTGGTGACACTAGGACCCTCCGTGGTGGCACTTTGGCAAGGGGGTGCCATCAAGGTGTCCCAGACCTTAGACAGTGTGCCCCTCGTTTGTGTGGACCGGTGAGAACTTGGTCGCCTACTGGAGGAACTGCCCTCCCTGCCGCCAACGTCACATGCTGGAAACATCTCCATCATATTCTGCACCAATTGCTTGTGGCAAGCATTGATGCGATTGGCCCTCCCCTCTACCGGAATAAAAGAGGAGATGTTGTTTTTATACCGGGGGTCAAGGATAGCAAAGATCCAGTACTGGTTGTCCTCCATGATTTTGACAATACGCTTGTCGGTTGTAAAGCACCCCAACATGAACTCAGCCATGTCTGCCACAGTGTTAGTTGGCATGACTCCTCTGGCCCCACCGGAAAGTTCAATCTCCATTTCCTCCTCATCCTCCATGTCTACCCATCCGCGCTGCAACAATGGGACGATTCGAAGTTGCCCGGAAGCCTCCTGTATCACCATCACATCATCGGACAACTCTTCTTCCTCCTCCTCCTCCTCCTCCTCCTCCTCCTCCTCCTCCATTAAACGCGATGAAGCGGACAGATGTGTGGACCTACTCTCCAGCTGTGACGGATCGGATGCTATCCCTGACTCCTCTGTGTGATCTGAGTTATCCCTGATGTCAATCAGGGATTCTCTCAGAACACACAAGAGCGGGATTGTAAGGCTCACCATCGCATCCTCAGAGCTCACCCTCCTTGTGGACTCCTCAAACACCCGTAGGATGTCACAAAGGTCTCTCATCCATGGCCACTCATGGATGAGAAACTGAGGCAGCTGACTTTGTGGCACCCTAGGGTTTTGTAGCTGGTATTCCATCAAAGGTCTCTGCTGCTCAACCACTCTATTCAACATCTGAAATGTTGAGTTCCAGCGTGTGGGGACATCGCACAAAAGCGTGTTGTGGCACATGCAGGCATTGCTGGAGAGATTTTAAGCTAGCAGCGGCTACTGTCGACTTGCGAAAGTGGGTGCACATGCGCCGCACTTTCACCAGTAGCTCTGGAACATTGGGGTAGCTCTTTAGGAAACGTTGCACCACTAGGTTGAAGACGTGGGCCAGGCATGGAACATGTTGGAGTCCGGCAAGCTCCAGAGCTGCTACCAGGTTCCGGCCGTTATCACAAACGACCATGCCTGGGCCCAGGTGCAGCGGCTCAAACCATATTGCCATCTCATCGAGGAGGGCATCCCTCACCTCGGAGGCAGTGTGCTGTCTGTCCCCCAAGCTGATCAGCTTCAGCACGGCCTGCTGACGTCTACCAACGCCAGTGCTGCAACGTTTCCAACTCGTAGCTGGGGTCAATCTAACAGCGGAGGAGGAGGCGGTGGCGGAGGAGGAGGCGGTGGAGGAGGAGGGGGGTGTTCTTCTCGTGTCCCTGCCAGGAATGTTAGGCGGGGAGACGAGGTACACCGGGCCAGTTTGGGAAGCAGTCCCAGCCTCAACTACATTCACCCAGTGTGCCGTCAGTGAAATGTAGCGTCCCTGTCCGCATGCACTTGTCCACGCGTCGGTGGTCAAGTGGACCTTTGTGCAAAGCGCGGAACTAAGGGCCCGCCTGATGTTGAGTGACACGTGCTGGTGCAAGGCGGGGACGGCACACCGGGAGAAGTAGTGACGGCTAGGGACGGCATAGCGAGGTGCCACAGTTGCCATCAGGTCCAGGAAGGCGGGAGTTTCAACAAGCCGGAACGCCAACATCTCCTGGGCCAGCAGTTTAGCGATGTTGGCGTTCAAGGCTTGCGCGTGTGGGTGGTTAGCAGTGTATTTCTGCCGCCGCTCCAATGTCTGAGAGATGGTGGGTTGTTGTAAAGAAGCGCCTGATGGTGCCTTTGATGGTGCAGGAGAAGGAGATAAGACAGGAACAGGGGAGGATGAGGAAGAAGTCAACAAAGTGGCGGAGGCAGATGAAGTGGTGTCCTGGCTCGTCCTCTGGAGTGCATTGCCAGCACAGTCAGCAGTGGCAGTGGCAGAGGCAGTGGCAGTGGCGTGAACGGCAGGCGGCCTTTGTCCTGCCGTTGCTGCCTGCCACTCATTCCAGTGCTTGGATTCCAAATGACGGCGCATTGAAGTGGTGGACAGGTTGCTCTTCTCAGAGCCCCTAATCAATTTCGAGAGGCAAATTGTGCAGACAACACTATATCTGTCCTCGGCGCATTCCTTGAAAAAACTCCACACCTTCGAGAAACGTGCCCTCGAGGTGGGAGTTTTTCGGGGCTGGGTACGAACTGGAACATCTTGGGAGATTCCGGGTGTGGCCTGGCTTCGCCTAAGCTGCTGACCTCTGCCTCTAGCTACCCTTTTTGGTGCTGCACCTGCCTCAACATCCACACTACTTTCCCCGCTTGACATCCCCCCTGTCCAGGTCGGGTCAGTGTCCTCATCATCCACCACTTCCTCTTCCAACTCCTGTCTCATCTCCTCCTCCCGCACAATGCGCAGGTCAACTGGATGCCCTGACGGCAACTGCGTCACATCATCGTCGATGAGGGTGGGTTGCTGGTCATCCACCACCAAATCGAACGGAGATGGAGGAGACTCTAGTGTTTGAGCATCTGGACACAGATGCTCCTCTGTTAGGTTCGTGGAATCGTGACGTGGAGGGGCAGGTTGAGGGACAATGAAAGGAGCGGAGAACAGCTATGGGGAGCAGGGACAGTTGGGGTTATTGTTCTGTGAAGCTTGGGAATTTTGGGAGGAAGGAGGACAAGACTGTTGGGTAATAGGAGGAGAGGAGGCAGAGCCTGACTGGCTGCTGGACAATGTGCTGTAAGCGTTCTCCGACAGCCATTGCAAGACCTGTTCCTGGTTCTCGGGCCTACTAAGGTTTGTACCCTGCAGTTTAGTTAATGTGGCAAGCAACCCTGGCACTGTGGAGTGGCGCAATGCTTGCTGCCCCACAGGAGTAGGCACGGGACGCCCTGTGGCTTCACTGCTACCTTGCTCCCCAGAACCATTCCCCCGACCTCGCCCATGGCCTCGTCCACGTCCCTTTCTGGGAGCCTTGCGCATTTTGAATTCCCAGTCAGAAACTGGCACTATATAGCAGTAGCAAGAAATGAGGGTATTTGTAACCCCAATATATTCTTTGAATTCCCAGTCAGACAATGGCACTATATACCAGTAGCAAAAATTGTGGGTGCACGTAACCCCAATATATTCTTTGAATTACCAGTCAGAAACTGGCACTATATGGCAGTAGCAAGAAATGAGGGTATTTGTAACCCAATATATTCTTTGAATTCCCAGTCAGACAATGGCACTATATACCAGTAGCAAAAATTGTGGGTGCACGTAACCCCAATATATTCTTTGAATTCCCAGTCAGACAATGGCACTATATACCAGTAGCAAAAATTGTGGGTGCACGTTACCCCAATATATTCTTTGATTTACCAGTCAGAAACTGGCACTATATGGCAGTAGCAAGAAATGAGGGTATTTGTAACCCCAATATATTCTTTGAATTCCCAGTCAGACAATGGCACTATATACCAGTAGCAAAAATTGTGGGTGCACGTAACCCCAATATATTCTTTGAATTCCCAGTCAGACAATGGCACTATATACCAGTAGCAAAAATTGTGGGTGCATGTTACCCCAATATATTCTTTGAATTACCAGTCAGAAACTGGCACTATATGGCAGTAGCAAGAAATGAGGGTATTTGTAACCCCAATATATTCTTTGAATTCCCAGTCAGACAATGGCACTATATACCAGTAGCAAAAATTGTGGGTGCACGTTACCCCAATATATTCTTTGAATTCCCAGTCAGACAATGGCACTATATACCAGTAGCAAAAATTGTGGGTGCACGTAACCCCAATATATTCTTTGAATTCCCAGTCAGACAATGGCACTATATACCAGTAGCAAAAATTGTGGGTGCACGTTACCCCAATATATTCTTTGAATTACCAGTCAGAAACTGGCACTATATGGCAGTAGCAAGAAACGAGGGCATTTGTAATCCCAATATATTCTTTGAATTCCCAGTCAGACAATGGCACTATATACCAGTAGCAAAAATTGTGGGTGCACATTACCCCAATATATTCTTTGAATTCCCAGTCAGAAACTGGCACTATATGGCAGTAGCAAGAAATGAGGGTATTTGCAACCCCAATATACTATTTGAATTCCCAGTCAGACAATGGCACTATATACCAGTAGCAAAAATTGTGGGTGCACGTTACCCCAATATATTCTTTGAATTACCAGTCAGAAACTGGCACTATATGGCAGTAGAAAGAAATGAGGATATTTGTAACCCCAATATATTCTTTGAATTCCCAGTCAGACAATGGCACTATATACCAGTAGCAAAAATTGTGGGTGCACGTTACCCCAATATATTCTTTGAATTCCCAGTCAGAAACTGGCACTATATGGCAGTAGCAAGAAATGAGGGTATTTGTAACCCCAATATATTCTTTGAATTCCCGGTCAGACAATGGCGCTATATACCAGTAGCAAAAATTGTGGGTGCACGTAACCCCAATATATTCTTTGAATTCCCAGTCAGAAAATGGCACTATATAGCAGTAGCAAAAATTGTAGGTGCACGTTACCCCAATATATTCTTTGATTTACCAGTCAGAAACTGGCACTATATGTCAGTAGCAAGAAATGAGGGTATTTGTAACCCCAATATATTCTTTGAATTCCCAGTCAGACAATGGCACTATATACCAGTAGCAAAAATTGTGGGTGCACGTTACCCCAATATATTCTTTGAATTCCCAGTCAGAAACTGGCACTATATGGCAGTAGCAAGAAATGAGGGTATTTGTAACCCCAATATATTCTTTGAATTCCCAGTCAGACAATGGCACTATATACCAGTAGCAAAGATTGTGGGTGCACGTAACCCCAATATATTCTTTGAATTCCCAGTCAGACAATGGCACTATATACCAGTAGCAAAAATTGTGGGTGCACGTTGCCCCAATATATTCTTTGAATTACCAGTCAGAAACTGGCACTATATGGCAGTAGCAAGAAATGAGGGTATTTGTAACCCCAATATATTCTTTGAATTCCCAGTCAGACAATGGCACTATATACCAGTAGCAAAAATTGTGGGTGCACGTAACCCCAATATATTCTTTGAATTCCCAGTCAGAAACTGGCACTATATGGCAGTAGCAAGAAATGAGGGTATTTGTAACCCCAATATATTCTTTGAATTCCCAGTCAGACAATAGCACTATATACCAGTAGCAAAAATTGTGGGTGCATGTTACCCCAATATATTCTTTGAATTACCAGTCAGAAACTGGCACTATATGGCAGTAGCAAGAAATGAGGGTATTTGTAACCCCAATATATTCTTTGAATTCCCAGTCAGACAATGGCACTATATACCAGTAGCAAAAATTGTGGGTGCACGTAACCCCAATATATTCTTTGAATTCCCAGTCAGAAACTGGCACTATATGGCAGTAGCAAGAAATGAGGGTATTTGTAACCCCAATATATTCTTTGAATTCCCAGTCAGACAATGGCACTATATACCAGTAGCAAAAATTGTGGGTGCACGTTACCCCAATATATTCTTTGAATTACCAGTCAGAAACTGGCACTATATGGCAGTAGCAAGAAATGAGGGTATTTGTATTCCCAATATATTCTTTGAATTCCCAGTCAGACAATGGCACTATATACCAGTAGCAAAAATTGTGGGTGCACGTAACCCCAATATATTCTTTGAATTCCCAGTCAGAAACTGGCACTATATGGCAGTAGCAAGAAATGAGGGTATTTGTAACCCCAATATATTCTTTGAATTCCCAGTCAGACAATAGCACTATATACCAGTAGCAAAAATTGTGGGTGCACGTTACCCCAATATATTCTTTGAATTACCAGTCAGAAACTGGCACTATATGGCAGTAGCAAGAAATGAGGGTATTTGTAACCCCAATATATTCTTTGAATTCCCAGTCAGACAATGGCACTATATACCAGTAGCAAAAATTGTGGGTGCACGTAACCCCAATATATTCTTTGAATTCCCAGTCAGACAATGGCACTATATGGCAGTTGGAAGAAATGAGGGTATTTGTAACCCCAATATATTCTTTGAATTCCCAGTCAGACAATGGCACTATATACCAGTAGCAAAAATTGTGGGTGCACGTAACCCCAATATATTCTTTGAATTCCCAGTCAGAAACTGGCACTATATGGCAGTAGCAAGAAATGAGGGCATTTGTAACCCCAATATATTCTTTGAATTCCCAGTCAGACAATGGCACTATATACCAGTAGCAAAAATTGTGGGTGCACGTTACCCCAATATATTCTTTGAATTACCAGTCAGAAACTGGCACTATATGGCAGTAGCAAGAAATGAGGGTATTTGTAACCCCAATATATTCTTTGAATTCCCAGTCAGACAATGGCACTATATACCAGTAGCAAAAATTGTGGGTGCACGTTACCCCAATATATTCTTTGAATTCCCAGTCAGAAACTGGCACTATATGGCAGTAGCAAGAAATGATGTTATTTGTAACCCCAATATATTCTTTGAATTCCCAGTCAGACAATTGCACTATATACCAGTAGCAAAAATTGTGGGTGCACGTTACCCCAATATATTCTTTGAATTACCAGTCAGACAATGGCACTATATGGCAGTAGCAAGAAATGAGGGTATTTGTATCCCCAATATATTCTTTGAATTCCCAGTCAGACAATGGCACTATATACCAGTAGCAAAAATTGTGGGTGCACGTAACCCCAATATATTCTTTAAATTCCCAGTCAGAAACTGGCACTATATGGCAGTAGCAAGAAATGAGGGTATTTGTAACCCCAATATATTCTTTGAATTCCCAGTCAGACAATGGCACTATATGTCAGTGGCAGGACTTGAAGGTATTTGTAACCCCAATATATTCTTTGAATTCCCAGTCAGAAAATGGCACTATATGGCAGTAGCAAGAAATGAGGGTATTTGTAACCCCAATATATTCTTTGAATTCCCAGTCAGACAATGGCACTATTTGGCAGTAGCAAAAATAGTGGGTGTATATAGCCCCAATCCTATTGCTAGGGGACTTGCAGGGTATTTCTGAGGTGAAGGTGGGGGGGGGGCACACCGTTGGAACGGGGATTTGGGGTGTATATATGGGGTATACAGGAATACACTGACAGTGTATTCCATTCAGGATCCTGGGAAAGCTGGGTTGCGGCGATTGAGCCCGTCAGTGCCACGTTACACTGACAAGCTTCTCCCTGGAATTTAGCTCTTATAAGAGCTGTTGGTTGTCTTCTCCTTCCTATCCTAGCCTGTCCCTGCCTACCCAGAATCTAAGCCCTAGCTAGCTGGACGGAAACCTCCGTCCTCGGTGAATTGCAAGCTCAGAATGACGCGAAGCTGGGCGTCGCTGTTCTTTTAAATTAGAGGTCACATGTTTTCGGCAGCCAATGGGTTTTGCCTACTTTTTTCAACGTCACCGGTGTCGTAGTTCCTGTCCCACCTACCCTGCGCTGTTATTGGAGCAAAAAAGGCGCCAGGGAAGGTGGGAGGGGAATCGAGTAATGGCGCACTTTACCACGCGGTGTTCGATTCGATTCGAACATGCTGAACAGCCTAATATCCGATCGAACATGAGTTCGATAGAACACTGTTCGCTCATCTCTATTGCCAACAGCAGTAGTGGAAATGTGTCTACTGTTGCCATCCATGCAACCATCATAGCCATTACCTAAGCTTGGCTTTGATCTATCTTTTTTGTTGTTGTTGAGGCTGCACATTGACTAAAATTTTACCATTGCAGCTGCAATCACCCTCTTTCTCTGATGTCACAATGTCATCATGAACCAGTTGCCAGGACTAATTTGCAATAGAACATTCATTAGATTTAGTAATTTCATCATCTTCCTTACTTTTTTGACTTATGATGATAATGGGATAAATCTATTCCTTCGTAATTCCCACCTCCAGATTTACACCTAATAGGATTCATTAAACAAGTTCAAAGAGGGCCTGGATACCTTTCTTTAAGAGAACAATATTACGGGTTACGGACTCTAGATTTTAAGGACACATTGATCCAGGGTTTTTATACTGACTACCAGATTGCAGTCGGGAAGGAATTTTTTCCCCAGAAATGGGGCAATTGGCATAAGCCTCATGGGGTTTTTTGTTTTCCTCTCTTTCAACACTGTAGGGGTTTCAGGGTTATAGGTTGGATTTGATGGACTGATGTCTCCATCGAACCTCATCTACTATGTTACTATGTAATTATCACATGACCAAGACTAATTTTTATCCACTGATAGTAAGTAAAATGAACAACAGCAAGTAGAAATCTATAAAATTTTGAGAAATCAATATAGACTGTATATTGAAAAATTGTCCAGCTACTCATACAAAAACAAATAAAATATTAGTCTCTTATTATCCATCTGAAACTGAACAACCCATTTAACCATATCTGTTTTACCAGATAAGAGGAAGTAACAACATTTTTCAAACATATAGCAGGCAGTCATCTTGAAGAGTAATCCTAACTGTTATGGAATTGCTTGCATTAGTTTTTGGAGCACAATTTATTTTGTTTTATAGCCAATAGTTTGACTAGCTGAGTATAGAGTATGTGACCTATCAACTAAAGCTCATCCTGAGCTGCTGGGATTGTTCTATGAAGATGCGCTATGCTACATTATGGAATTGCTGTGTATACAATATTTTGTTTCTGGGTCTTATTTCTGGGTCTTCTGGGTCTTATTTACTGGAAAAAAAATCCAACATCTGATTTTTTTGTTTGTTAATAAACTAAATTGTTTATAAGATAATATCACATTGGAAGTAAAAAGGATATTATACTCTGTATTATTTTAAATCCATACTTATACATGATATAAAATAAAAATTATATTCTATTGTTCTTATTATTATTCTTTCTTACCCTTCGTTCACATCTGCGTTTGGTATTCCATTCAGGGAGTCTGAATGGGGACTTCAAGAACGGAATACTGAATGAAACTGCAAGCGGTGTGCAGTAAAAGCACATGGACCCCATAGGCTATAATGCAGGAATCATGCAGGCAGAAAAGCGGATCTGGCGGTAAGCACACAGATCCCATTATTGTCTATGGGGTCCATGTGCTTTCACACGGACCCCATTATAGTCTATGGGGTCCGTGTGCTTTCACTGGCACACCGCTTGAAGTTGCGTTCGGTATTCCATTCGGGGGGTCCTCATATGGACTCCCCAGACAGAATATCAATGCAGATATGAACAAATGGTTAGTGGTGCAAAGGGACATTATTGAAAGTCTAACGTAAACCCTTAACCTTCCTCGGTCCCCGCTCCCACATTTCCCCACATGATATGATGTCATCTCAGGATAACTTTATCTGTCCAAGCTCCATCCACATGTTAAAGGACACGACTGTCGACTGCTCATAAAGTCTTATGTTTATGCAATGACAGTCACCTCTATTACAGAAGTGTCTGACCTCTTCATAAGCAATGCCGCCCCTGCTACCTCTTGTGTCACCCCCTCTACCTCATAGATTGTAAGCTCTTGTAAGCAGGGCCCTCAGTCCCATTGTGTGAAATTACTTTCTTTGTAATGTATCTGTATTTGAACCCTACAAATTGTACAGCGCTGCAGAATATGTTGGCACTATAGAAATAAAATTTATTATTATTATTATTATTATTATTATTATTATTATTATTATATTAATTAGGCTAAGACCTATCCTAATGATAAACTGTTTTTGGTAAAAAATAAAAAATAAAAATTCCTTCCCAGAAAACATGACTTTATGGATTTACTAATATTATCTCAAGTAGTGTAACTAGGAAAAGCGGGGCCCCGTGGTGAACTTTTGACATGGGGCCCCCCTTCCTGACCGAAACCGAAGACTTTGACCGACCGACACCCCCCCACGCCGCATTCCTGCGCGCTCTATTATGTCCCTCAGTGGCCCCTGCACACAGTATTACACCCAATTGTGACCTCTGCACATGGGATTATGCCCCATAATAAACACCCATGAACAATTATTATACTCTGGGTTATTTTCAGACCCCAGAGTATAATAACCGAAGACCGAGGGGAGATACAGACATAAAAAAAAGTTACTTACCTGTCTCCGGCTCCGCTGCAGTCTTTGGTGGTGTTGGCCATCTTTAATAACGCAAGGATGCCACATGACATTTCATGTCCTCCCTCCATCTGCCCCCAGTTTCATGCACCCCTCATCTCTACCCCTATTTTCATGACCTCCCCTCCATCTCTGCCCCTAGGTTACTGTTGCTCCTCAATTGCTCCACACCACACATACATACACACTCACACACAGACACACACACACTCTCCATTCTGCATCTCACATTCCCCTCCCCTTCAGTACAATACAATACAATACACAGAGCGCCCCCTGACTACTATTAGACAGTCATTAGTAACAGCAATTGCAAGCAAGTCTGAATACAAACAATGTGTAGCGTACTGACCCATCTATTGACACTGACCTCCCCCTCCTCCTCATACACAGATATCAGGACACTGTCCTCTCCTTCTAATACACAGATATCAGGACACTGTCCTCTCCCCTCCTCCAGACCACACATACATACACACTCACACAGAGACACACACACACACACACACACACACACACACACACACACACTCCATTCTGCATCTCACATTATCCCTCCCCCTCAGTACCTAGCACCACATCTCTCCTTCTCTTTATCTCTTGCAGGACTGCACGGGCTATAAAGACACGCCCACCTAGTCATGTGACGGCTGATGTCACACAAGGTCCTTCAGCTACAGGTCCTACAAACTTTCCCCCGATCTTATGGCAGTTACAACAGTTTGTCTGTGATAAGAGCAGGGGTAGCAGGGGTAGCTGTCACCGGGCCCCCTAATGTCCCGGGCCCTGTGGCAGCTGCCTCTGCTGCTACGGTGGTAGTTACGCCACTGATTATCTCTTTACACACAATCTGCATTGGACTTTTGGCAGTTTAAAACGTTTAAGCACAAACACATGTCATGCTGAAAGCTATGAAGGTCAGATATCTGAAGGTTTAAGATGCTATATCCAAAGAAGTTTCTTAAATCTGCATATTCTAATCAAATTCTTCCTCCCTTCTGCTAATACTGCTGAGAATCTGTCAAAATATTCCTGACTTTTACAACCTTCCTCCTATCAGCTGTTCGCAAGTTTTCTATGCAAATCGCCAGAAAACTCCTATTAATTCAGTATTCCAGCAAAGACTAAAGAATAAAAGCAACATCCACTTCATTAATGCATGTTAGATTTTTTTTTGTTAAAGACTAATGTTAGTATTAGTCATTGCATTTATGGAAAATAACATGATCCTATACAAATTTTAAATCTTAAGCAAGAGAAGTTGACACCCATATGTATAACTGAATAAACACTGAGCTCGGAGCCTTTTTTTTGTATAAACTGATGCACATCTGTTAAATTGCCCAAACACAGGAGGCTTATGATGATGATACATATGCTATATTTTCAATTGAATGCCTCTTTTGATTTGCATCTGTAAGCAATGATAAATGAGTTCATCTATCATATATAGACAAAGCTGGTGTATGGTTAGTTACTCTTTTTATATAGTTTTCGCTTTTTCCCATGTAAAATATTGCAGTGGCAATGTCTTCTGCATATTAAGTTGTTCTTTTGAATTTTTCATCCCTAATTACGTATAATATTCACATGATTTTGTAAGGATTACATAAAAAAAAAAAGTTTTCCTGATTCAGTCACATTCACATTAATGAGTTAGCTGCAAGTAAAATTAATACTTTCCCAAAGTTTATAATTAAATAGCATAGCTAGAAACCCGCTCAGTCTGAGATATGGCCAGCAATAAATTATAACCTCACTCTTCTATCAACATGAACAAAAGGTATTGAAGCTGTGTCACTATAGGTAAGAAAATATGTATCTTGTAATAGACCTTTCATGGCAGATATATCGGTTTACTAATCATCATCCAGTTTAAAGGACATTTTTAGAAAAGGTTAGAAAATTGCTAAAATAGTAATTATCTAATTTATTATAGGCCTAGAAATCATTTGTGGTAGCTTCATTGCTGCAGGTAAAATTTTATGTTTGCCTGAGATCTTTCTAAATGAAAAATAATGTCACAAATATGGCACAATGCCTTATTATTAGAGATGAGCGAACAGTAAAATGTTCGAGGTTCGATATTCGTTTCGAGTAGCCCCTCAATATTCGACTACTCGAATCGAATATCGAACCCTATTATAGTCTATGGGGGGAAAATGCTCGTTTCAGGGGTAGGCAACGTTCGATCAAATTATACTTACCAAGTCCATGAGTGAGGGTCGGGCTGGATCCTCCAAGAAGTCTTCTCAGTGCAGCGTCCCCGTGGCATCTTCCAGCTCTGAATTCACTCTGCCAGGCATTGGGCCTGGGCAGAGCCGACTGCGCATGCCCGCACTACAAGCGGACATGCGCAGTCGGCTCTGCCCAGGCCCGATGCCTGGCAGAGTGAATTCAGAGCTGGAAGACGCCGCGGGGAAGCTGCACGGAGAAGTCTTCTAAAGGTAGGAGAAGAACCAGCGTTGATTAGCCGACTGTATAGCATTCGGCCAATCAATGCTGGTTCTGCATCAAACTTTTCCATTCGAATAGCGAGTGGTACTCGATCGAGTACGAGTATTTCGAATACCGTAGTATTTGATCAAATACCTACTCGATCGAATGGTCAATGACCTAACCGCTCATGCTCAGTAGGGACGAAATGGCACTTAGCTTGCAAGCGGCTCCAATAGGTCTGAGCATGCTCAGTAGGCTGAAAGCTGGACTTACACTCCAGACACCTCACTATCCGAGGCTGAGGGCCAGAGTTAGACTGACCCACAGGTGGCGCTGTGTGCTGAGCAAGAACCCTGCGAGACCCAATCCTAACAACGCCCATGTGTAGAGAAAAGTACTTCATGAACGGCTTTTCCCTCCAAATGACTCGTGCGGACAGCATGCAGAAAACACATGGAACCCATTATAGTCTATGGGGTCCATGTGCTTTCAGCGCTCACCGCTTGTCAATGCGTTTGGTATTCCGTTTGAGGAGTCCCTGTACGGACTCCCCAAACAGAGTACCAAATGCAGATGTGAACCGGACCTTAACCTCAAGTACAAGGACAGACCTGGCCCTTCAGATGTACTCTGTTCAGCTTAATGGAAGGATTCTTGTTGTGAAAATCTAGAATATTTAGTGTATATGCATTTGATATCTGATATATACCACTATATCTCACTTAAACGTGATGCATACTTATATAGGTGGAATCACTGCACACTTTAAATCCCATTTACTATATTAATAACCAGTCATAGATCTTGGGGCTATGTTCATCTGAACATCTGAATAGGTATTCATTGTGACCTTACATGTATTTATTTTCCTTGTCTGTACGGTGTTACATCTATACAGATTAATATACTTAATATTCATGGCATCACCCTGTTTACATGGCACATTTGCACACTGCACTTTAAGAACATGAAATTCATTTGTCTTCTTTGGATAATCTTGTCTCTTCATAAAAATAAGGATTGTTGATACAAAATATTAAAAAAGGATTATTATATTTGTTCATGTTTTAGCGGAAATTTCCTGACTATTCTAACAGTTTAGATATGCAGTATTGTAAACCAAGGTATTAAGAAAGCTATTTAATCTTTGTTCTTCTTATCAAAGGACCATTACATTGTACAATAATCCTTTACAAGCAGTTATAAATTCAATTACTTTGTTACCTACCTCTGAGTTTATCAAGGGATATCTCAGTTCATTTATTTTCATGAAGATTTATTAAATAGCATGACACATTCATGTTCTTTAGAAAAATCAATCATTATTAAATTACATGGCATTTTTCATGCTCTAAAGTAGGAATATTTACTATTCAGCTCAGTGGTGAAACTAATGGGGACATTTAAAATAATGACTTTCTTTCTTTTGTTTTCCATGAACTATATCATGACGTATGGTGTTGATTTATATATTTTCTCATTCCACAAAAATTGTATCAATATTATATTCCTTATGTAAGATACAAAAAATTGATTCTGTCTCTCCATCGAGCTAATCTCGACCAATTTCATGCCTATTATAAAATTGCAACCTATTTACCTAATTAGCATTTGCAATGCTTTCTTGAACGGTTTATCGTATGCTGTATTTCACTCACAGAAGGCTTGCTTCATTCTCTTTATTCATTTATTGCTTGCTTCATTTATTCCAGTTGTATCACAGTCTACAGTAGGCTTGGTGCAGTGGAATTAATTTATGCGGTATCTCAAATGGATGTGAGCCTGGATTTATATTTTTTGCTCTCATTTCCTCCGTTTTTAGGCATATTTTTATCAAAATAATAGAAAGGTGTTGGTATTCATTTGATCCCAATCAGGGGAGATTGATCAGGTTTGTATTAGCATATGTTTGCTCTTGTAGGAATGGAGGAGTGAACACAGATAAATAACTGGTAGACGTCCACTAACACCTTCGTCATTCATGAATAATGTGGCTGCACAATATGGCAGTTTTGTATATATCAGGGTTCAAAACGGCATTAATGAAATGAATGACATCAATAACTCTAGAATTAGTTGTAATACTTACTAACAAATATAAGATATGATAAGATAAGATAATTCTTTAATAGTCCCACCATGGGAAAATTCAGTGTGTTACAGCAGCATGGATAATACAGTAATATATTTCAAGAAAGAACATGTACAAGCTCATAGCAGATAGAAAAGATACTAGGAGTCATAGCAACTAAGAAGAAAAAGAAAGACTCAGGATTAGAGATGAGCGAACAGTAAAATGTTTGAGGTTCGATATTCCTTTCGAGTAGCCCCTCAATATTCGACTACTCGAATCGAATATCGAACCCTATTATAGTCTATGGGGAGAAAATGCTCATTTCAGGGGTAGGCAACATTCGATCAAATTATACTTACCAAGTCCATGAGTGAGGGTCGGGCTGGATCCTCCGAGAAGTCTTCTCCGTGCAGCATCCCCGCGGCGTCTTCCGGCTCTTCATTCACTCTGCCAGGCATCGGGCCTGGACAGAGCTGACTGCGCATGCCTGCACTACAAGCGGACATGCGCAGTCAGCTCTGCCCAGGCCCAATGCCTGGCAGAGTGAATGAAAAGCCAGAAGATGCCGCGGGGAAGCTGCATGGAGAAGACTTCTAAAGGTAGGAGAAGAACCAGCATTGATTGGCCGACTGTATAGCATTCGGCCAATCAATGCTGGTTCTGCATCGAACTTTTACATTCGAACAGCGAGTGGTACTCGATCGAGTACGAGTATTTTGAATACCATAGTATTCGATCGAATACCTACTCGATCGAGTACTACTCGCTCATCTCTACTCAGGATCACTTAGTTCTCTGATGTTGATTATACAGCCTGACTGCGGTTGGGAGGAAGGATCTCTTATAACGTTCCTTCTTGCACTTAGGATGAAGCAGTCGGTCACTGACAGTACTGCCCAGTGCTATCACAGTTTCATACATGGAATGGGAGTTATTTTTCAGCATGGAGCTCACCACGGACAGTATCCTTCTGTCCTCACCACCTGTACTGGGTGTTAGGTGACAGAACCATGGTGACACATGGAATGTAATATGTTCCTGAATTGCTTGTATAGGTTTATATCATTGCTTCATAGTCATGTTTGTATCATTGTTATACTGAGAAAGTATACTTCTGCAGGATATCCTACATTGTTAGATGGGAATTGCTGGTACAGTAAGAATATAGAAAAACAATAAACCTTTTGATTTGTAAATAAAAACTTTAACAAATGATGAAAGAATGCATCTGTTTCCCGATCTAACACAATATGCTCTAAAATATTATCGTGAACAGAGCTCCAATTACTTCCATACATAATTCATATTGAGCAACCATAAATATAAATATGTTTTGTGCATTTACATCCATTTTCTTTCTTACTTTACCCATAGCATAATTAAAAATTATAAAGGTCTCCTAAAAATTACATAATTAAAGAACAAACAACTCTGGGTGTCAAATGGGTTAACAATTTCCAGACTGAACTTTAATATCCAGAATTGTGGATGACATGATACTAAATTGCTGTAAGTGTATTTAAATTCACAACTATTAATTATAATGTACTGAAGAGAGACAATAACCAACAGCATTTTTAAAGACTGCTAATCTGTAATAAATCTCCTTGAAACACAGACTAATATTGCATCTTGAGTACTTAAATATTCAAAACATCATAAAAATGAATCATTTATTTCTCCCACTTACACCCACATAAGTTGACAAATGGTTTTATAAGCAGAAGAGATTGAACAAATTCATAATAAAATGAAAACTGTCTGAATCTTTGGAAGTCATTTCTTTTAAACATCCAACGTGACTTTACAAACTACAACTTAAAGGGATGCTACAAGCTTTTGGAAATGAATGGCATTAACTATTTACAATATTTCTTTTATGTGTGATACTATATTGTAGCACTTGGATAGTATATACTACACAATCTTCTCCAAGAATTCTCCTGTGCATGCCCCTATACTAGAATTCACTATCCAAGCAGATCAAACTTTCCCCACTACTAAGACCTTTAAAAGCAACCTGAAGCTCCAACATTTAAGAAAAGTCTTCAACTTAGAATTACTCTTCTTTATAAATTGCCATATAAAGGGTTTCTACCCTTATTTTCCGTTTCCTTCTTCTTCCCTTGTAGACTTTACACCTTTTCTACAGACTCCCCTCTCCCTCTGTACATTCATTTAGTTTATTCTTATTGTCTTATGTTATGCACTTAAAATTTTTCCTATATGTACTGTACAGAACCAGGGGTGAACCATGGGTTTCTGCCTCCTGAGGCGGACGTCAGATAGTCAACCCTCCCCCCGGAAGGGGTGGACCAGAGCGGAATGGGGCGGGGCCATGCCGAGGGGACGGGGACGAGTGGAGCAAGTGTCTTTAGCAGGTAGAGAGCAGGCAGGGAGAGGACCTGCTCTCTGCCTGAGCGTGAGGGGCGGCCGCTGGAGCAGCGCTGATCCAGCGGCCTCCCCAATCCACCGCTCAGTGACGGTGACCCTAAGCCAATCCAGGACAGCTTGGATTTAGTTCAACTTGACATTTAGTATGTTACATTCTGTACTATGATGCAGCAAAGTTTAGCTACCTGTATATTGCTTAATGGCATGCATTCTATTAAATGTCAATGTAAAGTTTACTTCATCATGACATGTAACAAATTAAATGCCATGTTAAATCTTAACTCATTTGTAGTTATAGATGACATCAAGTATTACTTTCTGATGTTTACAGGTAATTATATTACATTCTAACAGATAGTTATGGCCCTCCTTCCCTCAGAGATCATTGGAATTCTGCTTGTTGATGTTGGAGGTATAGCTGCAATTAAGGCTAAGGCCCCACGGGACGACCTGCAACAAAAAACGCATCACGGTTCTTTCTTCCCCCAGCACTTTAAATAGAAAGTTTGTGGAGTTTTCCTCTGCGGACTTTTTGTTACAATTATACCTATGGGGAAACTGCCAGCATTTCTGTAGGTATAATTGATATGCTGTGATTTCCAAAACCTCCGTGGTTTTGGAAATCGTGGCGTGTCCAAACAGCCGTTTTTACCACAAGGTGGGCATGGGATTCATTAGAATCCCATCCACTTTGCCCATACTGTAAAATGCTGCAGTGTTTCTGTCCCATGGGGCCCCGGCCTAACAGTCTCTAGTCTGGGTTCTCACATCAGGACCTAATTAGTTCACATCCTGGTATCAGCACCAGCATTGAAACTGTTAAGTGCAGCAAAGTTTCAGACAATTCCGTCAGCAGAGCAGAGGCAGTATAATAAACAACTGAAGCTTGAAAGAATACATCATATATCTATATATGGTAGTTTTAATTCACTGTGTTGATAAAATAAAATTACTATACATAACAAAAAATACTGACAAAATGTCTGTTCATTCCATTCCCTTCTTCTCAAAAAAATATTAAAGCTTAATAAATAATTTATATTTACCCAAGAATGATTTTATTAAATAATACAACTGCAAAAGAACAAGGCCACATACAGCTACATTGATGAAAAATTGAAAAATCTTCTTTAATTGTGAAAAAGTAGTTAAAGGGAATCTGTTGCCAGGGAATTACCGTATATACTCGAGTATAAGCTGACCCAAATATAAGCCGAGGCCCCTAATTTTACCACAAAAAACTGGGAAAACTTATTGACTTGAGTATAAGCCTAGGGGGGGAAATGCAGCAGCTACTGGAAAATTTCAAAAATTAAAATGGTCTGAGTTTTTGGGTGCAGTAGTTGCTGGGTGCTGGGGAAGGGGAGGGGGTGTTTTGGTTGTCTGTCTGCCCCTTCCCTAAACTTGAGGACTGGGATTCCCCCCCCACACACACACACTTGGAATTCAGCCTGGCTGAATATAGGGTATCTGCAGTGCTCCTATTAACCTCTTCCCGACGGAACAGGAGCACTGCAGATCCCCTATATTCAGTAGACCGGGCACTTTCAGACACAGGGAGATCTAATGTGTTTGTGTTTCACAGTAATTTTCTTTTGTATGTATTCTAGGGAAAGGAGGGATTTAGAACTTTTATTTTTTAACTTTTCTAAAGCTTCTCTTTTTTTCACTATTTTATGGGAGATTCTATACATTGATATTGCGGCTGGTCATAGGACCCACACACACACACACACACACACCACCACCACTAAAAAAAAAAAAAAAAAAAAAAAAGGTTTTGCTGACTCGAGTATAAACCGAGGCGGACTTTTTCAGCAAAAAAACTGCCCTGAACAATTTGGCTTATGCTCAAGTATATACAGTACCTATGTAAGGATTGGAGTCAGGGTCAGGCAGTGCAAAGTGACACAGCTGGGAAAGCAACACTGTGCAACTAATGACAAAAGGGGTCGCAGGCCCTGCAGCTATAACTATGCTGTAATATCTGAGATGAGGCAGACCAATGCACTTCCTAATTGAAGTGCGCCTACCACGACTCCTTACGCTTCTATCCCGGCGGCTAGGATAAGGGAAGAGGAGGCCCTGAAAGTCCTAGGGACTGGAGTCACTGGGGTCACACCTAAACAGAAAGCACAGTGTAACTGCAATGCAAAACAAAAGACTAAACAGCATGGAACCAGGGAGGACCACTAGTCCCAGCAAGACACAGAAGAGAAGGCGAAGTCAGACGAGCAAGAGGTCGAGCCAGGAGATAAGATAAAGGTACCAAATCAAAAGACTAGGGATAGTCAAAAATACAAGCCGGGTAAATAAACCAAGGAAACAGACAGAAGACGAACAGACAGGAATCTGACTGAGCAGGGGGACCAGGAAACACAAAGTGAATGGCTGGCAAGGATCCATGCCTGGGTGGGGTTTAAATAGCAGCAGAGAACACACCTGATGGCTAATGACATGGAGACTGAAGGCAAGGAAAAGATTAACCCTTAATGACCTAAGCACACCCAATAGAACTCCTAACACGTCTCCCAGGAAGACGCCGCGCAGCAAGGAGACCGCGGCGACTCCGTATCCTGACAACCTATTGTTTTTACAATACATATTTTTTTATGAATTTTTGTTGGATGTTATTTTTACTTCTCCAAATTTAAAGCTAGAAAAAAAAAATCCTAAAAACCATGCAATTCCAACTTTGGCCACTAAGTCTAAAACACTCTGGGACATTCCATTGACTATAGAAGGACCATTTGCCATAGACAGAGTGGTCTGTAGCAGAACCTATTCCCTTGTATGGGAGAGTTTTCTAGGCATACTATTTGACCTGGGCAGAGCTCATTGTGTAGAGAGAGGAGTAGACTATGACTATGATCATCACTGTACTGATAGGTGAGAGGGCTGCTATAAGGAAGTCTCCTATAGAAAACAGAAAGTGTCTGCTTATTATATGGCCTAGTGGTCAGTGTTAGATCTGCAAGATTTTTCCATATAAATAATAGGATGGACACACAGGTGCACACCTCATTATCAGGCAGATGTCTGCTTACTGTGCTGTGACTATAACAAGCTGTGCACCTGTACAGGTATGTCCATTACAAGATCATGGACTTATTTTTATCCCCTGGCAGTAAATAGAATGAATGACAGCAAGCAGAGATCTAGAGAACTGTGAGGAATTGATACAGAAATTATATTTTTAGACCCCAGACTATGATAAATGAAGACCCAGGGGAGGAAACACTGTTACTTGCCTCTCCCTGGCTCCACTACACTCCCCACTGATTTCAGCTATCCTCAATGTTGGTACAGATGTCATGTCAGGCCTGTGTCGCTATGCATGATGACACAGACCCAGCCCACGTAAATTCTGGGACATCACCAAACAGGCCCGCAGACTGCCAGAGTGCAGGAGAGGTAAGTAAAAGTGTTTTCTATGTTCCATCACCTTCCCTGGCCCTTTGATCATTATACTCGGGGGTTTTACAAGACCCCAGAGTATAATGATAGCAGTATTTGTGGAGTTTGTGGGCCCGCGGCCTCCCTTACCAATTACCACTCCTGATTACAGCTGCCTCTGCTTCTGCAGAATGGGAAGCTCAGGCGGCCACAAGCAGGAGCAAAGATTGGTAAGTAAATAGGGCCTTCTACCTGCTGGGGTTACTCCAGCAGGTAACGGCCTATTAAAATGAATTTTTAAAGCAAAAGTCCTGAATGTCCGACTTCGTGGCCGTCCAAAAAAAAAAAAAAAATGGTTTCCCCACGGAGAGGCTGCATACGGACACCGGCAGTTTGCTTTAAAAATCCATTCAAATGAATGGGTTTTTGAAGCTGAGCTCCGAGAAGCCGTCCCCTATCCAGTTCCTCCAGGAATTAGGACAGAATCCTCTGTGCAGACAGCAGACGCTAGTGTGAATGCCCCCTTAGATGTTGGGCCAGTCCCATCAACAGTCAAAAACAACTGGTTCTGGTTAATGCAATAAAAGGAGTCTGTCAGCATAACAAAGCTATTAAACCATCCAAGAACCGTATAGTGCTCAGTGCCATAAGCACATTTCTGTAAAACTGACTGCCAGCAAGCCGACCCCTATCCAGTTTCTCCAGGGATTGGGGCAGAAACCCCTGGGCGGACAGCAGAAGCTAATGTGAACACTGTGTAATACGTGTGGGGACCTCTCAATTGTCCCCCAATAATAAGTTTTGGAGGATGAGGCAGTTGAGATGAAGTTTTCTAAGAGGAGACCTAGCTGAGAACAGTAGAGGAGCAGGGCAAGATACTGAAGCTGTTAACTAGAGATGAGTGAACAGTGTTCTATCGAACACATGTTCGATCGGATATCAGGGTGTTCGCCATGTTCGAATCGAATCGAACACCGCGTGGTAAAGTGCGCCAAAATTCGATTCCCCTCCCACCTTCCCTGGCGCCTTTTTTGCACCAATAACAGCGCAGGGGAGGTGGGACAGGAACTACGACACTGGGGGCATTGAAAAAAATTGGAAAAAGTCATTGGCTGCCGAAATCAGGTGACCTCCATTTTAGACGAATAGTGGATTTCAAATCCGGGTCATATGAGAATGTGAACTTTGTGACTATGAGACAGGGATAGCTGTACAGGCAGGGATAGCTAGGGATAACCTTTATTTAGGGGGGAATGTTATTAAAAATAACTTTTTGGGGCTCTATCGGGTGTGTAATTGTGATTTTTGTGAGATAAACTTTTTCCCATAGGGATGCATTGGCCAGCGCTGATTGGCCGAATTCCGTACTCTGGCCAATCAGTGCTGGCCAATGCATTCTATTAGCTTGATGAAGCAGAGTGTGCACAAGGGTTCAAGCGCACCCTCGGCTCTGATGTAGCAGAGCTGAGGCTGCACAAGGGTTCAAGCGCACCCTCGGCTCTGATGTAGGAGAGCCGAGGGTGCACTTGAACCCTTGTGCACCCTCGGCTCTGCTACATCAGAGCCGAGGGTGCGCTTGAACCCTTGTGCACACTCTGCTTCATCAAGCTAATAGAATGCATTGGCCAGCGCTGATTGGCCAATGCATTCTATTAGCCCGATGAAGTAGAGCTGAATGTGTGTGCTAAGCACACACATTCAGCTCTACTTCATCGGGCTAATAGAATGCATTGGCCAGCGCTGATTGGCCAGAGTACGGAATTCGGCCAATCAGCGCTGGCTCTGCTGGAGGAGGCGGAGTCTAAGATCGCTCCACACCAGTCTCCATTCAGGTCCGACCTTAGACTCCGCCTCCTCCAGCAGAGCCAGCGCTGATTGGCCGAATTCCGTACTCTGGCCAATCAGCACTGGCTAATGCATTGTATTGGCGTGATGAAGCAGTGCTGAATGTGTGTGCTTAACACACACATTCAGCTCTACTTCATCGGGCTAATAGAATGCATTGGCCAATCAGCGCTGGCCAATGCATTCTATTAGCGTGAACTGAGTTTGCACAGGGGTTCTAGTGCACCCTCGGCTCTGCTACATCAGATTGCTACATCTGATGTAGCAGTGCCGAGTGTGCATCAGATGTGTAGTTGAGCAAAACTGACTCAGCACTGCTAAGTCTCTGCATTCGCATAGGAATGCATTGGCCAGCCTTCGGCCAATCAGCGCTGGCTCTGCCGGAGGAGGCGGAGTCTAAGGTCGGACCTGAATGGAGACTGGTGTGGAGCGATCTTAGACTCCGCCTCCTCCAGCAGAGCCAGCGCTGATTGGTCGAGTTCCGTACTCTGGCCAATCAGCACTGGCCAATGCATTTCTATGGGGAAAAGTTAGCTTGCGAAAATCGCAAACTGACAGGGATTTCCATGAAATAAAGTGACTTTTATGCCCCCAGACATGCTTCCCCTGCTGTCCCAGTGTCATTCCAGGGTGTTGGTATCATTTCCTGGGGTGTCATAGTGGACTTGGTGACCCTCCAGACACGAATTTGGGTTTCCCCCTTAACGAGTTTATGTTCCCCATAGACTATAATGGGGTTCGAAACCCATTCGAACACTCGAACAGTGAGCGGCTGTTCGAATCGAATTTCGAACCTCGAACATTTTAGTGTTCGCTCATCTCTACTGTTAACCAAATGAGAGTAGAGTTGAGAGCTACCTGACCAGCTTGAATATTAAAGGAGAGGTACAGTGTAATAAAACTATTGAATTATTTCACTATACAAGTCACCCATAAATGACTAGAATATAATTTTTTTAAGTAAAGTAGAATCGTGCAAAAAGCAGCCATTCTACAACGACATTTACAATTTATATGCACGGAGCTCTGTTTCATCTTTTCTTTTCTTTTTTTTTTCCATACAAAATGAAATTATGTCAGACATGTTCTCCTCACCTTGACAAGGACCTGCTTTATAAGCACAACATATATAAAACACAATTTATTTATATGCAGATGAACGTCTCTTTTAAACCCAAATGAAAGGTATTTTCTATTCTCGGTTATAATAAACATAATTGAAAATAATAGGAGATTTCTATTTCTTTAAGTGCCTCACTAAATAAGTCTTCTTCCTTCCTGCTATGTTATGTCTTGTGTTTCAGAAGCTGTTTTACATACATAATGTATTATTTTCATATATTCAAGTACAGCATGATAATAAAGTGACGACAATATAAAAAGCAAAACATAATGCATATTTATTACCTACTCACTTGGATGTACAAAATGACTGTCTAGAATTTACCCATGTGTCATGTATGATAAGAAAATTCAAGGTGAGGTGAGGATTAGATCATTATAATAACATATTTTTAATTGAGATTCCCTTTCAAAGCTGTCAATTTCATTTGTGATGCCACAGATATTTAGAAGCACATCCGAATGTTGATGCAACTGAACATGTTATCCTAGAAATGTAAAGCACTTTGTAAGAATTTATAGGCACTAGTTAACATTTCCTCAACCAAGTTTCATAGATGTTTCCATCCTTATTTTAACTTAAATTTAGTTAAAAATGGGGTAAAAGTAGTTTTCTACCCTGACCTTAACTTCTACTTGATTATGGACTCCAATAACTAGCAAAACACCTTGACACATTGGAGTTCACATCACACCCACTATCTAGTTACACACATACAGAAACAAAATTGTAATTTATTTTGGCGCTCCGTTCTTTCCATGGTGTTGTACATATGAGAGGCTTTACATAATACAAGAAGCAAATACAATGAATATGAACTTATTCCCGTAGCATGGGGATAGACTAGAGAAATCATAGTAATGTAAAGAATAAGTAAGAGAAGAGTTGAAATGATAAATTGGTTCAGAATTAATTTTTAATTTGTCCTGAAGTTTCCAAAATGTTTTGAATGAAATTATTTGGAATAGGACCGGAGCCTCTGCAATGCTATATGGAGGTTGCTGGCCCTCTGCTCTCTGCACTCCCAAGTTAACTGCTTCCGGGTCTCGGGAGGCAGGCTGGAACCTCCGCAGCGATGTGCAGGGGTTGCTGGTCTCCTCCTGAGCCGGACCAGGGACTTCTGGTTTTTCAGGCCTAGTGGCAGGCTGGAGCCTATTTATAGATGGGCTCCTGCTCCGGACCAATGCTGCCTATACATTGTATCTCCACAGTTCCTGATAGTAAGCATTCTCTCTCCTATTGTCCTGCTTTTTTTTTTTTTTAAATGTAGATTGTGAGCCCACAATGTACTTTTTTTCCCCCCTATAAGTATGTCTTTGGAATATGGGATGGAAATTCATGCAAACACAGGGAGAACACACAAACTCCTTGCAGATGTTTTTTTGCCCTTGGCGGGATTTGAACACCAGGACTCTAGTGCTGCAAGGCTGAAGTGCTAACCACTGAGCCACCGTGTGGCCCCAATGCTTTGTTTCTGATCCCTGCACTGACTTTTGACTCTGCTTCCTGCATTGTGTACTGTGCCTGCTGCTGTTTATGACCCTGTCTTGCCTTTAGACCACTGCTCCCTTAACCACATTTTGTGCTGTATTGATCTCCTGTTACCAACTCGACCTGACTGTGTTACGACCCGATCTTTGCGCTCTCGGTCTGTTAGGTTCTTGCGTGGAGTGTCCGGGCGGCATTCGGCGCGTAAATCACCTGATGCGTGGCAGGGGAGTGTTCACACTAGGCATGCGGTTTCTGCAGTAGCACTCAAACATGGATCACATGATGAGTTGCCTTGTGGATCAGTGCCTGGTGTGTCTTGGCCTCTGAAGGGTTTAAGTCCTCTGTTGTGCTGAGGGCTATTACAGGCTGTGGGCGGTTCTGTGACCTGGTCTTCCTATTTATATCTGCTGGGCATGTTGTCTGATGCCGGTCTTAAATCTTCAGTGCCTGATCCCAGACATGGTCTGTCTGCCTGAAGTCTGCAATTTCATCTGCATCTGAGCCCTGGCCCATCCAGTCCTTGCTGCCTGTTCACACTATCCAGATTTGGCTGAGTATTGAGCGCCTTCTCCAAACATAGTGTTCGGGGTGCAGTGAACCCTAGGTTATTTTTGTTGTTTGGAGGTTTGGATTTTTTGTTAAGTTTTTTGTGCGTGATACGAAGTTCTGTTTATCCTGTCCCTTTGCTTTAGTTCAGTTTTCCTGTGTTTCACATTTATTTGCTACACTATACTTTGTGTTCCCTCACATTCACCGTGTCCAGTCGGACCTCTGTGGGGGGCTTTTTCTGTATCTGCTTCTCCTTCATAAATATGAAACTAGTCAGAGGTTTCTGTTTCCCTATTAGGTTAGTTATCTCTCCGGCTGTATCCACGCCGACTAAGGCTAGTTAGTCGGGCCCACGGCTACTTCTAGTTATGCAAGGCAGGGTATAGGAGTATCCCCACTAGTGTCTAAACTGCTCATGCTTCTGCTTTTTGTATGTTTTTTTGTTAACCTGACTGAGAAGTCATCAGTCAGGGGCCAGTCCATGGTCAGAGATCCCCAGACCATAACAGCCTGTCCTTCCCTCTGGATTACTCATTGTACTGCGCTGCCCTCACGTTGATGACCTGGATTGGACGACTACTCTTTGTCCCTCTGCTGACTACCATTTGCCACTGCATTCTGGTTTCTTGGACCTGCACCACTACTCTGAATATCTGCTGTTAAGAGTTCCCAGTTTCAGTTTTTTCTGTGATTTGTGGTGCTCTGTGTGTTTGGCCTTCCACTCTGCCTGGCAGTACCACCAAATCCATCCCTAAAATCTGTGGCTCTGGTGAACACCACTGTTGGGCTGGAGATGGGGATGCCCGGGAGGTCCTGGACACTCAGTGCCATGTTTACCATTTAGATCAGTGTATCTAGTACAGGTTGTCACTACTGGCAGAAATTCAGCCAAACTTTTTGAAGCTGTTGAGTGAAAGTGTGGAAAAAGCAGGGAAGAATAATCACATGCCCTCAAATATGAGGCAAACTTCCCCATAATACCTTGCAAGAATCTTTCATGACAATAGAGAATGAACAATTTAGTCATGGCACAATGAGCTCTTTTGGTATATATTTGAGAGAATGTGACTACTTTTTCTCTTGCCTAATGCCTAAACCCATTAAAGGTATTTCTCTCTTTAATTGATTTTTTTTTTTCTGCCATTTGATTGTCTCTAAGCCATATCTGTTTCTATTATTTTAATCTTTGCTAAGGTTATGTTTGCATTAGAGAGATAGAAAGTGTTTATAAAGTTATAGGAGCCCTTGGGATGTCAGAAACAACTTTTGAAAACAATTTATTTGCATCTGCAGTTAGGAACAAACAGGTCAAACTTTTGGCTTGAACTTACAAACCCATGTCAAAGCAAAGGGATTGGATGAGGGGAGAGACATTGGAGAAACAAACAAAGAGGTGGATTATCTTGCAGGAGAATTGAGTATGAATTGGAGGATGCCAGAGATAAGGATGATACAACAGTCTAGAGAAGAGGTGATGAGGGCTTGAACTAGTATTTTTGGACTCCAAATTAAGAAAAAAGTAGATACAACAAATATGTTTGGAGTTGCAGACAGCAGGAGATAGTGAGGGCTTGGATTTGTTTCTTGAAAGATAGGGTAGTATCAAAGATTTTAATGAGGGATTTGTGAATACAGGCAACATTAGGACGTGGCCTATTTTTTGATTCAATAGATTTTTTATTTAAGCCATTTGACATTATAGAATTCAACATATGAATCTAATATCTTTTTCAGTGAAGGAGTTTTCTCCTTCAGTCCTCAACTCTGGCAGGTTTCTTAACCCTCAATGAACTGGAAGCTGAAGAGATAATCCCAACAGAAAATATAATGATACACTAGAAGGATTAGGAACCTCAAGATTACTCTAATCTCAGATAGACTCCCTAAACTTCTTTTTAAGATGTCTTGATGTTGAGCCCACATATGTCAAATCACATTGGATTCATGTTATTTTCTAAATAATACAATAATTACTACAGTTTTAGAAACAATTGATGAGATGTTTTTTGCCACTGATACAATCAGTGACATCTTCAATTTAGTTCACATATTTACTACAAAGCATCTAGTGGTACTTTTTTCCTGCTTTTGTTACTATTTGTAAGGCTAAGGATGCACAGAAATCCAATGTAGGTGATCTTGTACCTGACAGACTACAGCCTCTCTCAACTACTTTCATGAAAACATTATCTTTAGAGATGAGCGAACGGCGTTCAATTGAATTGATATTCAATCGAATATCAGGCTGTTTGAGGTATTCGATTACAATCAAATACTACGAGGCAAACGCACTAAAAATTGATATCCCCTCCCATCTTCCCTGGTGCTGGAGACTGCTGTGGACCGATCTTAGACTCCGCCTCCTCCGGCAGAACCAGCATTGATTGTCCAAATGCTGTACTCTGTATGGAATTCGGCCAATCAACGCTGGTCAATGCATTCCTATGGAAAAAAGTCAGCTCCCTGACAGGGATCCCGACGATATAGTGGAATAATATAGGTACTTGAGCATGTTAGATGCCCCCAGGCATGCTTCCCCTGCTGTCCCAGTTGCATTCCAGGGTGTTGGCATCATTTCCTGGGGTGTCATAGTGGACTTGGTGACTCTCCTGAGTCGAAGTGTGGCTTCCCCTGAAACGAAGAATTTTTACCCATAGACTATAATGAGGTTCGATATTTGTTTGAATAGTCTAATATTGAGGGGCTATTCGAAATGAATATCGAATATTTCACTGTTTGCTCATCTCTAATTATGTTGATAGAATATAGGAAAATTCTTTCATAAGATGTTCCTGATGTTGTAAAATTCTTCACTATGTGTAGCAACGAAAGCTGAATTTTATCTGGAGATCAGTTAAAGCAATATATACTTTTATCTATTTTTTTCATAGTACAGGTGCAGCGAGGAAACTTTACCATATACATCACTAAAGAAGTGTCTGTACTTTTAAGTGATCCAGGGAATGTGAGGGGGAGGGTGCAAGGAGAGAGATGGAAATATGAGACTACAGCATTAAATTAGCCATTTCTATCAGGAGAAGACTTGATAGTGATTTCTGATAAACCAGCTGTGTTGACAGATACAGCAGGATGAGGAGGTAGTATATGATCAGAAGACACTAGAAGACATGGTTAGTGAGTATGAAGAGATTCAGGGGTCTACCAAAGACTGGATCAAAGAGAAGAGAGAGATCCAGAAAGAGATGGATAGTATAGTGAAACTGTATGCACACCCTGCTTTGCAGTTATCAGCCGGTCGGAACTGAGCTCCGATGCGGGTGTTAACCCCTGAGATGCCGTGGTCAAAGATGACCACAGCATCTCAGGGATTTTATTATATATTGAGATCCCCCTCGGCACCCTCCGTGGCAAGATCAGGTGGTGCTGTCATGATTAAAAATAAAAAAATATTGATACTGACCTGTCCTGGGCTCAGTATCAAATCCAGAGCTCTTTCAGCTGATCACTCAGGTCTTGCTCCCCAGGCCTCACTGCTGGGGTTTATGATTGGCCCTTAGTGGTCACGTGGGGCAGGATGATGTAATCACGCCAGTGTAAAGATGTCAATACACTGCCGCACTTCCCGTGATCACTAGGGCCCCAGCAGTGAGGCCTGGGGAGCAGTTCCTCAGTCACCAGCCGGAAGAGCTCTGGAGTGGATGCTGAGCCCAGAACAAGTGAGTATCAGTATTTCTTTTATTTTTTTTTTAATCACGATGGCACCCCTTGATCTTACCGTGGGGAGAGCCAAGGGGGACACATAGCCTGGCGGATCCTCTTGGAACTGTGTGATCATAAGTGTGTGATTTGTTACCACAAAGTGTGTGGAAATACGGATTCATTGCAACTTGAATATTTCCTGAAATTCAGATCAAATTCTACTTCGTCAGCTTCGATTTGTTCATCTCTAGTGACTTCAGTAGAGCCAAAAGAAAGATTGTAAAAAAAAGTTGGATGAAAGGTACAGTTCAGGGTGGTCATGTTCCTCAAAGAATTTTGATGGAAATGAGAGATGTAGGATTGGGTGATAATTAGATAGGAAAGATTAAGAGGTTGATTTTTAAGATAGGGTGTGATGGTTGCATGTTTAAAGGAAGAGGATATGATGTCAGTGGTTAAAGATAGCAGTTAGGTTAGGGATGATAGGGTGGGATTGGATTAGGTGGGATTGGATTAGGTGGGATTTGACTAGGTCAACAGCATAGATGGTGAGGTACCAATTGGAGAGTAGAAGAGTTTTTCATCAGTAATGGTAGAGAAGCAAATTATGACACAGAGAATAGCACAGAAAGTGATGAACAACAGTTACAGGGAGTAAAGAGATCAACATTATCTAAAATTGTCAAGTTTGTTTTTGAAATGTGAGGCCAAGTCCTCAACTGAAATGAGAGACATAGAAGGAGCAGGGATGATTCAGAGAAATTAGCTAAACGTATTAAAGAATTGGGAATGTGCGATAGAAAAGATATATAGTATTGAAGTACAGACGTGGCCATCTTTACCTTTCAACCTGGCTGGACATGTCCAGATAATATGTATTTCAAGCTAAGCAACTTTTATGAAAGCAACATGATATCAAATACGTTAACACAAAGGAAAATGCAAATTTTTCTATTTGTATCCTTGTATGTGCACTCTATTTGGGGTGGGGAGTAAGTAGAAATTGCAGCCTTTCAAGACCTTTGTTAACGTGTTGTGATCTGATGTTTCATTAGAAGTTGTATTAGTTTAAAAATACTGGAGGCCAATTAAGTGTACACAGTAAAGTTCAAAAAGTTTGTTAGAGAACAGAGGTGAGAGAAGATCAGGTCAAGGATAAATAGTTTTCTCAAATAATTTTTTAAAATCTTGTTTGACAAATCTCAGAATGTGTTAAGCTAAGAGAAAAGTGAGGAAGACACATACAACCTCTAAAATTGTTACCGTATTACTATGCTAATGAAATCTATTAAATCAATAGTAGAGATGAGCCAATTCGTCACAATCCAGGATCAACCCGAATATTCCAAATTGCTAATTTTTTAACAAAACTAGACAAATGTCGATTCTACTCAGACGAACAAAAGTGGTGTCAACATGTTGAGCAGGAAATACAGAAGAGACATTTGTGTATTGAGTCCGTGTGTGGCAATCCAGTACCACTGTACAACAGCAGACAGTCAATGGACAGTGGTAGATGAATACCTTACAGTGCTGATGTCGTATACTCAATATAAGGTGCTGATAGCTGGGACATGAGTCATTGCAGGAATGTTGGAGATAGTGTAGGGTCTGTGTTTCATTGTACTGCATCGTACAGAACTGTTAGGAACCTGATGCAACAAATAACTCTAAGTCCTGGGCAACTAGAATCCCCAAGTGATGAGGCAAAAACAGTCCTGGGTGTGCTATGCTCTCCCAACCGGAGAGGAACCAGGCTCCGGAGTTCTTCACCAGAGCTCCTGATGGTGGAGTTGGACTAGGTAAAAGTCCGAGGCCCGGATCCATAACTGCCCAGAGAGCAACGCACACCCAGAGAACCCCAAGTAGGAGGACCCAGAAGGACTCAGACACTAACCTTAGAGTGAAGTCCAAGACAGCAGGATGGACTGAATTGTAGATGAGCAGATACCCAAGGAGCAAATACGTGGTCAAACAAGCCGGGCCACACACAGGAGGTCAATGAAGTAGCCAAATCAGGATCCAAAAGGGAGGTCAGGTGGAAGCCAAAGGTCATACACAGGAGATCAGGAAGGTGCCAAATCAGGATCACGGAGGAGAGGTCAGTAAAGCAAGCTGGGTCATACACATCCAAGGAAATCCAGGTACAGGGAAAGAGGCAGGAGGTAGCAGGACAGGAGACAGGGAACTGGAGAGGCTCTTCCCTAGAGGAGCTAATACCGCAGGGAAATGAATAACCAACACTGACCCCCCCCCCTTCCCCCTTACCCCGGAAGTGCTAGTCCCGACGCTAGGGGGAAACTGGAACCTCCGTACACTCAAGCGGAGGCCTCTGGCCTACCCAAGTGCTATAACCAGCAGATACTCCCGACCTGGACAGGGATCGGGTCGGGCACCTCCGCGCAGCAAAGTGGAGGCCCCGGCCCATCCTATAAAGAACATTCAGTTCTGAAAAGCTTAAAATTGCAAGCAATAGGAATAGGAGAAGAATTTATCCAGAAATTAGAAATAATAGGCAGATTAGTGATAGAAATCATTTATTCATATTGAGAATGCAGATTTGTGCTGCCGTATACAGAATATTTAAACATACTTTTTACTGACAGTCAGTCCTGCAGCTCTAGCTAGTGAAAAAGGGTTTTTTGGGTTTAATTTTTTTTTTTTAATTAAATACATGCAATTGCTATTCTAACAGAAAAACACTGAATCGGGCTGCGCAAATCTAAAAAAATATATATATTTTTCTGTGTTAATTTGAAAAAAACCTTTTGTTTACTAATGTTTTACTTTCTGATCTTCTTACCAATACACGGATGGCAGTGTTAATCTGAAAAACATGTTTGCTTCTTTAGCTTTTTTTTTTTATTGTTGCTGCTCTAACCTATATATAAATTATTGCAGCCTATGCAGATTTAAAAAAAAAAAAATCTGTTATTTAAGTGGGAGTTTTTTTAGTTGTTTTTCACCTAATATACAGTCTAATATTGTTATACAGCGCTAATCTGAAATAAAATTTCAGCATTTTTTGTTGCTTCTCATATATATATATATTATTGTAGTGTGCGCAAACAAAATACTTTGTAGAAAATGTGATTCTAGCTTCAAAAAACATATTGATGAACTAATAGTCATGAGTCAAAAAAGAAAATCCAGAAAGTGGAGGGAGAGGTAATCTTGTCCATAAACCGACTAATTGTAACAATGGTAACACAGTGAAGCAGAAAATAAGTTAGGATGTCCAAGAAGCCATACAGCTCAGTGTAGTAATGGACAGCACTCAGGAGGTTGCAGTTAAGGAATAGAGATGAGCGAACAGTGTTCTATCGAACACATGTTCGATCGGATATCAGGGTGTTCGCCATGTTCGAATCGAATCGAACACCACGTGGTAAAGTGCGCCAAAATTCGATTCCCCTCCCACCTTCCCTGGCGCCTTTTTTGCACCAATAACAGCGCAGGGGAGGTGGGACAGGAACTACGACACCGGGGGCATTGAAAAAAATTGGAAAAAGTCATTGGCTGCCGAAATCAGGTGACCTCCATTTTAGACGAATAGTGGATTTCAAATCCGGGTCATATGAGAATGTGAACTTTGTGACTATGAGACAGGGATAGCTGTACAGGCAGGGATAGCTAGGGATAACCTTTATTTAGGGGGGAATGTTATTAAAAATAACTTTTTGGGGCTCTATCGGGTGTGTAATTGTGATTTTTGTGAGATAAACTTTTTCCCATAGGGATGCATTGGCCAGCGCTGATTGGCCGAATTCCGTACTCTGGCCAATCAGTGCTGGCCAATGCATTCTATTAGCTTGATGAAGCAGAGTGTGCACAAGGGTTCAAGCGCACCCTCGGCTCTGATGTAGCAGAGCCGAGGCTGCACAAGGGTTCAAGCGCACCCTCGGCTCTGATGTAGGAGAGCCGAGGGTGCACTTGAACCCTTGTGCACCCTCAGCTCTGCTACATCAGAGCCGAGGGTGCGCTTGAACCCTTGTGCACACTCTGCTTCATCAAGCTAATAGAATGCATTGGCCAGCGCTGATTGGCCAATGTATTCTATTAGCCTGATGAAGTAGAGCTGAATGTGTGTGCTAAGCACACACATTCAGCTCTACTTCATCGGGCTAATAGAATGCATTGGCCAGCGCTGATTGGCCAGAGTACGGAACTCGACCAATCAGCGCTGGCTCTGCTGGAGGAGGCGGAGTCTAAGATCGCTCCACACCAGTCTCCATTCAGGTCCGACCTTAGACTCCGCCTCCTCCGGCAGAGCCAGCGCTGATTGGCCGAAGGCTGGCCAATGCATTCCTATGCGAATGCAGACTTAGCAGTGCTGAGTCAGTTTTGCTCAACTACACATCTGATGCACACTCGGCACTGCTACATCAGATGTAGCAATCTGATGTAGCAGAGCCGAGGGTGCACTAGAACCCCTGTGCAAACTCAGTTCACGCTAATAGAATGCATTGGCCAGCGCTGATTGGCCAATGCATTCTATTAGCCCGATGAAGTAGAGCTGAATGTGTGTGCTAAGCACACACATTCAGCACTGCTTCATCACGCCAATACAATGCATTAGCCAGTGCTGATTGGCCAGAGTACGGAATTCGGCCAATCAGCGCTGGCTCTGCTGGAGGAGGCGGAGTCTAAGGTCGGACCTGAATGGAGACTGGTGTGGAGCGATCTTAGACTCCGCCTCCTCCAGCAGAGCCAGCGCTGATTGGTCGAGTTCCGTACTCTGGCCAATCAGCGCTGACCAATGCATTCTATTAGCCCGATGAAGTAGAGCTGAATGTGTGTGCTTAGCACACACATTCAGCTCTACTTCATCAGGCTAATAGAATACATTGGCCAATCAGCGCTGGCCAATGCATTCTATTAGCTTGATGAAGCAGAGTGTGCACAAGGGTTCAAGCGCACCCTCGGCTCTGATGTAGCAGAGCTGAGGGTGCACAAGGGTTCAAGTGCACCCTCGGCTCTCCTACATCAGAGCCGAGGGTGCGCTTGAACCCTTGTGCAGCCTCAGCTCTGCTACATCAGAGCCGAGGGTGCGCTTGAACCCTTGTGCACACTCTGCTTCATCAAGCTAATAGAATGCATTGGCCAGCGCTGATTGGCCAGAGTACGGAATTCGGCCAATCAGCGCTGGCTCTGCTGGAGGAGGCGGAGTCTAAGATCGCTCCACACCAGTCTCCATTCAGGTCCGACCTTAGACTCCGCCTCCTCCAGCAGAGCCAGCGCTGATTGGCCGAATTCCGTACTCTGGCCAATCAGCACTGGCTAATGCATTGTATTGGCGTGATGAAGCAGTGCTGAATGTGTGTGCTTAGCACACACATTCAGCTCTACTTCATCAGGCTAATAGAATGCATTGGCCAGCGCTGATTGGCCAGAGTACGGAATTCGGCCAATCAGCGCTGGCTCTGCTGGAGGAGGCGGAGTCTAAGATCGCTCCACACCAGTCTCCATTCAGGTCCGACCTTAGACTCCGCCTCCTCCAGCAGAGCCAGCGCTGATTGGCCGAATTCCGTACTCTGGCCAATCAGCACTGGCTAATGCATTGTATTGGCGTGATGAAGCAGTGCTGAATGTGTGTGCTTAGCACACACATTCAGCTCTACTTCATCGGGCTAATAGAATGCATTGGCCAGCGCTGATTGGCCGAATTCCGTACTCTGGCCAATCAGCACTGGCTAATGCATTGTATTGGCGTGATGAAGCAGTGCTGAATGAGTGTGCTTAGCACACACATTCAGCTCTACTTCATCGGGCTAATAGAATGCATTGGCCAATCAGCGCTGGCCAATGCATTCTATTAGCGTGAACTGAGTTTGCACAGGGGTTCTAGTGCACCCTCGGCTCTGCTACATCAGATTGCTACATCTGATGTAGCAGTGCCGAGTGTGCATCAGATGTGTAGTTGAGCAAAACTGACTCAGCACTGCTAAGTCTGCATTCGCATAGGAATGCATTGGCCAGCCTTCGGCCAATCAGCGCTGGCTCTGCCGGAGGAGGCGGAGTCTAAGGTCGGACCTGAATGGAGACTGGTGTGGAGCTATCTTAGACTCCGCCTCCTCCAGCAGAGCCAGCGCTGATTGGTCGAGTTCCGTACTCTGGCCAATCAGCACTGGCCAATGCATTTCTATGGGGAAAAGTTAGCTTGCGAAAATCGCAAACTGACAGGGATTTCCATGAAATAAAGTGACTTTTATGCCCCCAGACATGCTTCCCCTGCTGTCCCAGTGTCATTCCAGGGTGTTGGTATCATTTCCTGGGGTGTCATAGTGGACTTGGTGACCCTCCAGACACGAATTTGGGTTTCCCCCTTAACGAGTTTATGTTCCCCATAGACTATAATGGGGTTCGAAACCCATTCGAACACTCGAACAGTGAGCGGCTGTTCGAATCGAATTTCGAACCTCGAACATTTTAGTGTTCGCTCATCTCTATTAAGGAACAATGCAGCATAATTTTGTGTTATGTCAAAGACAGGAATGTACATTAACAGCTCTTTTCTTTTATCAATGGCAGTAGCACAATGGGAGAAGAGCTGAAAGCTGAAAGGGGAGTAAGAAAAGTTCTCTCTAAGTGTTACTAACATCATTGGCTATTCATTTGATGGTGCAGCGAATATACAGTGTTGGCCAAAAGTATTGGCACCCCTGTAATTCTGTCAGATAATACTTGTTTTCTTCCAGAAAATGATTGCAAGCACAAACTCTTTGGTATTAATATCTTCATTTATTTTGCTTGCAATGAAAAAAACACGAAAGAGAATGAAAAAAAAAAGTCAAATCATTGATCATTTTGCACAAAACTCCAAAAATGGGCCGGACAAAAGTATTGGCACCCTCAGCCTAATACTTGGTAGCACAACCTTTAGACACAATAACTGCGCACAACCGCTTCCGCTAACCATCAATGAGTTTCTTACAATGCTCTGCTGGAATTTTAGACCATTCTTCTTTGGCAAACTGCTCCAGGTCCCTGAGATGTGAAGGGGCCTTCTCCAAACTGTCATCAAGAGATCTCTCCCCCACAGGTGTTCTATGGGATTCAGGTCTGGACTCATTGCTGGCCACTTTAGAAGTCTCCAGTTCTTTCTCTCAAACCATTTTCTAGTGCTTTTTGAAGTGTGTTTTGGGTCATTGTCCTGCTGGAAGACGCATGACCTTTGAGGGAGACCCGGCTTTCTCACACTGGGCCCTACATTATGCTGCAAAATGTGTTGGTAGTCTTCAGACTTCATAATGCCATGCACACGGTCAAGCAGTCCAGTGCCTGAGGCAGCAAAGCAACCGCAAAACATCATGGAACCTCCGCCATGTCTGACTGTAGGGACCGTGTTCTTTTCTTTGAAGGCCTCTTTTTTTTTCCTGTAAACTCTGTTGATGCCTTTTCCCAAAAAGCTCTACTTTTGTCTCATCTGACCAGAGAACATCCTTCCAAAACGTTTTTGGCTTTCTCAGGTAAGTTTTGGCAAACTCCAGCCTGGCTTTTTTATGTCTCTGGGTAAGAAGTGAGGTCTTCCTGGGTATCCTACCATACAGTCCCTTTTCATTCAGACGTCGACGGATAGTGTGGGTTGACACTGTTGTACCCTCAGACTGCAGGGCAGCATGAACTTGTTTGGAAGTTAGTCGAGGTTCTTTATCAACCATCCGCACAATCTTGCATTGAAATCTCTCGTCAATTTTTCTTTTCCGTCCACATCTAGGGAGGTTAGCCACAGTGCCATGGGCTTTAAACTTCTTGATGACACTGCGCACAGTAGACACAGGAACATTCAGGTCTTTGGAGATGGACTTGTAGCCTTGAGATTGCTCATGCTTCCTCGCAACTTTGCTTCTCAAGTCCTCAGACAGTTCTTTGGTCTTCTTTCTTTTCTCTATGCTCAATGTGGTACACACAAGGACACAGGACAGAGTTGAGTCAACTTTAATCCATTTCAACTGGCGGCAAGTGTGATTTAGTTATTGCCACCACCTGTTATGTGCCTCAGGTAAGTAACAGGTGCTGTTAATTACACAATTAGCGAAGCATCACATGATTTTTCAAACAGTGCCAATACTTTTGTCCACCACTTTTTTATGTTTGCTGTGGAATTATATCTAATTTGGCTTTTTGACAATTTTTTGTGGTTTTCCATTGAAGACAAATTAAATGAAGATAATAATACCAAAGAATTTGTGATTGCAATCATTTTCTGGAAGGAAATGAGTATTATCTGACAGAATTGCAGGGGTGCCAATACTTTTGGCCAACAATGTAACTGGCTGCTACAATGTAGTCCATGCTCACATAAAAGCTGCAGCAAACAATTCCATGTATACTTGGCGTTATACTCACATCTTGAATTTAGTGACCGTTGATGTCAGTCAGTGACACTTCAGTAAAATCATTCTTTGGCATTTTGCAAAAAACATCTGTATTTTTCTGTGAATCATATAAGAGATCATCTATTTGGTCAGAACATGTCTTGTCTTAGCAAAATTAATGAGGCTAAAAAAAAAATAGGAGACATTTGGTGGTTCAGTAAGCCAAGGGCAATGAGTAAAATTTTGGCTTATCTCATGATTATTCAAAACAACTGTACAGCAATTGATAGAGAATGCCAAAAGACAGATTGGTTGTCTTAGAAACTCATTTTCAGACCCGACTACATTAGTAAATCAGTTCAGTGAAATGATTGAACCCATGCTGGATGAGCAGTCTGTAAAGGCCGTACTTTTACACAGTTTACCACAAAAAATGGACAGTAAAGAAAAAAAAATGATGAAGTATGAATTAGCTAAAGATGAGCTTTCTCCTGACCCTCTTAAGGGTTTCCAATGTCAAGCACTTAATGTGGTTATAGAATAGGCAACTACCAGCATTGAGACCAGATTTCCCAAAAATGAAACCAAGAAGATCCAAGAAGGTTTGGCCAGCAATGATTACATACCTGGAGCCACGCTGCTCACTCACTATACAAAGTGTAGCTGCAGCTTTTGGCACTGTAGTCCCTCCTCATAGACTTCAATGGGATAGCGCTGCAGTACTTAAAGCCACCACTGCACTTTATATGGCAAATGAGCAGCCTGGCTCCTGGTATGTAAACATTACAGGGGTCTGTGCCAGTCCACTGTAGCTGATCTACAGGGATTCTGTATGTTGGACCCCATGCAAATTTAAAGGGAGTTTATCACTGCCTCCATCTACTTTAAACTGCTCAAATAGTGTTGTAGCAGAATAAAAATGATACCTTTCTTATGTTTCAGAGCCCCAGGGATGCATAGAATAAACACTTTTTTATTGAAATGAGGATCTCAGAGCACAAAGGGCATTTTCTTCTGGCGCTGAGCACTGCTGCTTCATCACTAAACACACATCCAAGATTTAGCCTGTCCCCCTGGGCAGTGTGAGTTGATCCTTACACTGATCCATCAACAGAAAGAACCATAGTGAAATTCTTTTGAATGCAAATTTTGCTCATGTAGTCCAGGGTGTGCTTGAACATGCTGAGCCTGTGCCATCTCTAGGTTCCACCCTATACCCAGAAGAGAAGGAGAGGCTTCTTCTCTTCCAGGTATAGGGAAGAACTAACAGATCAGTTTTATTCTGCTAACAGCATCTACAGCCCTATGGGAGTAGTTTGAAGTAGCTGGGGGCGGTTATAGACTCCCTTAAATATTGGTGGTAAATCAATATTAGAATTTTTAAAAAATGTAGACGCAACAGCCAGCATATGGCTTTCGAATCCTGTCTTATGAATGAGCCCATAGATCTGTAGCTGTCTGACAATCTGGAACCCTGCAGATCAGCTGCACCAGGGTAGCACGGCAGTGCTGGGAGACACTGGAGCATGCAGGAGAGGATCCTTCCTGTGAAATCCTGCATTTGCACTCTTTCCCTGCTTTTGCATTAAGAGCTGTTCTCTGCATGTGCATGGTAGTATGGGTTGAAAAAATTAGGTTGGGGAGGGTCACGTCAAACAGTTATATCTCAGGCATTATAAAGGATACAAACTTGCTTTCCAGAGATATCACAGGTTGAACACACAGTTGGGATTCAGATATTTACAGTATTTGCAGCTGTATGACATATATGATAAAAAAAAATCCAAATCCCAACTGTCTTCAACAAGTGATATCTCTGGAAATAATTTAGATAGAACTGCAACCTTAGTGTCACAAGAAAGAAGAGCAAGTGTTTGTTTTATAGTGTCTGAGATATAACTATTTAAAGTGATCCTCTTCTCATTTTCTCTACGTATTACAACACCCCCTATTCTTCTACACAGTAACATTCGGTGAGAGGCAGAAACAGCATTCAATACAGAAGCGAGAAAAGAGTGAAACATTCAGGATTTCACAGAAATGATCCAAAACTTATGTGTATTACAAAATTTATTAATGACACAAATACGGACAGAAAATCAAAAGTTTTCCAAAAGTTTAGTTACACTAATATTAGTTTCGGCATTATACATCTACGTTGGCAATGCCCATAACTTTTTCAATACCAGGAAAAATTATTAATATGATAAGTGAAATATTAAAGGATTCTGTTGCAAACAACTTAGAGTTCTGTATGCTTGGAATGGAAATTGGACTCACTGGAGATAAAAATAGTTAATCATTGACACTTAAAGGGCTTTTTACCACTAGAAAACGTATTATTTCTCACTTTAAAAAAGACAACTGATTTCACCGTATGGAAATATGAATTCATGCACTGCAGGAAGAATGACTTTCAGCAATAATTATGATAAAATATGGGAATTTTGGAATAACTATACATTCAATATGAAAAAATATGTATAAATGTAAATTGCCTATTGGATTTAATGTTTTGTATCTAAAATATTCAATGTTATGTAACCCCTTCCTTCTGCAGCCATTTTTTATTTTTGTATTTTCATTGTTAACAAAATGATTTTCTCATAATTTAATACAGCACAGTGGCTCAGTGGTTAGCACTGCAGCGCTGGAGTCCTAGGTTCAAATCCTGCCAAGGGCAATATCTGCAAGGAGTTTGTATATTCTCCCCGTGTTTGCATGGGTTTCCTCCGGGTACTCCGGTTTCCTCCCACACACCAAAAGACATACTGGTAGGGAATGTAGATTGTGAGCCCTATATGGGACAGTGACTGACATTATCTGTAAAGCGCTGCGGAATATGATGGTGCTATATAAGTAAGCATAATAAATAAATAAAATACAAAGTTATCAGATAATTTCTGGGCGCCTTGTATCGGTGGGCAGTGACATTTGCAGTCTTTGAAGGCTTATGTTATTATATCATGATATTGAGGGGAATTTACTATTCCCTCTACTGTATCAAACTGGTATAGATGGTAATAGTCATGGCAAATATTTGATATGCAACACATTGTTGTTCCAAAAGTGCACCACTTTCCTCTTTCTATTCCCTGCATACCACTTTTTTGTGAAATTTGTCAGAATCTCTTGTAGATCAAGGCAGGTTGGAGCAGGAATGGCTGACAAATTTACTATAACTCACTATACCTCTACTATACCTATAGCAAGGGTTACATAGTTATATAGGAAATCTGTAACAGTTCTTGACTGGCACATGAGAGTTCATTATGTTATTAAGAGGTCAGAATCTCAGAATACCGTATTTTCCGGACTATAAGGCGCATATAAAAACCTACGATTTCCTCAGAAATCGTAAGTGCGGCTTATAGTCCGGTGCGGCTTATATATGGATGGAAGCGGCGGCAAAGACTGCGTGCCGCTTCCATACATACATAAAAGGCACCGTAAGGGTGCATTCACACTACAGAACGCCGGCGTGTATCACAGCCGTACACGCCGGCGTTACAGCAGGGCTGCCGGACACTTCCTATTCATTTCTATGGGAGCAGGCATGCGAGCGCTCCCCATAGAAATGAATGGACAGACACTTCCCATTCATTTCTATGGGAGCCGGCATGCGAGCGCTCCCTATAGAAATGAATGGAAAAAAGCAGTCCATTCATTTCTATGGGGAGCGCTCGCATGCCTGAACCCATAGAAATGAATAGGAAGTGTCCGGCAGCCCTGCTGTCACGCCGGCCTGAAACAGAACGTGAAACTTACCCAGCGGTGCAGGGCGGGCGGGCATTCAGGCCTCCTCTGCCTCCGATGTTCCGTCCTTCTCCTCCGGCGCTCGCTGATAATGGACAGGGCGCATGCGCAATATCATAATGCTTCTACTGCGCATGTGCCCTGGCCATTATCAGCTTGCGAGCGCCGGAGGAGGATGGAACATCGGAGGAAGAGGAGGCCTGAATGCCCGCCCACCCTGCACCGCTCGGTAAGTTTCACATTCTGTTTCAGGCTTTTATTTTAAAACGGGGGGGGGGGTAGTTTAATCTAACGTTTAATGATTTTGCTGATAGAGCCCCTCCTCGCCTGCCGAGCGCTTCCAATAGAAGCAGCTGGCACGCGGGGGGTTAAGCGGCCGCTGGCAAAGTCTGCCTGCCGCCGCTTTCAATAAGATATAATGCGCACCGGACTGCGGCTTATAGTCCGGTGCGCCTTATATATGAACCGAGACGGACTATAAGGCGCTCATGGGCAATGCGGCTTATAGTCCAGTGCGCCTTATAGTCCATAAAATACGGTAATTTAGGTGTAGTTAGTGCCATTTGGGGACTCTATATTAAGAATAGCGTACAAAAAATTTAATACATTTAATAATTCCCCTCAAATTGCTTTTATAAGAAACTCATTAAACGAGTTGTCCAGGCAATATTGTACCCCCACTTTAACTTTTAAATCAGCTAAGGGCAGTGAAAAAAAAAGCATACTCACCTGTTCCTGATGCTCCAATGTCCTCCCAAGGTCTCTTCTATAGTTCTGCTGAAGTTGCTGATTGGCCTCAGAGGTCACGTAACCACTGAGGCCAATCAGCAGTCTCAGAAGGCCTCAGGAAGAAGACCCGGGATGTCACAGGTAGTGACATCGCATGCCATTTACTGATTGATCTCAGCAGTCATGTTACCGCTGAGGTCAATCAGCAGCTTCAGTGGAACTCCAGAAAAGACTCATTGAGCAGAAGGACCCAATAGCACCAGGAGGACATGGAAGCATCAGGACACAATAAACCAGGATGATGTTTGATGGTTTGTTGCTGTGTGCCAAAAAAGAAATGTTTGCTGTGACATGAAAGTGAGCACGGTACCTTTTTCTAACCAGACGATCCATCTTGGGAGGGATTTCCCAATTTGGTACCTACATTTGTGACCGAAGCATCGGGACAGGCGTGTGTGTGTTTTTTTTTATTATTTGTTTAATCAATGCTCCGGCTGATTTAAAATTTAAAAAGATTGTTCATTTTTGCCTGGAAACCCCTTTAGCCAAACTGGAGATAATTTAAGAGTTGATATAGCTGTAACTTCCTGCATTATCTTCAGTAAAAACTCTACTTTTTAAGTGTCCTTGTTTAAAATTTGCTATAATATCTGTTTAAACCACAGTACAACTTTAGTTGAAATTTACATTAAGGTTCATAGCATTGTGTCTATCCTTTGTGTGAATGTTATTACTTGTTTGCATCATGTAAGGTAATTCATTCTTTTAGCATACATTTATGTGACAGCCATTGCCTTCCTGTTTTGTGGCAACAGTTTTGGTATTGCTTGTTAGATTAAAGGGGCTCTATCTGCAAAATTATGCTGTATTAGCCCCACATATGCCTGAATAGCCTTTAAAAAGGCTATTCAGGCACCGCTTATCTTATTTTAACACCCCCCCTTCTAAAATAATACCCTAAAAACAAATATGCAGATGATACAGATGTGTATGGTCGGCGGTCCTGCACTGTCCGACGTCATCTTGCTGTCACGCCTCCCTCTTCTTTCTTCTTCCAGCGATGCCCTCCTGTCCTGGCTCTTCCATGCCTTGATCTTCTGTTCTTCCAGAAGGGGAACTTAGAACTACAACAAAAATGGCCCCAGAGCGTGCACAGTAGTGGTCCGGAGGGAGAGCTACAGCACACGCAACAGGTTTGAACCAAATTCACTGGAAGAACAGAAGATCAAGGCGGGGAAGAGTCAAGACAAGAAGGTGTCGCTGGAAGAAGAAAGAAGAGGAAGGTGTGACAGCAAGATGACGTCGGACAGTGCACGAACGCCCACCATGCACGGTAAGTATAATTAGCATATTAGTTTTTAGATTATTATTTTAAAATGGGGGGAGGTTTAAAATAAGATAGGCGGTTCCTGAATAGCCTTTTGTGGGGCTCATACAGCATAATTTTGCTGATAGAACCCCTTTAATTCATTAAATTAAATCTGACCCTGATTTTTTTCAGTATTGTGAAATGTGATATTTAATGCATTTTTTTAAATATATTTTACATATTATGGACATATAGGATAGATACCTTGTGACTATGATGAATACCTGTGAGAGTATTGCGTAAACATGTGGTTTTGAAAAGCTGGTCATCTTGTGGACACACAAGTTTGGTCTGTGACTCTCCCTACTGAAGTCTATGGGATTCAGTTGGATGCTTATACTTTGTCTAATGAATTTCTTTGTTAAAAAGACCTTAATAAGGAAAATCTTGATTTACTCGAATTATCTATTTAAATTGAGCAAAAAGGGCGACAGTGCTTAACACAACTGTTTTGTAAGAAAAACTTGTTATGCAATTACAGAATTTCACATTCTTTGTCATCCTAAAATGTGCCATCATACAGTGCATTAAATAAACACATTTCTGAAATATGGCTACCGAAGTAAAATATTTAATGGCAGAATAAGTGTAATTATAAAGTATATCCGCTACTCCCTTAACTTCTACTTAGTTTGATAGCATAAACTACTTTCTATTGAATATATGAATGTCTGCTTTTTCATGACGTGTAAACAACAAATGAGCCATAATTTCCTTTAATGAGCAATTTCATTTTAGAATGAATTATTAACATACTATAAAATACAAGCTGCTAAGTAATGTTTACTTTGAAAAGGATAAAAGGACAGATAAACTATTAATGTAATGTGTCTTCAATATTTGACATCCCACTTAGCATGGTCATTATCTACTACATTTTGCATGGTGTATTCTTCATGCTCCCACGACATTGCAAGGATGCCATATGGCTAGGCATGTTTTTCTTCAAATAATTTTTGCATAAACAGCTGGTGAGATGTTTTGACTGTAACAGTGCACATATTTTTAAGACAGTTTGGGAGAATGATGTAAGTAGCAAGAATATGCTATACTTTTAATGCAAACAAGTTCTGGAAAAGCTTAACTATAAATCAAATTTACATTATCATACTTCTGCACTGAAAATCTATGCGATCATTAAGAATCTTTGTATTGTGTCTTTTTTAGAAAATATACTTTAATATAAAGTACATAGAACAAAGCAGTTGACTTATACAATAGAAATCACCTCATTTCATTGCTCTTACACTAATATGTATGCAGACAGGTCCCAAAACCAACATTTTACATTAAATGGTTTATTCAAATTTCTTTTTAAAAAAATTGCAAATGTTAAGTAAACAATTGAAAACAAGGTACTCCCTTCTTTATCCCAGCAATCCAGCCAGTGGTGTAACTAGGAATGGCGGGGCCCCGTGATAAACTTTTGACATGGGGCCCCCATTCGACCAACTCCAAAGACCCGACCAGCCGATTTTCCCCACACATTCCTTCACACATTATTATGCCTCATAGCGGACCCTGCACAGAGTATTATTTCCCCTAGTTGCCCATGCACACAGTATTACTTCTCCTAGTGGCCACTGCACACAATATTATTTCCCCTACTTTTCCCTGCACACAGTATTATTTCCTCTAGTAGCATCTGTACACAGTATTCTTTTCCCTAGTGGCCTTTGCACACAGTATTGTGCCCTATTGTGAACACCCATGAACCCATCTTTTCAGACCCCAGAGTATAATAATCAGAAATCCAGGGGGAAAACAAACATAAAAAACACTGTTACTTACCTATTCCTGGCTCCGCTGCGCTCCCTGCTGATGTCGGCCATCTTCAATGACGTACTGGACGTCAGGTTACCGGAGTCCTGCGCCGCGACACATAAGGATACAGGCCCCGATCATGGGATGTCAGGGACATCACAAAAGTAGGCCCAAAGCCTGTCCAGAGCAAGGAGAGGTGGGTAAATAGGGCCCGTTACTGGCTGTAGTTACTCCAGCCAGTAACAGCCTATTAAACAAATAACAAAACCGCAGAGGTAGTGGTTGTCGCCGGGCACCCTAAGGTCTTGGGCCCTGTGGCAGCCACTGCCACTGCTACCCCGGTAGTTATGCCCCTGCATCTAGCACTGATACTATAATGGTCCTTTCATTTTTGTTTAGTGGCCACCATGTGATCATTTTAACTAACTAACTTTGGATAGAAGGTAGCTAGCGCACTCCCAATGGATGCATATAATGGGGTGGATGTTCTTGATGGGACTGTTTACTTTCGAAGTAGTGTTGTTTTCTCTCCACCGTGCTATGGGTCATCACAAAAAATCATCAACATTTGCTATTTGTAGCAATAAACTCTTTTCTTCTGTTTCAACATTAGAACACCTGAATCTAAAAGGTTGTCACCTGAAATGTTGCATTATATCAGACAAATTATGTATCAAACAGAACTTTTTCTGAAATATTGTGTGCTTGCAGTGTTTAATGAGATTATAATAAAAAATCAATTTAAGAAGCAACTCAAGAACTGATGTATAGTTATTCTTACTGTATTTTGGAAAATTCAACAAACTAGCATCCACCATTATAGTTGCCCCCCAAAAATCCTAGGACATTTTAGCTATAATTAGTAAAAAAGCATAAAAATCACTGTTTGGTCACAAAGTCACAAAATGTTTATAATTATAAACTACAGTACTAGGAAGGACCTATATATACTTATATACCTATATATACTAGTGTGTCTATTCCTGAAACATACTGTAGATGATAGTTAACATTTTAGCTCGAAACCAGATTTTTTTTTTGTTTTTTATGGTTCAATTATTTTGTGATGCTCCATGCATGTATACTTAATAGAGATGAGCGAGTACTGTTCGGATCAGCCGATCCGAACAGCACGCACGCATTGAAATGAATGGACGTAGCCGGCACGCGAGGGGTTAAGCGGCCGGCCGGCGTCAAAGCGGAAGTACCAGGTGCTTCCATTCATTTCAATGCGTGCGTGCTGTTCGGATCGGCTGATCCGAACAGTACTCGCTCATCTCTACTTAACTATGAACAGTATTTATACCAGCAAAGTTTTTTTTTAATTTTGACTGAAGTGTTGTGTTTCTAGGATCTGTATGGGTCAGATTAATAGTCACAAAAATAATTAGCTGTAATTGTAATGATATTTTGATAATGCTGAGGGGTTTACTTTAAGAAGGTACTGTACATAGGTTTACATGGTATATGGGTACAACAGATTTTTTTTTTTTTTTCTAAAATTCAGGTTTAATTAAAAAAAAAATTATGATGAACTATACTAACCCTGGGAAAACTGTCCTCTTGATCTCAATGCTGATAAGGACCTCTGTGTCAAAACTGGCATCCAATAATCTGTACCAGATTTTTAGGATATACCATACATACTCAAGTATAAGCCGAGTTTTTCAGCACCGTTTTTGTGCTGAAAAAGTCCTCCTCAGCTTATGCTGGAGTCAGGCAAAAAAAAATAAAAAAAAATTATTGTCTATTACCAGTCGCAATAGTAATGTGTAGAATATCCCATAAAATAGTGGAAAAAAAAGCTTTAAAAAAATAAAATAAATAAAAGTTCTAAATCCCTCCTTTCCCTAGAATACATATAAAAGTAGAAGATTACGGTGAAACACATACACATTAGGTATCCCTGTGTCTGAAAGTGCCTGATCTACTGAATATAGGGGATCTGCAGTGCTCCTGTTCCATCAGGAAGGGGTTAATAGGAGCACTGCTGATCCCCTATATTCAGCGAGGCTGAAATCCAAGTGGGGAAAAAAAGCCCAGTCCTCAAGCTCAGGGAATGGGCAGACAGACAACCAAAACATCCCCTCCCCTTTCCCAGCACCCAGCAACTACTGTACCCAAAAGCTCTGACCATTTGAATTTTTTAAATTTTCCAGTAGCTGCTGCATTCCACTCCCCCCCTCCCCCCTTGGCTTATACTTCATTCAATAAGTTTTCCCAGTTTTTGGGGGTAAAAGTAGGGGCCTCGGCTTATATTGGGGTCGGCTTGTACTCAAGTATATACGGTATTATTTTAGTTATAACTTACAAGATTTTCCCATGGCCATTTAAAACTTTATTCATTAGTATCAGTATTTTTTATTGTGCCACAGGCCTGCCTGTTTATGTCTGTGCTATGAATGTCTATGTGAATCAGTTTGCCACAACATCCTACCCTATATTAAAATATATTTATATGTACCTATGTTATATGTACGTATAGAAATGCTTTCTGTGTAGACAGCAATAAAAAGACAGGGACCATGATAAACCATCTCTACCTTCTCTATATCGAGTCCACATGGTGATATGCAGTTGGATATCCCTTTTTCCTGAACCTATAATATAATTCCATAAATGCTGTCTGATCTGTCATATTTAGAGATGAGCGAGTAGTACTCGATCGAGTAGGTATTCGATCGAATACTACGGTATTCGAAACACTCATACTCGATCAAGTACCACTCACTGTTCGAATGTAAAAGTTCGATGCAGAATCAGCATTGATTAGCCGAATGCTATATAGTCAGCCAATCAACACTGGTTCTTCTCCTACCTTTAGAAGTCTTCTCCATGCAGCTTCCCCGTGGCGTCTTCCGGCTCTTCATTCACTCTGCCAGGCATCGGGCCTGAGCAGAGCCAACTGCGCATGTCTGCTTGTAGTGCGGGCATGCGCAGTCGGCTCTGCCCAGGCCCAATGCCTGGCAGAGTGAATGAAGAGCCGGAAGATGCCGCGGGGACGCTGCAAGGAGAAGACTTCTCAGAGGATCCAGCCCGACTCTCATTCGTGGACTTGGTAAGTATAATTTGATCGAACATTGCCTACCCCTGAAACGAGCATTCCCCCCCCCCCCATAGACTATAATAGGGTTCGATATTCGATTTGAGTAGTCGAATATTGAGGGGCTACTCGAAACGAATATCGAACCTCGAACATTTTACTGTTCGCTCATTTCTAGTCATATTGAATAAATATTGCACTTTTGAGGTCTCCGTGGGAGGCCGACTACCTCATCGGAGGTTAGATGACATTATATGTACCCAAGACCGATGGTATAATTTGGCATAATACTGTGTGCATGCTAGTTACTCCTTTATACAGCGGTTGCACTTGTAATACAGTCATAGGACAGCAAATTGTTCTGGTTTCCTATATAGGTGCATTAATGTGGCCTACAGATTAATAGTCATTTGCCCTTAACCTAAGTATATCCACATCTATATCTCAAAGTTCAACATCTCTTATTTACTGACAATTGATTATATACACTCTGGCTGTCTCACCTCCTATAAAATACACCAGACAGCAGTGATAGGGTTACTTCAAGGTTCCCCTAGTTAGATAGACGCTAGGATAGTCATAATCAATGGGCAAGAACAGAAGAAGGGGACTCTCTATATCGTGTCAAATGTCACAATGATGTGGCCTTGTATAATTGTAAGATGTAGAGGCTTGGTCCCGGCCCATGTGTGGGGCTAATATATAGAGTTAGCGGCTATGATGACTGGGGAGAGAGTGGATCGAATCTAGAGCCATTTTCACAGTGATCCCCTCTCTCTGGTTCAGATACACCTCTGATGAACTGTATATAATAAGGGAAACACGTTGGAAATTTTGTGTAGACTCATAGACAGCTCTAGGACCCATGAGATTTAGTTCTAGTGATAAGGAGATTACTGAGACAGTACAATATATAAGAATGTTATTATTTTAGTAGTTCACTAGTTGTAGGTCAGGGATCCTCTCCAGCCAGTTCCATATAGGCACAATACCTAAATAGTCAGTTAGTCATTCAGTGGATTACAGGGTTACAGTTCTGTTTTTAATGCATTTAACAATAAATATGCAAGTTTTTAAATAAGTGTTAAAAAAAATACTTCAGCTCCGTCTTATTAAAATGAATGGGGCTCAGTTGCAGCATGGCCATGTGACCGACGGGTGTGATGTGAAATCAACCAACCCCTTTAACTAAACTTTTTCATTGTGTGTATATCAATGTCAAATTAAACTTTGCTCCTTGTGTATATGGAATATTTCAAAGCAAATATTTTAATTACTCATGAATAATTAAAATAATAATCCCCATCATAATACTATTATTGTAATATTAAGTTCAACCTGTCAGACCCCATATGCTTATTTAAAAAAAAAAAAAAAAAAAAAAATGTTGCAAGAATTTGAAGGAATAATAAACAATAGAAACAGGAAATCTCTGTGAAACCAACAAAGGATGTTTGTTCTGTGATGTGAATTTAATTAAGAGCATATTTGTTATTACCTGTTCGGGTGACTCCGTGGACATTGTATTAATATACTAAACTGCTGTGTTATAAAACAATGCACAATATATCAAGTAAAATTATTATTAATTAGAATTGTATGATCTGTTTTTCCATGTGGATCTAATGTGCTGCTTTGTGGGAGTTTAACCATAACAATAGATTTATTTCCAATATTATTTGTTGTCAGTGGGCAGTGATGGCATATTAATGAATTGTAGAAAATCGAATATTCACACTAGATTTATATACATAAAGTAATCTATTACTGTCATAGAGCAGAGGTGTATTGGGATGACTTCATTAGCATTTTCTGTGCAGATGGTGTAGCATTTTAAACAATAATATAAAATAGATGATAGACAATATAATGTTTTCCAGTTATTATATCTGCAATTGTCTATATAGTTATTTTAATTGAGAAATTTGGAAGTGAACGTATATAATGTACAGAATAAAGACTAAGGTCTTTAAAGATGGGTGAAACTCTTATGATTTATTTTGGGTATGGGTGGCTCAGGTCCAAGATTTGTTTCAGGTCGAACAAGATTGGACTAATTTTAATTGGTTAAAAATGTAATGTAAAACACTCTCTAGGAACATATCTATTCAATTTCTATCTATCTAAGACAAACAAAGATGAAGTTATGTCATAATGAATGTGACATTATTATACTCTGGGCAGGGGTGTAACTACTGCCATAGCAGCGGAGGCAGCTGCCACAGGGCCCGGAACATTAAGGGCCCAGTGACAGCCGCTACCGCTGCTATCATTATACTCGGGGGTCTTTGCAGACCCCCGAGTATAATGATTGGCGGACTCGGAGAGGTAAGGGAACGTAACAAACACTGTTACTTACCTCTTCACAATCCTGCCAGGCCTCCTTCCCTCTTGTCTGACGTCTCTGACGTCACATGAACCCGGCCTGCTTCCCGGGTCATGTGACGTCCGATGTCATAGAACAAGGATGGTAGCGGAGAAGGCAGCGTAAGACCCCAGAGTATAATAATTGTTTATGGGTGTCCACTATGGGCCATAATACTGTGTGCAGGGGCCACTATGGGGGATAATACTGTGTGCAGGGGACACTAATGGACATAATACCATGTGCAGGGCTTACTAAGGGACATAATAGAGTGTGGAGGACGGGGTCGGTCGAGGTCTTCGACGTCGGTGTTGGTTGGGGGGGGGGCATGTCAAAAGTTCACTACGGGGCCCCTCCATTCCTAGTTACACCACTGACTCTGGGGTCTCTTCATTTCCACAGTTGTGGCCAAGACAAAGGACCAAGGCCCAGGGAAAGCTTGGGGAAAAGACAGGTGCTTAGAGAAGGGAGAGAAGAGAAGACACCATTTCTATCCATGTTTGTAGAATGCCAAGCGGTGTGGACACTACTTGCTGAGAGTGAATTGTGAATCCAAGTTACTTTGGTCTGAAAGCAGCTGCCATATGAACTTATAAACCATTACCAAAAGCATCATCTGTGTCTCAATTGCACCCAACATCAAGGGCAACCTGAAAAACTAACAAAGAGGACACCCATTTCAGGGAGTATAACAGGATACCCTCTAACATCATCTAAGTGTAACCCCTTCAACACTGTGTGGAACCAGGGCATGTAAGAGGATCTGGAGCCAACATCACAAGAGAAGTAGTAAAAAGACACTATCTTGGATCTCCTCACCTCCACAATCCTAGCACATAGCAAATGTCTGACATTGCATGTGTTCTTTTAGTTCAGTGAGCAATAATTCCCATATACATACTCCAAAATATTGTGTAAAGTTTTCTCTGAATAATGGAAGCTGTTTTACGCCATAATACGTATGCATTGGGAGCAGGGAGCAACAGTTCCACTTAACAATCGGTGGAACTGTTCATTCATCGGTCATACGACCTGTATGCATCTCAGTCTCATTCAAATGAATACAATTACCATGTAATGTGTAATTGTATAAATGAATAGCTCTTATGCAATGTACTGTATTGTTCTTGGTAAGAAGGTAAGAATCTGCAGCTGTCATCCAAACTTCTGTCTCTTCAATCAGCTATTCAGCGTGGGCTTCAATATCAAGCTTTGGAAAAAAAAAACAGATTGGCCTGGTTAGTGATGCAAGATTTTATTTTAAAGTTTTTTTTAAAGCCACACACTCAGCATACGGTATCTTGAGTCAGGAACACAAGAACAAAAGAATACATATGTACAAAAAAAATTCAAATATTAGAGGGTAACAAACTCAAATAAATTAATCTACAGAAGAAAAAATCCTGTCTACAAGAACAATCTATGATAAAATAGAGATGACACAAGTGGTAAAATATACTTGTAATGGTCTAAACATGTTATTGAAAACAAGATGATACACAAGCAGAAATCAGTCAGCATACCATTGCATACACATACAATAACTTCATTAGCATGCAAGAATTGTGTGGAATATGAAAGAAAGGAATGTGGTTCTGAGAAATAGCAATCGTAGAAGGTCAAGAGACAGATTCATGGAATGTGATATGATTTGCCAAAAGACATGTGTTATTAAAACTATGAATTGGAATTAATGTGATTGTCCAGCGAAGCCATTTCTATAGATCAAGTATTAGTGGGTTGGATTATGGAGAATGTTAATTGTTCATTGCTGAATGAATGTGTAGATCTGGTAAAGTAGTAGACAGAGATGATGAAGTCTAGAGATGAGCGAACAGTGTTCTATCGAACACATGTTCGATCGGATATTAGGCTGTTCGATGTGTTCGAATCGAACATCACGTGGCAAACTCCCAAAAAATTTGATTCCCCTCCCACCTTCCCTGGCGCTTTTTTTGCACCAATAACAGCGCAGGGGAGGTGGGACAGGAACTACGACAACGGGGGCATTGAAAAAAATCGGAAAAAGTCATTGGCTGCCGAAATCAGGTGACCTCCATTTTAGACGAATAGTGGATTTCAAATCCGGGTCATATGAGAATGTGAACTTTGTGACTAAGAGACAGGGATAGCTGTACAGGCAGGGATAGCTAGGGATAACCTTTATTTAGGTAGGAATGTTATTAAAAATAACTTTTTGGGGCTCTATCGGGTGTGTAATTGTGATTTTTGTGAGATAAACTTTTCCCCATAGAAATGCATTGGACAGCGCTGATTGGCCAGAGTACGGAATTCGAACAATCAGCGCTGGCTCTGCTGGAGGAGGCGGAGTCTAAGATCGCTCCACACCAGTCTCCATTCAGGTCCGACCTTAGACCGCCTCCTCTGGCAGAGCCAGCGCTGATTGGCCGAAGGCTGGCCAATGCATTCCTATGGGTATGCAGAGACTCAGCAGTGTTGAGCCAGTTCTGCTCAACTACACCGTGTGCTGGTCAGCCCATCAGATGTAGCAGAGCCGAGGGTGTACTAGAACACTTGTTGATGTAGCAGAGCCGAGTGTGCATAAGTGTTCTAGCGCATCCTCGGCTCTGCTACATCTGATGGGCTGACCGGCACACGGTGTAGTTGAGCAGAACTGGCTCAATACTGTTGAGTCTCTGCATACCCATAGGAATGCATTGGCCAGCCTTCGGCCAATCAGCGCTGGCTCTACCAGAGGAGGCGGAGTCTAAGGTCGGACCTGAATGGAGACTGGTGTGGAGCGATCTTAGACTCTGCCTCCTCCAGCAGAGCCAGTGCTGATTGTTCAAATTCCGTACTCTGGCCAATCAGCGCTGGCCAATGCATTCTATTAGCTTATGAAGTAGAGCTGAATGTGTGTGCTTAGCTCAACTACGCCGGTGGAGTAGTTGAGCTAAGCACACACATTCAGCTCTGCTTCATCAGGCTAATAGAATACATTGGCCAATCAGCGCTGGCCAATGCAAGTGTTCTAGTGCACCCTCGGCTCTGCTACATCTGATGGGCTGACCGGCACACGGTGTAGTTGAGCAGAACTGGCTCAGCACTGCTGAGTCTCTGCATACCCATAGGAATGCATTGGTCAGCCTTCGGCCAATCAGTGCTGGCTCTGCCGGAGGAGGCGGAGTCTAAGGTCGGACCTGAATGGAGACTGGTGTGGAGCGATCTTAGACTCCGCCTCCTCCAGCAGAGCCAGCGCTGATTGGTCGAATTCCGTACTCTGGCCAATCAGCGCTGTCCAATGCATTCCTATGGGAAAAAGTTAGCTTGCGAAAATCGCAAGCTGACAGGGATTTCCATGAAATAAAGTGACTTTTATGCCCCCAGACATGCTTCCCCTGCTGTCCCAGTGTCATTCCAGGGTGTTGGTATCATTTCCTGGGGTGTCATAGTGGACTTGGTGACCCTCCTGAGACGGATTTGGGTTTCCCCCTTAACGAGTATATGTTCCCCATAGACTATAATGGGGTTCGAAACCTGTTCAAACACTCGAACAGTGAGCGGCACTCACAGGGAATCATGAAGAATTATGCATTTATTTGCATCCAAAATTAAATGTTTCATTTCAACATGACCTTCATCAGTATAATGGATGCATGGTGGGAAAGGTGAAGTTCAGCACCTCCTTCCCATAGTACAAGACTATGGAAGAGCACTGTTGAGAGGGCATTTCTCACAGCTCAGCAATGACACTGGGCTGTAGGCCTTCCCTTCTGATACTGAGGAGACACTGATGTTGAAATTAACTGCACCGATATCTTCAGCACCGAGGCACATACCCAAAAAGACGACTAGCTTTCTAGTGGTATATAAAGGTCCACTTTAAAGAGAGATGTGAACATAGCCATTAGACAGGGGGCATAATTCCTAAAAGTTATTTTTAGTGGCACTAATGGGAAAATCAATTTAAAGTAGAGCAATACAGTATGGAGAAAAATATACAGCTTTCCAAATATGTAGAGTTATGGTGTCATAAGGAGGCATCAGTAACGCTATTTATGATAAAAGTAGCAAGAAGTGCAGGGAGTGTGGGTAGTGGTAAGTTTAGGACCTGAGTACTTCAGCACCACACATTTCAGGATATTGAAGAGGGAAAGTAATCAAAGACACATATGAAAGTTTGTGACATGTATCTAAATATATTATATAATATACTGTACTTATTGACTATGCAAACTATGCTAGTATGTATAGAATATAGGTTAAACTGTATAAAGTAGTCAGCATGCGTGTACAGTCCCCTACAAACCCCAAATAATGATGAAAGAGACACAAATCATGTATTTTATGTTTGGTATCACAACAGTATGTTACATGGAACCAGACATGGAAAAGGACTCTACATGGTATTCTACACAAGTTGCTCCAACCCATACATATAACCACAGGGCCCCAGCTTTTTCTTAGCACCCTGATGACCTAAATATTTCCTGGTTCAATTACCCTTGGTCCTCACTATAACATCTCTCTAAATCTTAGTTTATGAGCATAGCTTTCTTGTCATTCCTAGTCACAAGCATGGCATTACATTAAATTGTGGTTTTTAGCGTAGTAGTCATCTCATTCTTAGTCCCCTGACAGGATCCCTTTAAGTCATGGTTTCCAACATGATTTCCCTCTCATTTATAGTCTTGTACATAGTGTTGAGCACTGTGTTCTGTTTGGATCACATCACTTTTAATCATAGTTCTTAGAATATTACTTTTCTCATTCTTAGTCCCATGACCAATATCCCTTTAAAGTATCCCTTTAAGCCATGGTTTTAAACAAAGACCACAATATTTTCTTTTATGCTTCTAACCTTGACCATGCTTGCTGACATTTCATTGGTCAAAATTATAACATTAAAGACATGACGATTTTGGGGTGCAGTTTATATAAAATTTGTAACTTTGGCAGCCAATTCCCAGAATTTTCCTAGCAAAATGTTGCCATGTATGCTGAGTACCTCTATTGCAGATTGTATAGACTATGATATAGACTCTATGGTTCAGTGGGATTCTCGTAAGTTATCTCACTTGACGACCCTTGTAAGTCATTTCTCTGGCCGTCTGCAGTCCAGTGACACAGTTCTGCACAGAGTTGCATCCACATTGGCCTCATGTTATATGTAAGTCCAATATGTAGTCTGAGCAATTTTCTTAAAGAGGACCTTTCACCACTCCAAGCCTGTGCAGCTTTCTGCCCCATGTTATAGGCGCTGCTGCACAGACTCTGGTGCACTTTGAATTATCTCCCTAGCCCCCCTCGTTTTGGAGCTCTGAGCCCCGTTAATTCTGGTGCCCTGTATGTTAATGAAGCCGTTCAGTGTCAGAAGGGCGTTTCTGACTATAAAGACAAGAACTACGTCAGTCTGACACTGTCCAATTAGCATTGGACAGTGTCGGAGCTGCTTCCAGCTGCGTGTTCTCGTGAGTTCTCCGGAGATCAGGCAGTCGTCTCTTCACAGGGCTGCACAGAAGACCCGGAGAAGCGATCCAGGCCGTGTATAGAAGTGGATGAAGGGGAACTTCACTGACATTGCTATAGGTAAGTAAAGAAACCCCTAAGCAATGAGCATAAGTGCCCAGTACACCCTGTGGACCTAGGTCTAGCCCCTATACAACGAGCATTAACCCCTATAGCCCCTAGGCAATGAGCATTAACCCCTATAGCCCCTAGGCAATGAGCATTGCCTAGGGGCTATAGGGGTTAATGCTCATTGTATAGGGGCTAGACCTAGGTCCACAGGGTGTACTGGGCACTTATGCTCATTGTTCTGTGCAGCCCTGTGAAGAGACGACTGCCTGATCTCCGGAGAACTCACAAGAACACGCAGCTGGAAGCTGGTAGCTCTTGTCTTCATAGTCAGAAACGCCCTTCTGAAACTAAACGGCTAATTAACATACAGGGCACCAGAATTAACGGGGCTCAGAGCTCCAAAACGAGGGGGGCTAGAGAGATAATTCAAAGTGCACCAGAGTCTGTGCAGCAGCGCCTATAAACATGGGGCAGAAAGCTGCACAGGCTTGGAGTGGTGAAAGGTCCTCTTTAAAATGTGTCTATGGGTTAAATAAGGGTGTAGTGTGTTCATAGGCAGACTTCTGCAGAGCGTAATGGATGAAAAAATTGGCTACTGAAAAAATTTAAAGGTCTTCTCAAAGGGATAGGTTTCACTCTATTAAATATGAAAAAAATCTATTACCGTATTTTTCGGACTATAAGACGCACCCAGGTTTTAGAGGAGAAAAATAGGGAAAAAAATTTTTCAGGCAAAAAATGGTAAAATATTTAATATATGGGAGTTGTAGTTTTAGAACAGCTGCAAGGCCACATTGACAGGTGACCCTGCAGCTGTACGGGGATGTATAGGGCGTTTTTTTTTTGTGGGGCCAGGTGTACTTTTTAGATATACCATTTTGGGAAATGTTTATTGCTTAGATCACCTTTTATTTAATTCAGAGGCAAAACAGAGAGAAAAACCCGGCAGTTTAGCACTTTTGATTTTGACGTTCACTGTACATAAAAATATTAGTAGACCGGGCATTTTCAGACACAGGGATACCTAATGTGTATGTTTCACAGTAATGTTATACTTTTATATGTATTCTAGGGAAAGGAGGTGAACTTTTATTTATTTTATTTTTTATTATATTTTTTTTAAGTGGTTTTTTTTTTTTTTTTTTACTATTTTATTATCCCCCGCCTAGGGGGCTTGAACCTGCAATCATTTGATTGCAAGTCCCATAGACGGCAATACAAGTGTATTGCCGTCTATGGGAGATTCTATACATTACTATCGCGGAGGGTCATAGACCCAGCCGCGATAGTAATATATATCTATGACAAACCTCGGAGCCTTCATTAGGCTCCCGGCTGTCATCGGAACAGGTCAGCTCCTGCGGCCTCGCCGTGCAGGAGCCGGCCTGCATCACTAAAGGTATGGGGCCGGTGGGGACCGGCCCCGGGGCTAACTGACTGCCGGGACCTGTGGAGGAGGAGTGGATTTGCAGCATGGCCGCGCTACTGCCACCGCTGGTTTTCTTCAGCGGCAGAAGCGTAGCAATCTGCAGGCCCCAGCAGCTAAGACAGTCCCCGGCATCTGCTGTAATAGACCGGCGGATGCTGGGGAGTGTCTTAGCTGCCAGGGCCTGCAGATTGTCACGCTCCTGCCACTGAAGAAAACCAGCGGTGGCAGTAGCGTGGCAATCTGCAGGCCCCGGCAGCTAAGACACTCCCCGGCATCCGCCGGTCTATTACAGCAGATGCCGGGGACTGTCTTAGCTGCCGGGGCCTGCAGATTGCCGCGCTACTGCCGCTGAAGAAAACCAGCGGTGGCAGTAGTGCGGCCATGCTGCAAACCCACTCCTCCACCCACATTCAGACTATAAGACGCACCCTCATTTTCCTCCGAAATTTTGGGGGAAAAAAGTGCGTCTTATAGTCCGAAAAATACGGTATATGCAGTTGTCCATGATTCATCTTTAACTGGAAAGAACAAATAAACCGGGAAGTTATTTTCTCTCTATTGAATATGCATTAGGAAAGAAACTTGGGAAAATAATCTAAAAGTTAGGTAGATTAAGTGAAATAATAAAGATGCTAGATTATTAAAAGAGAAGAACATTTTCTTTTGTACTTGTATATTTTTTGACGTGGGAGAAATCCTTGCAAACCTTAGTGATGCTCCCACACATAACACCTACACGCTTGATCGCTTGACTTATGAAGATAACAATATATTTTATGTATCAGTACAGGTTCTACTATTTAAATTACCTTAAATTTTTTGCTATTTTGCTGAAATGAAGAGATGATTGAAAATTGGTAAATTGATAAATTTACTAAACATTTCAATGAAATATATTTTAAATTAAATGTTCTTTCATATAATATCATTACATATTCCACTAACTTTCCATTTACAGAATTAAAGACATGCTTCATGAATCCCATTACTAGATAGATACAGTCAAGGCCTGAAGTTTTAGTTTGCTGATTTAGTGTTTTTACATCTGTTAGTCAGATGTTTCTATGGTATACTGATTTATATGATTTCCAAAAATGTGTAAACTTTTATTGACAAATACATCAGTTTTATGCAAATATTTATTATTACATCTTAAAGGGGTATTCCCATCTCAAGGATCTTATCTATACTGAAAACTCATTTAAATTCAACAGTTTTCCTAAATATATTACTGTACAAATGCTGTTTTTTTGCTTCCTATATGAAAGTATTCTTTTGCTTGTTTACACATTACTTGGTCTCTTTCATGAACCCTCTGCTTATCTAGCATTATAGGATGGGTGACATGACTCACTACTCTCTGGAGGGTAGGGGGTCAGAGTTCTTTGGATAACACCTGCTTTCAGACCTATTATCTTCTGCTCTTCATTCCAGGCAATGAGATCAGCTAATTGAAGTTTGCTGAAAAAGGCTTGGACCATGTGTATCTCTCTATGTAAACACAAATATGTCATTGCATTTACTGCATGTGCATTGTCAGTTCTGGCAACCTGTTAGTTTTTTTTTTATTTTTATCTACAAACCTGGGTAATATAATATACACTTACTGTGCATATTATTTGATATGCATTGTTATATATTTCTAGTAGAGATGAGCGAACACTAAAATGTTCGAGGTTCGAAATTCGATTCGAACAGCCGCTCAATGTTCGTGTGTTCGAATGGGTTTCGAACCCCATTATAGTCTATGGGGAACAGATACTCGTTAAGGGGGAAACCCAAATCCGTGTCTGGAGGGTCACCAAGTCCACTATGACACCCCAGGAAATGATGCCAACACCTCTGGAATGACACTGGGACAGCAGGGGAAGCATGTCTGGGGGCATCTAACACACCAAAGACCCTCTATTACCCCAACATCACAGCCTAACAACTACACACTTTACACACTCAATACCACATCTCTGACAGTAGGAAAACACCTTGAAACATGTGTATTTGGCACTTGCAGTGAGGAGAGCTTGTCACCAGCAGTGAATTTGGCCCTTGTAGTAAGTTGAGGTTGGCACCAACATTTGTTTTGAAAATCAGGGTGGATTGAGCCTCTAACCAGCAGAGTTTGGGCAAATTCATGGTGGAGGGAGCCTCTAAACACCCCAGTTTGGACCAATTCATGGTGGAGGGAGCCTCTAAAAACCCCAGTTTGGACCAATTCATGGTGGAGGGAGCCTCTAACCAGCCCAGTGTGGGCAAATTCATGGTGGAGGGAGCCTCTAAAAAACCCAGTTTGGACCAATTCATGGTGGAGGGAGCCTCTAACCAGCCCAGTTTGGGCAAATTCATGGTGGAGGGAGCCTCTAACCAGCCCAGTTTGGGCAAATTCATGGTGGAGGGAGCCTCTAAAAAACCCAGTTTGGACCAATTCATGGTGGAGGGAGCCTCTAACCAGCCCAGTTTGGGCAAATTCATGGTGGAGGGAGCCTCTAACCAGCCCAGTTTGGACCAATTAATGGTGGAGGGAGCCTCTAACCAGCCCAGTTTGGACCAATTAATGGTGGAGGGAGCCTCTAACCAGCCCAGTTTGGACCAATTAATGGTGGAGGGAGCCTCTAACCAGCCCAGTTTGGACCAATTAATGGTGGAGGGAGCCTCTAACCACCCCAGTTTGGACCAATTCATGGTGGAGGGAGCCTCTAAACAGCCAAGTTTGGACCAATTCATGGTGGAGGGAGCCTCTAAAAACCCCAGTTTGGACCAATTCATGGTGGAGGGAGCCTCTAAACAGCCCAGTTTGGGCAAATTCATGGTGGAGGGAGCCTCTAACCAGCCCAGTTTGGACCAATTAATGGTGGAGGGAGCCGCTAAACAGCCCAGTTTGGGCAAATTCATGGTGGAGGGAGCCTCTAAACAGCCCAGTTTGGACCAATTCATGGTGGAGGGAGCCTCTAAAAAACCCAGTTTGGACCAATTCATGGTGGAGGGAGCCTCTAAACAGCCCAGTTTGGGCAAATTCATGGTGGAGGGAGCCTCTAACCAGCCCAGTTTGGACCAATTAATGGTGGAGGGAGCCTCTAAACAGCCAAGTTTTGGGAAATTCATGGTGGAGGGAGCCTCTAACCAGCCCAGTTTGGACCAATTCATGGTGGAGGGAGCCTCTAAACAGCCCAGTTTGGGCAAATTCATGGTGGAGGGAGCCTCTAAAAAACCCAGTTTGGACCAATTCATGGTGGAGGGAGTCTCTAACCAGCCCAGTTTGGACCAATTAATGGTGGAGGGAGCCTCTAAACAGCCAAGTTTGGACCAATTCATGGTGGAGGGAGCCTCTAAAAACCCCAGTTTGGACCAATTCATGGTGGAGGGAGCCTCTAACCAGCCCAGTTTGGGCAAATTCATGGTGGAGGGAGCCTCTAAACAGCCCAGTTTGGGCAAATTCATGGTGGAGGGAGCCTCTAAACAGCCCAGTTTGGGCAAATTCATGGTGGAGGGAGCCTCTAACCAGCCCAGTTTGGACCAATTCATGGTGGAGGGAGCCTCTAACCAGCCCAGTTTGGGCAAATTCATGGTGGAGGGAGCCTCTAAACAGCCCAGTTTGGACCAATTCATGGTGGAGGGAGCCTCTAACCAGCCCAGTTTGGACCAATTCATGGTGGAGGGAGCCTCTAAAAACCCCAGTTTGGACCAATTCATGGTGGAGGGAGCCTCTAAAAACCCCAGTTTGGACCAATTCATGGTGGAGGGAGCCTCTAACCAGCCCAGTTTGGACCAATTAATGGTGGAGGGAGCCTCTAACCAGCCCAGTTTGGACCAATTAATGGTGGAGGGAGCCTCTAACCAGCCCAGTTTGGACCAATTAATGGTGGAGGGAGCCTCTAACCACCCCAGTTTGGACCAATTCATGGTGGAGGGAGCCTCTAAACAGCCAAGTTTGGACCAATTCATGGTGGAGGGAGCCTCTAAAAACCCCAGTTTGGACCAATTCATGGTGGAGGGAGCCTCTAACCAGCCCAGTTTGGGCAAATTCATGGTGGAGGGAGCCTCTAAACAGCCCAGTTTGGGCAAATTCATGGTGGAGGGAGCCTCTAACCAGCCCAGTTTGGACCAATTCATGGTGGAGGGAGCCGCTAAACAGCCCAGTTTGGGCAAATTCATGGTGGAGGGAGCCTCTAAACAGCCCAGTTTGGACCAATTCATGGTGGAGGGAGCCTCTAAAAAACCCAGTTTGGACCAATTCATGGTGGAGGGAGCCTCTAAACAGCCCAGTTTGGGCAAATTCATGGTGGAGGGAGCCTCTAACCAGCCCAGTTTGGACCAATTAATGGTGGAGGGAGCCTCTAAACAGCCAAGTTTTGGGAAATTCATGGTGGAGGGAGCCTCTAACCAGCCCAGTTTGGACCAATTAATGGTGGAGGAAGCCTCTAAACAGCCCAGTTTGGACCAATTCATGGTGGAGGGAGCCTCTAAACAGCCCAGTTTGGGCAAATTCATGGTGGAGGGAGCCTCTAAAAAACCCAGTTTGGACCAATTCATGGTGGAGGGAGCCTCTAACCAGCCCAGTTTGGGCAAATTCATGGTGGAGGGAGCCTCTAACCAGCCCAGTTTGGACCAATTAATGGTGGAGGGAGCCGCTAAACAGCCCAGTTTGGGCAAATTCATGGTGGAGGGAGCCTCTAAACAGCCCAGTTTGGACCAATTCATGGTGGAGGGAGCCTCTAAACAGCCCAGTTTGGACCAATTCATGGTGGAGGGAGCCTCTAAACAGCCCAGTTTGGGCAAATTCATGGTGGAGGGAGCCTCTAAAAAACCCAGTTTGGACCAATTCATGGTGGAGGGAGCCTCTAACCAGCCCAGTTTGGACCAATTAATGGTGGAGGGAGCCTCTAAACAGCCAAGTTTGGACCAATTCATGGTGGAGGGAGCCTCTAAAAACCCCAGTTTGGACCAATTCATGGTGGAGGGAGCCTCTAACCAGCCCAGTTTGGGCAAATTCATGGTGGAGGGAGCCTCTAAAAAACCCAGTTTGGACCAATTCATGGTGGAGAGAGCCTCTAACCAGCCCAGTTTGGACCAATTAATGGTGGAGGGAGCCTCTAAACAGCCAAGTTTGGACCAATTCATGGTGGAGGGAGCCTCTAAAAAACCCAGTTTGGACCAATTCATGGTGGAGGGAGCCTCTAACCAGCCCAGTTTGGGCAAATTCATGGTGGAGGGAGCCTCTAACCAGCCCAGTTTGGACCAATTAATGGTGGAGGGAGCCTCTAACCAGCCCAGTTTGGACCAATTAATGGTGGAGGGAGCCTCTAACCAGCCCAGTTTGGACCAATTAATGGTGGAGGGAGCCTCTAACCAGCCCAGTTTGGACCAATTAATGGTGGAGGGAGCCTCTAACCACCCCAGTTTGGACCAATTCATGGTGGAGGGAGCCTCTAAACAGCCAAGTTTGGACCAATTCATGGTGGAGGGAGCCTCTAAAAACCCCAGTTTGGACCAATTCATGGTGGAGGGAGCCTCTAAACAGCCCAGTTTGGGCAAATTCATGGTGGAGGGAGCCTCTAACCAGCCCAGTTTGGACCAATTAATGGTGGAGGGAGCCGCTAAACAGCCCAGTTTGGGCAAATTCATGGTGGAGGGAGCCTCTAAACAGCCCAGTTTGGACCAATTCATGGTGGAGGGAGCCTCTAAAAAACCCAGTTTGGACCAATTCATGGTGGAGGGAGCCTCTAAACAGCCCAGTTTGGGCAAATTCATGGTGGAGGGAGCCTCTAACCAGCCCAGTTTGGACCAATTAATGGTGGAGGGAGCCTCTAAACAGCCAAGTTTTGGGAAATTCATGGTGGAGGGAGCCTCTAACCAGCCCAGTTTGGACCAATTCATGGTGGAGGGAGCCTCTAAACAGCCCAGTTTGGGCAAATTCATGGTGGAGGGAGCCTCTAAAAAACCCAGTTTGGACCAATTCATGGTGGAGGGAGCCTCTAACCAGCCCAGTTTGGGCAAATTCATGGTGGAGGGAGCCTCTAACCAGCCCAGTTTGGACCAATTAATGGTGGAGGGAGCCGCTAAACAGCCCAGTTTGGGCAAATTCATGGTGGAGGGAGCCTCTAAACAGCCCAGTTTGGACCAATTCATGGTGGAGGGAGCCTCTAAACAGCCCAGTTTGGACCAATTCATGGTGGAGGGAGCCTCTAAACAGCCCAGTTTGGGCAAATTCATGGTGGAGGGAGCCTCTAAAAAACCCAGTTTGGACCAATTCATGGTGGAGGGAGCCTCTAACCAGCCCAGTTTGGACCAATTAATGGTGGAGGGAGCCTCTAAACAGCCAAGTTTGGACCAATTCATGGTGGAGGGAGCCTCTAAAAACCCCAGTTTGGACCAATTCATGGTGGAGGGAGCCTCTAACCAGCCCAGTTTGGACCAATTAATGGTGGAGGAAGCCTCTAAACAGCCCAGTTTGGACCAATTCATGGTGGAGGGAGCCTCTAAACAGCCCAGTTTGGGCAAATTCATGGTGGAGGGAGCCTCTAAAAAACCCAGTTTGGACCAATTCATGGTGGAGGGAGCCTCTAACCAGCCCAGTTTGGGCAAATTCATGGTGGAGGGAGCCTCTAACCAGCCCAGTTTGGACCAATTAATGGTGGAGGGAGCCGCTAAACAGCCCAGTTTGGGCAAATTCATGGTGGAGGGAGCCTCTAAACAGCCCAGTTTGGACCAATTCATGGTGGAGGGAGCCTCTAAACAGCCCAGTTTGGACCAATTCATGGTGGAGGGAGCCTCTAAACAGCCCAGTTTGGGCAAATTCATGGTGGAGGGAGCCTCTAAAAAACCCAGTTTGGACCAATTCATGGTGGAGGGAGCCTCTAACCAGCCCAGTTTGGACCAATTAATGGTGGAGGGAGCCTCTAAACAGCCAAGTTTGGACCAATTCATGGTGGAGGGAGCCTCTAAAAACCCCAGTTTGGACCAATTCATGGTGGAGGGAGCCTCTAACCAGCCCAGTTTGGGCAAATTCATGGTGGAGGGAGCCTCTAAAAAACCCAGTTTGGACCAATTCATGGTGGAGAGAGCCTCTAACCAGCCCAGTTTGGACCAATTAATGGTGGAGGGAGCCTCTAAACAGCCAAGTTTGGACCAATTCATGGTGGAGGGAGCCTCTAAAAAACCCAGTTTGGACCAATTCATGGTGGAGGGAGCCTCTAACCAGCCCAGTTTGGGCAAATTCATGGTGGAGGGAGCCTCTAACCAGCCCAGTTTGGACCAATTAATGGTGGAGGGAGCCTCTAACCAGCCCAGTTTGGACCAATTAATGGTGGAGGGAGCCTCTAACCAGCCCAGTTTGGACCAATTAATGGTGGAGGGAGCCTCTAACCAGCCCAGTTTGGACCAATTAATGGTGGAGGGAGCCTCTAACCACCCCAGTTTGGACCAATTCATGGTGGAGGGAGCCTCTAAACAGCCAAGTTTGGACCAATTCATGGTGGAGGGAGCCTCTAAAAACCCCAGTTTGGACCAATTCATGGTGGAGGGAGCCTCTAAACAGCCCAGTTTGGGCAAATTCATGGTGGAGGGAGCCTCTAACCAGCCCAGTTTGGACCAATTAATGGTGGAGGGAGCCGCTAAACAGCCCAGTTTGGGCAAATTCATGGTGGAGGGAGCCTCTAAACAGCCCAGTTTGGACCAATTCATGGTGGAGGGAGCCTCTAAAAAACCCAGTTTGGACCAATTCATGGTGGAGGGAGCCTCTAAACAGCCCAGTTTGGGCAAATTCATGGTGGAGGGAGCCTCTAACCAGCCCAGTTTGGACCAATTAATGGTGGAGGGAGCCTCTAAACAGCCAAGTTTTGGGAAATTCATGGTGGAGGGAGCCTCTAACCAGCCCAGTTTGGACCAATTCATGGTGGAGGGAGCCTCTAAACAGCCCAGTTTGGGCAAATTCATGGTGGAGGGAGCCTCTAAAAAACCCAGTTTGGACCAATTCATGGTGGAGGGAGTCTCTAACCAGCCCAGTTTGGACCAATTAATGGTGGAGGGAGCCTCTAAACAGCCAAGTTTGGACCAATTCATGGTGGAGGGAGCCTCTAAAAACCCCAGTTTGGACCAATTCATGGTGGAGGGAGCCTCTAACCAGCCCAGTTTGGGCAAATTCATGGTGGAGGGAGCCTCTAAACAGCCCAGTTTGGGCAAATTCATGGTGGAGGGAGCCTCTAAACAGCCCAGTTTGGGCAAATTCATGGTGGAGGGAGCCTCTAACCAGCCCAGTTTGGACCAATTCATGGTGGAGGGAGCCTCTAACCAGCCCAGTTTGGGCAAATTCATGGTGGAGGGAGCCTCTAAACAGCCCAGTTTGGACCAATTCATGGTGGAGGGAGCCTCTAACCAGCCCAGTTTGGACCAATTCATGGTGGAGGGAGCCTCTAAAAACCCCAGTTTGGACCAATTCATGGTGGAGGGAGCCTCTAAAAACCCCAGTTTGGACCAATTCATGGTGGAGGGAGCCTCTAACCAGCCCAGTTTGGACCAATTAATGGTGGAGGGAGCCTCTAACCAGCCCAGTTTGGACCAATTAATGGTGGAGGGAGCCTCTAACCAGCCCAGTTTGGACCAATTAATGGTGGAGGGAGCCTCTAACCACCCCAGTTTGGACCAATTCATGGTGGAGGGAGCCTCTAAACAGCCAAGTTTGGACCAATTCATGGTGGAGGGAGCCTCTAAAAACCCCAGTTTGGACCAATTCATGGTGGAGGGAGCCTCTAACCAGCCCAGTTTGGGCAAATTCATGGTGGAGGGAGCCTCTAAACAGCCCAGTTTGGGCAAATTCATGGTGGAGGGAGCCTCTAACCAGCCCAGTTTGGACCAATTAATGGTGGAGGGAGCCGCTAAACAGCCCAGTTTGGGCAAATTCATGGTGGAGGGAGCCTCTAAACAGCCCAGTTTGGACCAATTCATGGTGGAGGGAGCCTCTAAAAAACCCAGTTTGGACCAATTCATGGTGGAGGGAGCCTCTAAACAGCCCAGTTTGGGCAAATTCATGGTGGAGGGAGCCTCTAACCAGCCCAGTTTGGACCAATTAATGGTGGAGGGAGCCTCTAAACAGCCAAGTTTTGGGAAATTCATGGTGGAGGGAGCCTCTAACCAGCCCAGTTTGGACCAATTAATGGTGGAGGAAGCCTCTAAACAGCCCAGTTTGGACCAATTCATGGTGGAGGGAGCCTCTAAACAGCCCAGTTTGGGCAAATTCATGGTGGAGGGAGCCTCTAAAAAACCCAGTTTGGACCAATTCATGGTGGAGGGAGCCTCTAACCAGCCCAGTTTGGGCAAATTCATGGTGGAGGGAGCCTCTAACCAGCCCAGTTTGGACCAATTAATGGTGGAGGGAGCCGCTAAACAGCCCAGTTTGGGCAAATTCATGGTGGAGGGAGCCTCTAAACAGCCCAGTTTGGACCAATTCATGGTGGAGGGAGCCTCTAAACAGCCCAGTTTGGACCAATTCATGGTGGAGGGAGCCTCTAAACAGCCCAGTTTGGGCAAATTCATGGTGGAGGGAGCCTCTAAAAAACCCAGTTTGGACCAATTCATGGTGGAGGGAGCCTCTAACCAGCCCAGTTTGGACCAATTAATGGTGGAGGGAGCCTCTAAACAGCCAAGTTTGGACCAATTCATGGTGGAGGGAGCCTCTAAAAACCCCAGTTTGGACCAATTCATGGTGGAGGGAGCCTCTAACCAGCCCAGTTTGGGCAAATTCATGGTGGAGGGAGCCTCTAAAAAACCCAGTTTGGACCAATTCATGGTGGAGAGAGCCTCTAACCAGCCCAGTTTGGACCAATTAATGGTGGAGGGAGCCTCTAAACAGCCAAGTTTGGACCAATTCATGGTGGAGGGAGCCTCTAAAAAACCCAGTTTGGACCAATTCATGGTGGAGGGAGCCTCTAACCAGCCCAGTTTGGACCAATTCATGGTGGAGGGAGCCTCTAAACAGCCCAGTTTGGGCAAATTCATGGTGGAGGGAGCCTCTAAAAAACCCAGTTTGGACCAATTCATGGTGGAGGGAGCCTCTAACCAGCCCAGTTTGGACCAATTAATGGTGGAGGGAGCCTCTAAACAGCCAAGTTTGGACCAATTCATGGTGGAGGGAGCCTCTAAAAACCCCAGTTTGGACCAATTCATGGTGGAGGGAGCCTCTAACCAGCCCAGTTTGGGCAAATTCATGGTGGAGGGAGCCTCTAAAAAACCCAGTTTGGACCAATTCATGGTGGAGAGAGCCTCTAACCAGCCCAGTTTGGACCAATTAATGGTGGAGGGAGCCTCTAAACAGCCAAGTTTGGACCAATTCATGGTGGAGGGAGCCTCTAAAAAACCCAGTTTGGACCAATTCATGGTGGAGGGAGCCTCTAACCAGCCCAGTTTGGACCAATTCATGGTGGAGGGAGCCTCTAAACAGCCCAGTTTGGGCAAATTCATGGTGGAGGGAGCCTCTAAAAACCCCAGTTTGGACCAATTCATTGTGGAGGGAGCCTCTAAAAACCCCAGTTTGGACCAATTCATGGTGGAGGGAGCCGCTAAACAGCCCAGTTTGGACCAATTCATGGTGGAGGGAGCCTCTAACCAGCAGAGTTGGTGGAAATCAGGGTGGAGGGAGCCTCTAACCAGCAGAGTTGGGGGAAATCAGGGTGGAGGGAGCCTAGTATTAGCAGAATTGTGCAACGCTTATGGTGGATGAGTATGAGGATGCGGAGGAATTGGAGAGGTTGAGTACAGACATGGAGTTTCATGTTGGGGTGCTTTACACAGGTGGGCACAAAAATGACGGCTCTACCCAGTGGTGGTTCATTTTTATCAAAGTGAGCCGGTCGGCACTCTCAGCTGACAGACGGGTGCGCTTGTCAGTGATGATGCCACCGGCTGCACTGAACACCCTCTCAGATAGGACGCTGGCGGCAGGACAGGACAGCACCTCCAAGGCATATAGGGCAAGTTCAAGCCACAGGTCCAACTTCGACACCCAATACGTGTAGGGCGCAGAGGGGTCGGAGAGGACAGGGCTGTGGTCGGAAAGGTATTCCCGCAACATGCGCCTATACTTCTCACGCCTGGTGACACTAGGACCCTCCGTGGCGGCACTTTGGCGAGGGGGTGCCATCAAGGTGTCCCAGACCTTAGACAGTGTGCCCCTCGTTTGTGTGGACCGGTGAGAACTTGGTTGCCTACTGGAGGAACTGCCCTCCCTGCCGCCAACGTCACATGCTGGAAACATCTCCATCATATTCTGCACCAATTGCCTGTGGCAAGCATTGATGCGATTGGCCCTCCCCTCTACCGGAATAAAAGACGAGATGTTGTTTTTATACCGGGGGTCAAGGATAGCAAAGATCCAGTACTGGTTGTCCTCCATGATTTTGACAATACGCTTGTCGGTTGTAAAGCACCCCAACATGAACTCAGCCATGTCTGCCACAGTGTTAGTTGGCATGACTCCTCTGGCCCCACCGGAAAGTTCAATCTCCATTTCCTCCTCATCCTCCATGTCTACCCATCCGCGCTGCAACAATGGGACGATTCGAAGTTGCCCGGAAGCCTCCTGTATCACCATCACATCATCGGACAACTCTTCTTCCTCCTCCTCCTCCTCCTCCTCCATTAAACGCAGTGAAGCGGACAGATGTGTGGACCTACTCTCCAGCTGTGACGGATCGGATGCTATCCCTAACTCCTCTGTGTGATCTGAGTTATCCCTGATGTCAATCAGGGATTCTCTCAGAACACACAAGAGCGGGATTGTAAGGCTCACCATCGCATCCTCAGAGCTCACCCTCCTTGTGGACTCCTCAAAGACCCGTAGGATGTCACAAAGGTCTCTCATCCATGGCCACTCATGGATGTGAAACTGAGGCAGCTGACTTTGTGGCACCCTAGGGTTTTGTAGCTGGTATTCCATCAAAGGTCTCTGCTGCTCAACCACTCTATTCAACATCTGAAACGTTGAGTTCCAGCGTGTGGGGACGTCGCACAAAAGCCGGTGTTGTGGCACATGCAGGCGTTGCTGGAGAGATTTTAAGCTAGCAGCGGCTACTGTCGACTTGCGAAAGTGGGCGCACATGCGCCGCACTTTCACCAGTAGCTCTGGAACATTGGGGTAGCTCTTTAGGAAACGTTGCACCACTAGGTTGAAGACGTGGGCCAGGCATGGAACATGTTGGAGTCCGGCAAGCTCCAGAGCTGCTACCAGGTTCCGGCCGTTATCACAAACGACCATGCCTGGGCCCAGGTGCAGCGGCTCAAACCATATTGCCGTCTCATCGAGGAGGGCATCCCTCACCTCGGAGGCAGTGTGCTGTCTGTCCCCCAAGCTGATCAGCTTCAGCACAGCCTGCTGACGTCTACCAACGCCAGTGCTGCAACGTTTCCAACTCGTAGCTGGGGTCAATCTAACAGCGGAGGAGGAGGCGGTGGCGGAGGAGGAGGCGGTAGAGGAGGAGGAGGAGGGGGGTGTTCTTCTCGTGTCCCTGCCAGGAATGTTAGGCGGGGAGACGAGGTACACCGGGCCAGTTTGGGAAGCAGTCCCAGCCTCAACTACATTCACCCAGTGTGCCGTCAGTGAAATGTAGCGTCCCTGTCCGCATGCACTTGTCCACGCGTCGGTGGTCAAGTGGACCTTTGTGCAAAGCGCGGAACTAAGGGCCCGCCTGATGTTGAGTGACACGTGCTGGTGCAAGGCGGGGACGGCACACCGGGAGAAGTAGTGACGGCTAGGGACGGCATAGCGAGGTGCCGCAGTTGCCATCAGGTCCAGGAAGGCGGGAGTTTCAACAAGCCGGAACGCCAACATCTCCTGGGCCAGCAGTTTAGCGATGTTGGCGTTCAAGGCTTGCGCGTGTGGGTGGTTAGCAGTGTATTTCTGCCGCCGCTCCAATGTCTGAGAGATGGTGGGTTGTTGTAAAGAAACGCCTGATGGTGCCTTTGATGGTGCAGGAGAAGGAGATAAGACAGGACCAGGGGAGGATGAGGTAGAAGTCAACAAAGTGGCGGAGGCAGATGAAGTGGTGTCCTGGCTCGTCCTCTGGAGTGCATCGCCAGCACAGTCAGCAGTGGCAGTGGCAGAGGCAGAGGCAGTGGCAGAGGCAGTGGCAGTGGCGTGAACGGCAGGCGGCCTTTGTCCTGCCGTTGCTGCCTGCCACTGATTCCAGTGCTTGGATTCCAAATGACGGCGCATTGAAGTGGTGGACAGGTTGCTCTTCTCAGAGCCCCTAATCAATTTCGAGAGGCAAATTGTGCAGACAACACTATATCTGTCCTCGGCGCATTCCTTGAAAAAACTCCACACCTTCGAGAAACGTGCCCTCGAGGTGGGAGTTTTTTGGGGCTGGGTACGAACTGGAACATCTTGGGAGATTCCGGGTGTGGCCTGGCTTCGCCTAAGCTGCTGACCTCTGCCTCTGCCTCTAGCTACCCTTTTTGGTGCTGCATCTGCCTCAACATCCACACTACTTTCCCCGCTTGACATCCCCCCTGTCCAGGTCGGGTCAGTGTCCTCATCATCCACCACTTCCTCTTCCAACTCCTGTCTCATCTCCTCCTCCCGCACAATGCGCCGGTCAACTGGATGCCCTGACGGCAACTGCGTCACATCATCGTCGATGAGGTTGGGTTGCTGGTCATCCACCACCAAATCGAACGGAGATGGAGGAGACTCTAGTGTTTGAGCATCTGGACACAGATGCTCCTCTGTTAGGTTCGTGGAATCGTGACGTGGAGAGGCAGGTTGAGGGACAATGAAAGGAGCGGAGAACAGCTCTGGGGAGCAGGGACAGTTTGGGTTATTGTTCTGTAAAGCTTCGGAATTTTGGGAGGAAGGAAGACAAGACTGTTGGGTAATAGGAGGAGAGGAGGCAGAGTCTGACTGGCTGCTGGACAATGTGCTGTAAGCGTTCTCTGACAGCCATTGCAAGACCTGTTCCTGGTTCTCGGGCCTACTAAGGTTTGTACCCTGCAGTTTAGTTAATGTGGCAAGCAACCCTGGCACTGTGGAGTGGCGCAATGCTTGCTGCCCCACAGGAGTAGGCACGGGACGCCCTGTGGCTTCACTGCTACCTTGCTCCCCAGAACCATTCCCCCGACCTCGCCCACGGCCTCGTCCACGTCCCTTTCCGGGAGCCTTGCGCATTTTGAATTCCTAGTTAGAAATTGGCACTGTATACCAGTAGTAAAAATTGTGGGTGCACGTAACCCCAATATATTCTTTGAATTACCAGTCAGAAACTGGCACTATATGGCAGTAGCAAGAAATGAGGGTATTTGTATTCCCAATATATTCTTTGAATTCCCAGTCAGACACTGGCACTATATGGCAGTAGCAAGAAATGAGGGTATTTGTATTCCCAATATATTCTTTGAATTCCCAGTCAGACAATGGCACTGTATACCAGTAGTAAAAATTGTGGGTGCACGTAACCACAATATATTCTTTGAATTACCAGTCAGAAACTGGCACTATATGGCAGTAGCAAGAAATGAGGGTATTTGTATTCCCAATATATTCTTTGAATTCCCAGTCAGACAATGGCACTGTATACCAGTAGTAAAAATTGTGGGTGCACGTAACCACAATATATTCTTTGAATTACCAGTCAGAAACTGGCACTATATGGCAGTAGCAAGAAATGAGGGTATTTGTATTCCCAATATATTCTTTGAATTCCCAGTCAGACAATGTCACTGTATACCAGTAGTAAAAATTGTGGGTGCACGTAACCCCAATATATTCTTTGAATTCCCAGTCAGACACTGGCACTATATGGCAGTAGCAAGAAATGAGGGTATTTGTATTCCCAATATATTCTTTGAATTCCCAGTCAGACAATGGCACTGTATACCAGTAGTAAAAATTGTGGGTGCACGTAACCCCAATATATTCTTTGAATTACCAGTCAGAAACTGGCACTATATGGCAGTAGCAAGAAATGAGGGTATTTATAACCCCAATATATTCTTTGAATTCCCAGTCAGACAATGGCACTGTATACCAGTAGTAAAAATTGTGGGTGCACGTAACCCCAATATATTCTTTGAATTCCCAGTCAGACACTGGCACTATATGGCAGTAGCAAGAAATGAGGGTATTTGTATTCCCAATATACTCTTTGAATTCCCAGTCAGACAATGGCACTGTATACCAGTAGTAAAAATTGTGGGTGCACGTAACCCCAATATATTCTTTGAATTACCAGTCAGAAACTGGCACTATATGGCAGTAGCAAGAAATGAGGGTATTTATAACCCCAATATATTCTTTGAATTCCCAGTCAGACAATGGCACTGTATACCAGTAGTAAAAATTGTGGGTGCACGTAACCCCAATATATTCTTTGAATTCCCAGTCAGACACTGGCACTATATGGCAGTAGCAAGAAATGAGGGTATTTGTATTCCCAATATATTCTTTGAATTCCCAGTCAGACAATGGCACTGTATACCAGTAGTAAAAATTGTGGGTGCACGTAACCCCAATATATTCTTTGAATTACCAGTCAGAAACTGGCACTATATGGCAGTAGCAAGAAATGAGGGTATTTGTATTCCCAATATATTCTTTGAATTCCCAGTCAGACAATGGCACTGTATACCAGTAGTAAAAATTGTGGGTGCACGTAACCACAATATATTCTTTGAATTACCAGTCAGAAACTGGCACTATATGGCAGTAGCAAGAAATGAGGGTATTTATAACCCCAATATATTCTTTGAATTCCCAGTCAGACAATGGCACTGTATACCAGTAGTAAAAATTGTGGGTGCACGTAACCCCAATATATTCTTTGAATTACCAGTCAGAAACTGGCACTATATGGCAGTAGCAAGAAATGAGGGTATTTGTATTCCCAATATATTCTTTGAATTCCCAGTCAGACAATGGCACTGTATACCAGTAGTAAAAATTGTGGGTGCACGTAACCCCAATATATTCTTTGAATTCCCAGTCAGAAACTGGCACTATATGGCAGTAGCAAGAAATGAGGGTATTTGTATTCCCAATATATTCTTTGAATTCCCAGTCAGACAATGGCACTGTATACCAGTAGTAAAAATTGTGGGTGCACGTAACCCCAATATATTCTTTGAATTACCAGTCAGACACTGGCACTATATGGCAGTAGCAAGAAATGAGGGTATTTGTATTCCCAATATATTCTTTGAATTCCCAGTCAGACAATGGCACTGTATACCAGTAGTAAAAATTGTGGGTGCACGTAACCCCAATATATTCTTTGAATTACCAGTCAGACACTGGCACTATATGGCAGTAGCAAGAAATGAGGGTATTTATAACCCCAATATATTCTTTGAATTCCCAGTCAGACAATGGCACTGTATACCAGTAGTAAAAATTGTGGGTGCACGTAACCCCAATATATTCTTTGAATTCCCAGTCAGACACTGGCACTATATGGCAGTAGCAAGAAATGAGGGTATTTGTATTCCCAATATATTCTTTGAATTCCCAGTCAGACAATGGCACTGTATACCAGTAGTAAAAATTGTGGGTGCACGTAACCCCAATATATTCTTTGAATTACCAGTCAGACACTGGCACTATATGGCAGTAGCAAGAAATGAGGGTATTTGTATTCCCAATATATTCTTTGAATTCCCAGTCAGACAATGGCACTGTATACCAGTAGTAAAAATTGTGGGTGCACGTAACCCCAATATATTCTTTGAATTCCCAGTCAGACACTGGCACTATATGGCAGTAGCAAGAAATGAGGGTATTTGTATTCCCAATATATTCTTTGAATTCCCAGTCAGACAATGGCACTGTATACCAGTAGTAAAAATTGTGGGTGCACGTAACCCCAATATATTCTTTGAATTCCCAGTCAGACACTGGCACTATATGGCAGTAGCAAGAAATGAGGGTATTTGTATTCCCAATATATTCTTTGAATTCCCAGTCAGACAATGGCACTGTATACCAGTAGTAAAAATTGTGGGTGCACGTAACCCCAATATATTCTTTGAATTCCCAGTCAGACACTGGCACTATATGGCAGTAGCAAGAAATGAGGGTATTTGTATTCCCAATATATTCTTTGAATTCCCAGTCAGACAATGGCACTGTATACCAGTAGTAAAAATTGTGGGTGCACGTAACCCCAATATATTCTTTGAATTCCCAGTCAGACACTGGCACTATATGGCAGTAGCAAGAAATGAGGGTATTTGTATTCCCAATATATTCTTTGAATTCCCAGTCAGACAATGGCACTGTATACCAGTAGTAAAAATTGTGGGTGCACGTAACCCCAATATATTCTTTGAATTCCCAGTCAGACACTGGCACTATATGGCAGTAGCAAGAAATGAGGGTATTTGTATTCCCAATATATTCTTTGAATTCCCAGTCAGACAATGGCACTGTATACCAGTAGTAAAAATTGTGGGTGCACGTAACCCCAATATATTCTTTGAATTACCAGTCAGAAACTGGCACTATATGGCAGTAGCAAGAAATGAGGGTATTTGTATTCCCAATATATTCTTTGAATTCCCAGTCAGACAATGGCACTGTATACCAGTAGTAAAAATTGTGGGTGCACGTAACCCCAATATATTCTTTGAATTCCCAGTCAGACACTGGCACTATATGGCAGTAGCAAGAAATGAGGGTATTTGTATTCCCAATATATTCTTTGAATTCCCAGTCAGACAATGGCACTGTATACCAGTAGTAAAAATTGTGGGTGCACGTAACCCCAATATATTCTTTGAATTCCCAGTCAGACACTGGCATTATATGGCAGTAGCAAGAAATGAGGGTATTTGTATTCCCAATATATTCTTTGAATTCCCAGTCAGACAATGGCACTGTATACCAGTAGTAAAAATTGTGGGTGTATATAGCCCCAATTCTATTGCTAGGGGACTTGCAGGGTATTTCTGGGGTGAAGGTGGGGGGGCACACCGTTGGAACGGGTATCGGGGTATATATCGGGTATACGGGAATACACTGACAGTGTATTCCATTCAGGATCCTGGGAAAGCTGGGTTGCGGCGATTGAGCCCGTCAGTGCCACGTTACACTGACAAGCTTCTCCCTGGAATTTAGCTCTTACAAGAGCTGTTGGTTGTCTTCTCCTTCCTATCCTAGCCTGTCCCTGCCTACCCAGAATCTAAGCCCTAGCTAGCTGGACGGAAACCTCCGTCCTCGGTGAATTGCAAGCTCAGAATGACGCGAACCTGGGCGGCGCTGTTCTTTTAAATTAGAGGTCACATGTTTTCGGCAGCCAATGGGTTTTGCCTACTTTTCTCAACGTCACCGGTGTCGTAGTTCCTGTCCCACCTACCCTGCGCTGTTATTGGAGCAAAAAAGGCGCCAGGGAAGGTGGGAGGGGAATCGAGTAATGGCGCACTTTACCACGCGGTGTTCGATTCGATTCGAACATGCCGAACAGCCTAATATCCGATCGAACATGAGTTCGATAGAACACTGTTCGCTCATCTCTAATTTCTAGTAATCATAATAATCTCTCATGGTAAACGCAATGTCTATATCTACTGAGGTACTTCATAGTATCCTGCCTATAAACAGACAAAACCCACCCACCAGCTTGTTGAAGACATCTGTATGATGGTGAAAGAGAGTGGGTGTACATGAGAAGTGATATCCTGGCCAGTTTTCCCAGCTGCAAATGGGATAAATAAATAAAAAGACCACATTTACTTTTTAAAACGTCTTTTGAAATTAATTCATTATAATAGTCAGGCTAATGATTGACAACACAAGAACTGGATGGTCACCCCAAGATACATATTGTATCTACCTCTGTGAAAAAAATACTGCTGTCTGGAAAAGGTAATTATTAGAGATGAGTAGTATTCGATCGAGTAGATATTCGATCGAATACTACGGTATTCGAAATACTCATACTCGATCGAGTACCACTTGCTATTCGAATGGAAAAGTTTGATGCAGAACCAGCATTGATTGGCCGAATGCTATACAGTCGGCCAGTCAACGCTGGTTCTTCTCCTACCTTTAGAAGTCTTCTCCGTGCAGCTTCCCGCAGCGTCTTCCGGCTCTGAATTCACTCTGAAAATGGCCGTTTTGACTGTAAGCGGCCATTTTCTTGTAGTGCGGGCATGCGCAGTCGGCTCTGCCCAGGCCCGATGCCTGGCAGAATAAATTCAGAGCTTGAAGATGCCGCGGGGACGCTGAACGGAGAAGACTAAGTGGAGGATCCAGCCCGACCCTCACACGTGGACTTGATAAGTATAATTTGATCGAATGTTGCCTACCCCTGAAACGAGCATTTCCCCCCCATAGACTATAATAGGATTCGATATTTGATTCGAGTAGTCGAATATTGAGGGGCTACTCGAAACGAATATCGCAAATCGAACATTTTACTGTTCGCTCATCTCTAGTAATTATCTCTTGAAAAACATATTGGGGCACATCCAGCCAAGAGGAAACGTATGAAAAGACACATCTGTATTTGTCTACATTTTACATGACCTATAGTTGTGTCTTTATTTAAATAAAAAAATTAAAAAAAGTTTTTGTGATTTGCTAACTATCCTATTTATTTCTACTGTGCAGTATGTGTGGCTAACCAGTGTGTGTGTGTGTGTGGGGGGAGGTAATATGGGGGACAGGGTTCATTGGCAGCCTTTATAGGCTTTTGTTAGCATGTCATAATATTGTGTTTGTGAGTCCTTCGACAATACTGATACAGACCTTGATTAGGTACAATGATTATAAAATGTTTGTTTGTGTTCTGTTTTCATGACTAGCGAAGGTCATCGCTGTAGTCATCTGCTGCTGTTATAATGTTATACTTCTGCCATACAGCATATGTGACAATTAACCCATTTATGCCGGAAGTTGAAATGTTTGAGTTGTGTGCTATGAGGCTGCTGTTCCAATAATGGAACTCTAGGCATAAACGGGTTAACGTCATCTAAAAACTTTGCTGCTATGTGTCAATATTACTGTTTGTTTACAGATAAACACAAAACTTTTTTACATTAACATAGTACACCTTGTATGACATAGTGCATTTACCACTCGGCTTTTTTATGTTTTTGTTTTTCAAGCCTTTTTTAAGCTAGTTTAAGCTCTAATATTCACAGCCTAATAAGGTCTCAGATGTGAACAAATGCATTTTAATTAATAGGATCCAGCTTCTATACTTTAGAAGTTAACATCTGTTCTGTTGTGTTTCACTTTATTTACCAAAGTCTACCACTGATCATATACGATGGAAAAAATTTTTCACTATTAAAGTATTTCATCCTGCTTAACAAATATTAATACAATTTCAAATAGATCCTAAGATCTTAGACTTGCATTCTGGTTTGCGTTTGTGGGGTCCACTTGGGGACTTGAAGAACAGAAACCAAATCCACTTAAAAAGCAGTTACCCACGGAAAGCTGCGGACCCCATGGACTATGATGGGCTCTAATGGTTTCCGACTGGTTTCTGGTCAAGTTTGCAGGGCTTTACTTTCCACAATTTTTAAGAAGAAACATATATCAGGCACAGTTGTGAACCTAGCCTTACTAAACCGTGTTCCTTCCAACAATACAACCAATACTCATAAAGCTCTGTATACTGTGAACTCAGGAGTGCTCACTATGATGCACTGGGTTCCATTTAACATGACCAGGGTCAGTCCGGGATATATGGCTAGCACAAGGACATGTTTCTAGGTCAGAACACAACTGTGTGACTGAGGCCTATTGCATTCAATTGTTTTTCTCATTATTTACCTGCTTTTCATATGACCTGCTAGTACCGCAAAATTATATACAATTTAGCAGTAAACTAACATAAGTAACATATGTAGTCTTATTGCTATAACAGTACTCGAGCTTACAATATAGCAATATTTTTGTTTCATTATATGTTCTCATTAAAAGTAAAAGTTTTGTGCACTGAAAATGAAGAAATCTGTTGTAACGGCAAAGGACATATGGTGCATACAAAAGCACCGTATAAACCCATATCATTTTCAGAAACATGTAGCACATTGTAACATTAATTAATATAAAATGTTTAACCTAATTTTTTGGAAAGTTATATATGGAGTTATTGCATACTTACTGTCTAACATTTAGTCTGCCATATACTGCGAGTTAAATTACCTATATGCTCTACATCTGTGACTATCCAACTTAGGATCTTAAACATGTGTAAGGCTAAGGCCCCATGGGACGTCCCGCAGCAATAAAGTGCTGTGGCACAAACCGCAGCAGCAACACATTGCAGTTCTTCCCCCAACGCTTTAAACAGAAAGTTTGTGGAGTTTTCCTCCGCGGACTTTCTGTTACAATTATACCTATAAGGGAAACCGCTGGCGTTTCCGTAAGTATAATTGACATGCTGCGATTTCCAAAACTGCGCTGGTTTTGGAAATCACTTCATGTCCACACAGCGGTTTTTACCACAAAGTGGGCATGGGAATCCCATCCACTTTGCCCATACTGTAAAATGATGCGATTTTTCCCATGGCATTTCCGCCACGGGCAAATCGGGGTGTTTTCGTCCCGTGGGGTCATGGCCTAAATTAGCAAACCTCCATGAACAATCATCCCAGAGAACAATTCCATGTGTCCTATTTCTCAAGGGTAGAGATAAGTGAGCCAGTTTGTAATGAACTAAAAAAATATTTCGACCAAACTCCAAATTTTTGGTGTTCGCCACTTACAAACCATTATTAGACTCTGGAGTCTCTTCATATCAAAGGCCAAGATAAGGTAAGGAAAAAACTCTAGCCTTGTCTTTGACATCATCACCAGCCTTTTCTGGAACATCATCGGCCCTTGGTCTCTTCTGAGGCCTTTGATTGGGGGGGATATTATCATCATATCTTATCACATAATACAGCAAAAGCCTAACATATAACACTTAACACCACAATAACCATTGAAAAAGTTGAGTAGAAAAAGTTAAGCATTGCTATATCTGCACAGAAAATTGCCAGGGTTGAATCAGAGAGGAAGAGATGTCAAAGCAATGTGCAAGGGAACACAAAGTATGAACAAAATAAAAATTGTCAAGGTAAGGTAATAGTAAAGGTCAGCAATGCAGACAAAGCACCATGGCATCACAACATTTATAACAGGATTTAGCAAGGTACAGGGTAATAAACACCACAACTGGCATTGACAGTACATTGTACACTAAAGGAAAAATAAGGTGCTGTAATGGCTTATTGTGACCAGAGAACAGGCGGCATACAGACGCTTAAAGAATTGATGGACCGTAATGTTAGTTAATGTTATACTGCTTATATCTTTTTTAATGCTTCATTTATTCTTACTGTAAAAAATACAAAATAAAAAAGATAACCATACTGTAAAATGCTTTGAGAGTTCTGTCCTTTATGCAAGATTTTCATTTTTCTGTTCATCTATATTTGCAGTAAGTCTGAAGAATTCTCAGCAATTTTGCTGTAGATGATGCAGTGCTGAAAAATAACTCTATAGGGCAGAATTATTAAATCTCATGTCAATTTTCTAGTGTAAATAAGTCTCAAATTGTGGTGCAAGTCAAACTTGTGCAGAAATGTGTAGCTTTGTATTGTGCTTGGCACTATTGAAAAAAAAAGTATAGGTTTGGTGGCTAGTCAACACAATTAGTAGCACACACACTACAAAACTTGAATACTATTTTGTCCTTAAAGGGGTTGTCCCATCTCAAGGATCCTATCTATACTGGTAGCTTATTTAAATTGAAGACTTTTCCTAGATATATTGTTTTAGAAATGCTGCTTTGTTTTCCTGCTATGTGAACTTATTCTTACCAATTGTTTACATAGTGCTGCTATAACCACGGACTTATAGGTCAAGTGACATCACTCACTGCATTTGCTGGCAGGACAATCAGCTCAGCTAATTGCAGTTTGCTGATAAAGCCCGGTCTGTTACCTCTCTATGTAAAGACACAGATAACACTGAGTCCTTTCTCTACAAGCATCTGCATATTATCTGATCTGCATAAGTATTGTGAGTAGGGTTTAGCCGATCTTGACTTTTCAGGATCGATTTTAAAATCTGATTTCCGATCATTTTTCATTCGAACCCGATCTCAATCCCAATTCCGATCCCAATGTAATGGGATTTTTTTATTAATCGGAGATCGGATTTTAAAAGTAATCCTACCCCCTGGTGTCCACTTACCTCCAGAGATGACTGGTCCTGTGCCCTGTGCCTTCATTCTTCGCCTCGCTGCTGCTCCACGCTGCTCTTCTCTCTTTGCTGCCCCCTCCCTGCCAGGTTAGGAGAGTGTGGGCAGGTTAGGAGAGTGTGGGCAGGTTTTGGGAGGAGAGACGTCACGTCTCCCTGCCCTGTACCCGCCCACACTAAGCCACAAACCCTGCCTATCTAGCGCTTTAAACACTAACCTGGGAGGCGGGGCAATGAGGCAAGAAGAAGGAGGGCACTGGAGCAGCCATCTCTAGAGGTAAGTAACTGCTAGATAATTAGTTTAGCCTTCCATTCGAATGAATGAAGGCACCCGGCGCGCAGGGGTTAAGGCTGTGTGTCGGCTGCTTCCATTCATTCCTATGGAACTGCAGCGGAGCCTTCACACTGAATATACATCGTATACTCAGTGTGAAGGCTAAGCAATGCATTGTGGGAAAAATCACCGATCTCGATCCCACATAAAAAGATCGTCTTCGGAATTCCGATGGTGATCGTGAAATTTTCTCGATTGCCGATCGGAATCCGATCTTTTCCGAACACGATCGCTCAACCCTAATTGTGAGACTTCTCAGGCCCATTCAGCAAGCTGGTGGGGAAAGGGCTTGGAAGAAATATAGGAAGTGTGAAGAAGAGACTGCAGGCAGACTGCTGAAACACTGAGATGGGAGAACCCCTTTAACATTTTTGGTTAATTGACTTAATCTTGTACGGCAATAACAGGTTGCGTTTTGTGTTTATAAGAATTCTTTTCCACATTATTCAGTAAAATTCCAATAACTTTTATTTATACAAGAAATACTTATTGTGTAAACAAATAATTGATTAGTGACAGATACAATACCCTTTATTGATATTGTGGATTTTTAATGCAGGCTGTTTAAAAAATATGGCTTTAGGAGAAATAATGGAAATATTACACCATATTTTGAATTGAGTCATCTTTCAACTCTTACTTCTGGCGCTTGAGTAATTTTGTCTAAAATCAATTTAATTAAATGAAAACAAAACAATTTCCAAAAGAGCATATTGATAGATTTTACAGAAGAATTTGTATCATTAAATGAGCTATGTGTCAAGTATAAAACTGCCAAGAGTCTGTTTTACTTTACAAAGAGGCTTACTCATTGATATGCATTCATAACTGCAACAATTCTTAGCATATATATTAATCAACGTCAGTTACTCTTGAAAAAATCCATCAGTGTATCTCATGAATCATCGTGATCACACTTTTATTCAAATAGCCCACGGCTAATAAACAAAAGAAATTAAAATAAAAATGTGCAGAATGTCAAGCAGATCAATGCTAACTTATTTGTATATACTCAAACATTATTCTTACAATCCCCAGGCTATTACAGATTTATTCTTTCAAAGTGATGTTGTAGCAATTAAAAATCAATTGTTCAACACAAGAAAAATACAGTTTTGTCACATGACTAAACATGCATATTAGAAACTCGTGATTATTGTTTCATACGTATAATTTCTGATAAGAGATGTGAGCAGATTATTAGGGCAAAATAAGTAAAAATTATTTAATCTCTAAAATAATGGAATAATCAAATATCATTGTGCTGCAGGCATCCTGCTCTTCCTAGCCACACATTGCTCGCTTGGCTTCCTTGCCCAGCTCACTTCTGCCTCCATTCAGCATGCAATCTCTCTTCTCTCAATCTACTAGAGATGTCCATAGGTTGTGCAGGCTGGGTCTCTGGGTCTCCTTATGTTGAACTGTGATGTCTAGGGGCCACCAGTGGAATTGTTTTCCAGGGGCCCACCACCAGGACCCATGCAGATCAGTTATACTGAGACAGGATGGCTAATGGAAATAACATGGAGCCACGCTGCTCACCCACCCCATGATAAGCACCATTGCACTACCTAAACTACAGCTACACTAAACTAAGCTACACCTTGTATGGCAAGTGAACAGCGTGGCTCCTAAAATTGTTACTATTACCTGTAGCTGCATTATCCTGGAATAGCTGATCTCCAGAGGTCCTGGCTGTTTGGCCCTCACAGATCTAATATTGATGCCCCATCCAAAGGACACTCAACATTAGAAATATGGATAAATAAGATAAGATAATCCTTTAATAGTCCCACAATAGGGAAATTTCAGTGATACAGTTTCATAGATGTACAGTAGTATATAACAAGAGAGAAATACATACAAGCACATGGCAGATAGAGAAATCCTAGGAATCATAGCAACTAAAAAAGAAAGAAACACAGACACACTGCAGGATCATTTAGTTCTCTGTGCAGATTGATGTTAATAATACGGCCCGACCGTGGTTGGAGGACACGAGGAGGAGTCACAGCATGTAGATATAACAGGCAGAAACGTTTTTTTGCAGAGGTGGGGGACATATGCAGCTATCATGATAACATGTGGTAGTTCCTTTGGTAGGTAGTCAGATCTCATGCTCACAGCTGATAGTTCGCTATCTTGCATCAGCACTATTGTCCATTAACCACAAAAAATGCCCCAAATGTCCTTCATCACAAGCCCTCCTCCTTTCTTCTTACCACTGTGTTCTACTGCCGAAAGAAGTCTGATAATTCCCAAGAAAAAATCCAGTCCAGCGAAATCCTCCTTGATTAAAATTTGTTACTTTATTTGTTTACTCCATATTAAAAAACATTCCCTATGTGATAGGGTATATGTACATGTACATGGACAGCTGAGGAAAAATAATTTAGTGACAGACCTAGCTGACCAGCTGACGTGTTTCGAAACACTAAGGTTTCTTAGTCATAGCCTATGAGGCTATGACTAAGAAACCTTAGTGTTTCGAAACGCGTCAGCTAGGTCTGTCACTAAATTATTTTTCCTTTTTAATAAGGAGTGAACAAATAAAGTAACAAATTTTAATGAAGGAGTATTTCGCTGGACTCCATTTTTTCTTGGGAATTATCTACACGTTTGAGTTCCAAGCCGGAGGAACCGTGGAGTGCTTCGTGCGATTCCTCTTTATGTCTAAAGTGAGTGAAGTTTGGAATTTTTCCTTTTTTATATCCATTGATAATGTGAATGGACTGATGATCACCGGTGTTGTGATTGAATTATGTGCATTTTTCAGCATAAAGGGCTGTGATTTTCCTTTTCCCTACTTTCCTTTACATTTTTTCAAAGAAGTCTGAAGCCATCCAGGTAGACATGCTTGCCAAGCTTCCATAAACTCATGGGGTAGGTGGGTGATGGTAGGTTCCCAGGCTGTAACAGAGTCCCACGTGTCCACAGTAAAAGAAAGAAATACCAATTAGCTGTAGGCATCTTCACACACTCCTTGAAAGAAGTCCACACTTCCATGTAGGTTTCTCCTCCATGCCGCATGGTGTCCATGCTGTCCTTAGCTCCTGGGGGGATGGTAACAGGCACATGTGCACACAGGAAAGCAGCTGATTCAGGTCTTGAGTCTTGTTCATGCTTAACAATAGAAACAAAAGGAAAAAAAAATACTCCACAGGGTCTTCCATTCGATTTATAGTTGCTAATTCATAGTGCTAGTTTGCTTGGTTAGAGGATTCTTGAAGATACAGACAAAAAGAGTGACATAGGAAGATAAAGGTTGCTCTCAGCATGGAGCTCTGTATCGAGGCAGCCACCTTTAGGAGCAATGTGGGTCATTTAACCCCTTCCCGACATCCACCATAGTAGTACGGCGCATGCCGGGTGTTTAACTATGGCGGTCGCCCGGGAGTCAGGTGAAGAAAATAAACATTTTCCTCCTGCTGATATCTACATTTATCTGAAAATTTAAAATAAAGAAAAAACAATCATGCAAAAATAATATAGCCATATGTGTCGGAAAAAATAATTTATTTTACTGTCCATTCACCCTAACAAGAAAACTTATAGTCTTCAAAAACTCATAGGCCAAAATGAAAAAGTGTCTTGCCATGAACAGGGAAAAATGGCCCGGTCATGAAGTAGTTAACCACTAAAAACATTTGTAAGCTATCAACACACATCCACATCAAAGCAATCAAAAATTCACTCAATCAAGCAATCAATACATTCACATATAATGTAAAGCCCTATAGCATGTAGTATACATTACAGTGGATTGTTGTTTCAAATCATCATCTCCCTTTGAATATCCATTTACTGTACTTGGGGGATATTTATTTTAACTAGAATCCACTGTGACGTATACTACGTGCTACCGGGCACTGCATTGTCCTGTACATTTACTTGTGTATTGATTTATATACTTTGGTATCTTCTAGGTGGGGGGACTATATGTGCATTGTGTGTTGACACGTATTAACTTATTTTACTAGTAGCTGTAAACTTGTACTATGTCATTTGTAATATTAATAAAGGTGAAACGTTTCCTATATAAATGTGCCCTGTAGTGGTAGTATGTATTAGGTGTTGTAGCTCCTGAAATTTGGTTTAAGAGAGTTAGGCACATGGGGAAATCCTAGCAGAAAATGAATCAATACAGTCACGGGCTCAGGAAATCAGGAAACCACGACGTCTTGTATCCAGGGGCATAACTACCAAGGTAGCAGCAGTAGCAGCTGCCACAGGGCCCGAGACACTAGGGGACCCAGTGGCATCTGCTACCACTGCAGATTTTTTTAAAATAGGATGTTACCTGCTGGAGTAACTCCAGCACATAACGGGCCCTATTTACTGCAGCACCAGGGCAGCAATTGCTGGCTTCACTACAGTACCCATGCAGGGGCCGCCTGCTGTCTGGGCCCCTGCCTCCCGGAACCTGTATAATGACAGCAGGCAGGATAAACTTCTATCTCTTGCCCGCTGTCTCAAGCCCTGTGCCGGCATCTATACTAGTAGGTTACAGGACCTGTGACATGACGTCATCAAAGGTCCTGTAACCAACTAAGATAGAATCAAAGTATTGTGTGGATGGAGCTAACCGAATTGTACAGGTCAGTGTACAATGAAGGGGAATAGGTTGTAGGCTATCTGTGAGGAAGAGGGGTACATGGATGTGCAAGCTGTGAGCAAGAGGAGGGAATGGGGGGTGCAGACTGTCAGCAAGAGGGGTACATGGGCTTGCAGGCTGTGTGTGAGAGTCTGCACCCCCATTCCTTCCTTTCTCACACACAGCCTGCACACCCATGTACCCCTCTTTCTGACAGTCTGCACCCCCATTCCCTCCTCTTGCTCACAGCTTGCACATCCATGTACCCCTCTTCCTCACAGATAGCCTACAACCTATTCCCCTTAATTGTACACTGACCACCCTCCACAATACCCTCTTGCTCGCACACAGCTTGCACCCCCATTCCCCCCTCTTGCTTGTACCCTCATTTTACTTCTTGCTTATGCACACCCTGCACCCCACATCACCCTCTTGTTCACATACAGCCTGCACCACCATGTACCCCTCTCGTCAAAAGTTTGCCACGGGGCCCCACCATTCCTAGTTATGCTACTGCTTCTATCTTAGTTAAAGGGGTTTTCCAGGAGAAAAATGTGTTTTGAATTTTATTTTTTTTTTAGAAAAAAAAGAATGTTTAGTGCTATTGATGGGTTAATAAATGCGCCCAAATACCTTTAGCAGTGGTTTGAGTGATTTCTGCGTGTCTCTGGGAGCTCCTGACAATTTTTATATGTTGTTGCTTCCCACTATGTAACTTCCACTTTAACCCCTGTCACCTCACTCCCCTCCTTCCTCTCTCCCTCCCTCCTATACACCCCCTCCCTGTCTCTCTAGCTATCCCGCCCAGTACTAGCCCTTTCCAACTAACCCCATTATACTTACCCCTTTTCCTTCGAACCTTCCTCCTGCGGAACGGCTCCTCACTCTTGTCTGCCGGTGTGTGCAGTAGTCCCAGTGCTGACCTGTGCTCTGCAGCTGATGATCCACCTTTATTGTGCAGAAAAAAAACAGAAAATGTCCCTGGGGTGGTCACATAACCGCCCCTGGTATATGAGTAAATTTGCATTTTTGATAAATTATGTCATTCAGAAAGTAGTCGGGGAAGGAAGTTTAGTTTAGTGCAGGAATTAACTTTTATCCCCGACAACCCCTTTAACTATGGTAGAGAGATTCCCTGCCTGCTTGTGACTTTACTGACTCTTACTGTACTGTATAGTATGGACAGTAGAGCCATAGGTAGACAGGATACGTGCTAGGTAATCCAATCAATGCATCAAGCACTAGATTTTTTGGTTCAGATTTCCCTGTGTGCACGGGGCTTTACTCTTAACCTTCCAGTGAGACCTTTCCAGAAACACATTTGAAGTGAAAGAGTTGGATCTATTCTTTGCAGTGCCTTGATTTTTCAGTGATATAGCTTTGCTTTGGATATACATACTGGGTATGGCAATAGTATACAGTGCTAGTAGCTTGCTCTTGGCTGTTTTGTCTGCATTATATTAGTTGCAGCATATAGCAGTTAGTGCAGTTAGAGTATGGGACATGGCACTGCTTCACAGTCTACGGTGCTTTGGTTTTTCCCTTGGTAATCTGTTATATAATATATTTATATTTCTCAACTTTAGTTATGTACAAAGTAGAGCGTAATGCTATATAGTTATAGTAGCTTCTTCCTGGCCCTCTGCCTGCATTGTACTGCTAGTAACATACGATAGGTCCAGGAACAGCCTACTGGCACAGTTAGAGCACAGGGCATATCACATCTGCATAGCCAACAGCTGCTTTTGTTTTTCCAATGATAAGGTGATGTGTAATTTATTCTGTTTTTCTAGTTTTGGAAAACCTCCAAAAATGACACAAAATCCATAATAAAAATGCAAATCTTTATTTAAATATCAGTCATAAAATACATGGATAAAAATAAGTAAAATGGGGAAAGGTCACATGACAAGAAAGGTGCCGAAGCTGTCGTAAATCAAAGCAATAGCATAGTGCACCAACCACGTTCTTTACCAAATTTGCCATGACATCCACCATGGTGTATTGTATTGCATTGTATTACATACATTCCTTTTCTGTGCCAAATTTTTTTTTTTTTTTTGTTAACCAAAAAAGAAGAAAAAAAAAACCTTAACACAAATCCAAGGACTGAAACAATAAAGGATTGGATTTTAGATGGCGACACAAAATATATATACAGTCATAAGAAAAACAAATACACCCTTTCTGAATTCTATGGTTTTACATATGAGGACATATAAAAAAATCTGGTCCTTACAAGGTTTTAAAAAATGTAACTGCAACCTTAGATGGACAAACACACCTGACAAATTCCACTGTTTCTTTATTTTTTCAAACAAAATAAAAACCAAAATACCAAAATTGTGTTTGAAAGACTAAGTTCACCCCATAAAACATTAGTTTCTAGAACAACTTTTAACAGCAATGGCTTGAATAAATGGTTTTCTGTATATCTTTATTAGTTTCTCACGTTGTTTCTGGAAAAATTTGGCATTTCTTTACAATGTAAAGAATTGATGTTTGTAGGCATTCACGTACACTATGCTCTCTGAAGGTCCTGCCACAGCAATTCAATTGCGTTCTGGGCTTTGGGCTGGAGTGCTTGGGATCATTGTCCTTTTCCTTGACCCTGGTTCAACCAAACCTTAGCTGTTAGATAGATGACCTCACGTTGTACTCAAGAATTTAACTCTGATCTACAGGGAAGCTCATGGTTGACTCAATTTCTGCAGCTCCTCAGGTCCAGTGACTGCAAAACAAGCCCATATTATCACTTCTACATCTTTGTACTTGGCAGTGTTTGTGCTGCAATGCATCTCCATATTGGTCTCATTTGATCTAAAGGATATGGTTCCAGAAGTGTTGCAGTTTCTTCCATGCTAAGACATACTGCCATGTTCTTTTTGGAATGAATTTCATTGAATAAAAAGGTTTTGCCATAAAAGATATTTATGGCATGTGCCACCTCTGGGACCCTCATGTATCGTTAAAATGAACCCTATAGGTTTTTCTCCAACGCTTACCCTCAATGTGACCTCACTCACTATGAAGTACTTGATGGTCAGGCTTTATGGTAACACTGTAGCTCTGAAATACACTGCTTATGTAACTCCCATAGAAGTGAATGGAATTTACAGACAAATCCTAGGTCACTGTTCTACGCCGTTTCTTTTCATTTTAGTGGATGTAACGATGCTAGTTATCAGATTTGGAGTCCAGATGGTGTGGCAAATGGTACAAAACTTAAATAATAATAAATGGAGGAAAGGTACCTCAGAGGTAGAAGAAACCGTGGTCAGACGTTTGCCGAGATCAGTACACAGGAAGAGCAGATCAATCGTAGTCAGGCGTTAGCAAAGTTCGGTACACAGGAGCAGCAAGGTAGTGGTGAGGTTCAGGGCAACAGGAAGCAGACAGCCAGAATAATCAGGCAACAGGATGGAGTGAGCTGTGAGTTTATATAGGATGGGCTAAACTGTGATTGGCCACAGAACAGGTGATCTTAATAAACCAATTACTCCAACAGAAGAGACCAGACAAGGTAAAGCACAGATCAAAACAAAATTCCAAATAGTATTTTGGTTAAGGCTGCAGAACATAGCCAGGAAGTCATGGGTTCAAGAACCAGTGAATTCAGTTCGTGACAGTGGAAGAGTTGGAGATAGCCAAAGTACAATGTTTGACTCTCTGCAATGTTCTCATTGAAGTGAAAGGGAGCGCCATCCACCCCCAATCATATTGGAGATCAGTTAAGCATAGAGAGCAGTTAAGGGAGAACTCATATGTGAGTATGTAATTTATAGTATCTCTATATAACACACTTTAGATTACTGTATGTTGTCAAAATTTTTATTTCAAAGTCATTTACCGTATATACTCGAGTATAAGCCAACCTGAATATAAGCCGAAGCCGCTAATTTTACCACAAAAAACTGGGAAAACTTATTGACTCGAGTAGAAGCCTAGGGGGGAAATGCAGCAGCTCCTGGAAAATTTCAAAAATTAAAATGGTTGGAGTTTTTGGGTGCAGTAGATGCTGGGTGCTGGGAAAGGGGAGGGGGTGTTTTGGTTGTCTGTCTGCCCCTTCCTTGAGCTTGAGGACTATTTTTTCTTCCGCCACTTGGAATTCATCCTGGCTGTATATAGGGTATCTGCAGTGCTCCTATTAACCCCTTCCCGACGGAATAGGAGCACTGCAGATACCCTATATTCAGTAGACCGGGCACTTTCAGACACAGGGATACCTAATGTGTATAATGTGTCACAGTAATTTTCTACTTTTGTATTTATTCTAGGGAAAGGAGTGATTTAGAACTTTTATTTTTTTATTTTTTTTTTAAATCTTTTTTTTTTTTTGCACTATTCTATGAGAGATTCTATACATTGATATTGTGGCTGTCATAGACACCCCCCACCACCACCACCTCCTAAAAAAGACAAAAAAATATTTATTTTTTTTGCTGACTCGAGTGGGGGCTTTTTCAGCTCAAAAACTGGGCTGAAAAATTCTGCTTATACTCAAGTATATAAATTCCCCGTTAAAATTTGTGAAAATATTCAATGAGAATTATAAAATTGTTTTTTTTTTCTCTCTCTTCTACCCTTCAGGGCTCTTCTAGGGTGCCAAAAAAAATTATGAAAAATAAAGTCAATAAATAGTCTGCAGTTTTTTTTTTTTTACTTTTCTACTTTTTTGGGGGGAGGGGAGTATAATACAAGGTACATGGTCCTGTTACTGGTATGGAGTGTTGCACAGTTGTACTGGACATCAGTTGTTCTGGAGCAATAAACCACTGCTGTAGGAGAGGATGGGGAATTTAAAATAATACAAAATATTTCTTCAACATAATAGAATTTTTCAAATCTAGAAAAAAAAAATAGAATTGCAAGTCTAAAATATTTATTCCTTCAACACAACCGCTATGTATTCAGACATAGCTGACACCGCTCTGCCCACCATTGTCCTTCATCCATCAAGTTTCATGAACCATCTGTCTGTACACTAAGCTCTTGTACAACCCCTCTGGGTTTAAGTCAATATTCACACCAGCTTCCAAAATAATGAGGTAAGGGCAACTCTAAACCAGAGGGTTTTGTTTCTATAATTATAACGGATCTAACGGATTCATTTCTATTCAGCAGACCAGGTTTCTTCCCATACTATTGTGTTTGCAGTAGAGACCTATCCTTTCTGTTACCCAGTGGTGAAACTTTCATTAAGTAAATACAATAGAAAAAAATATCATTAATTAAGCAAACATTGCCTATATATGCATACATTCATTTACATACTCATTCACTGTATTCTCACTCACACAGGCTAGCACAGATTTTACTGTCTAATGACTTCATATCAAATAACAAATAACAGCGAATATTTAATTATTCCCAGCCCTTTAAAACCAACAAACTTTCAAGTGGAGATAAATGAATTTATGTCAGCCTAGCAGCAAGATCGTAGCTACAAGCGAGCCAGCTGGTGGCGTTCAGAGCTTTAAATGTACAATACTGCAGGAGGCTGTAGAATGAGAACTTGAGATATTGTTCATAATGCTTTTTATTGTACTTGGTTGACAGATTTTACAGAAGCAGATTGCGTAATTAATTTGGACATAGATCTTTTTCCTTTGCGGCATTCTATTTCAGCTTTTGATTTAGGGTCAAAACAAATGAACTAGACTCACACATATGCCACAGATTTCTAGCAATGAAATGCAGCATCTTTTTGATATTGTTCCACATAACGGAAAATGGCAAAGAGTAATTGAGAGATTTCTGCATGTACGGTAGATGTTGTGATAATGCGCTTAAAAAGCCTGCTAAAGAATTAAAAATTATATATATATATATATATATATATATATATATATATATATATATACGGTTTAATATTTGGTTTAATAGAAATACTTGTTAGCAGGGCCGGCGTCGGCGCACGGCATAGTCGGGCAAGTGCCGGGGCCCACAGAGCCTCTGGGGGCCCCCTGGCACTTGCCCGCCCCAGCACTTGCCTGTCCCGATTTCAGCTCATCGGCATCCGTCGGACGCCGATAAGCTGAATACATAAGCGATTAAAGCAGGATCTGTGCGCTCAGCTCCTGCTTTAAAGCTGTGGTCCGGCGTGCGTATGTAGGCGTGATGACGTCATCACATCGCGCCTACACACGCAAGCCGGGCCACAGCTTTAAAGCAGGAGCTGAACTCACAGCTCCTGCTTTAATCGCCTATGTGAATGGAGTGAGAGAGCGGAGAGAGGAGCGTCGGGGGAACGATTGAAGGTGAGTGTGTTTGTTTTGTATTAAATATTAAGGTGGAACATAATGAAGGGGGCCCATGAGACTGGGGGGCAAATGAAGGGGAGGGGGGGAACGGCATGACACTGGGGAAGATGAAGGGGGTGGGGAGAGAACGGCATGAAACTGGGGACAGAGAAGGAGGGGGCCCAATGAAACTGGGGGGGGGCAAATGAAGGGAAGGGGGGAACGGCATGACACTGGGGAAGATGGAGGGGTGGAACAGCATGACACTACGGGTGACTGTAGGAGGATTATACTGTGTGGGAGCACATGATAAATAAATGAGAAATGGCGGAGTCAACATAAAAGTGGGTGGAGCCAAATTTGCCGCGGCGTGCAGAGCGCGCCGCACATTTTACCCCTTTCTACTCTTTATAAATTGGGAGGTATGGCGTTGCTGACGCCACACTCCTGCGTGACATCACTCACTTCATCTGCGATGCACAGTGTCTCAACTCCCCCACCTCCTTTACAAGGGGGCCCGCTGAGGCTCTATCGCCCAAGGGCCCATAAAAACCTGGAGCCGGCCCTGCTTGTTAGGCTGTTTTGCTTAAATGAATTTTAACTTTACAATAGAGTCTACTATGTAGCCCATTTTAGGTTGATCCTGTTCCCACTTTTTACTCAAGTGAGGGCAGGTTCACACCTGTGCCCGGTCTCCGTTTTGTAGGTTTCCATCTTCTGCCCGAGAAACTAGACAGGAGACAGAAACTGAATGGGTTTGCAAAGTGTCCGCCCATGAGCGTCTTCTGTCTCTCCAAGGCAAAACCTTTTTTTGTTTAACCAGACACAAAGTCAGACATGTATCTCGGGTTAAAAAGAAATGGTTTCGCCACAGGAACCAGAAGACGCTCAGGGGCGCTCAAGGGCGCTCAAGGGCAGACACTGACTGCTGGGTTTCTGTCTCCTGTCCAGTTTCTCAAGCAGAAGACAAAAACCCACAGACCTCCCTAAATAGGATAGCTTCTCTAATGTTGCAAAACCATGTAAATTTCGTTATACAGTACATTATTGGCCAATGTAAATAACTGGCATGAATAGGCACCTGCATTGGCATACAAATAATTGCATAGTTACAAGTTACATAGTAGATGAGGTTGGATGAAGACATCAGTCCATCAAGTCTAACCTATAACCCTACAGTTCCCTACAGTGTTGATCCAGAAGAAGGCAAAAAAAAAACAAAAACAAGAGGCTTATGCTAATTGCCCCATTTTAGGGGAAAAAGTTCCTTCTGGACTCCAATCTGGCAGTCAGTATAAAAACCCTGAATTAACATATACTTAAAATACATATGTTTTAACATACAGGTAAACAAAGGTGTTGATAATAGAGGCTTTTAGCTCTTGGGATCTAGTAGGGCAACCCCCACATATACACAACTGTAGAACTTATCAAAATTTGTCCTGCCCTGCCATAAAATGTAGCATAACTTTTTAATGCATATAAATAGAAACACCTTACCATACACAAAAATAATTCTGCTATAGCAGACACATAGAAAATATTACAATATAATACACAGATAGTGGTGCTGCTATACACTATGCACTCATTCTACCACCTTATCATAAACTTAATTATCACTGATATATCATACACGCAACACTACAATTAGGGATGAAAGAATCAATTTGTAAAAAGCTGGGTTCTTCACAAATTTTCCAAACATTTTGGTTGTGGCCCAACCCAAAATGTTTGCGGTTCACTTCCTAGGAACCATTATTTTATTCTGGAGATGCTTTAGACCCCACAGTAGAATAGGTGGAGGCTCAAAGGAGGTGAGTATACATAAATAGTCTTACTCATTTCTCCTGGTCTCTGTCATCTAATGCAATGTGTGTCCCCATCTTCTTTGGACATCTTTTGGCCTCCTAACTGATGCCTCTGTAAAGGCCCATGTATCATAAATGTCTGTTCAAAGAGAAGTTTGGAGAGAGTTTATGACACACCGTCTTCCAGACATCAATGTGTACTTAAAGGGATTCTACCATTAAACTACTTTTTTTTTCTAATTACCACTTCGGAATAGCCTTAAGAAAGGCTATTCGTCTCCTACCTTTAGACGTGGTCTCCGCTACGCCGTTCCGTAGAAATACCGGTTTTAACCGGTATGCAAATGAGCTCTCTGCAGCAATGAGGGCGGGCCCCAGCGCTGAAAGGCCAATGAGCACATCCCCATTGCTGCCCAGAGTTCTTTCCTGCGCCGCCTCCTTCTTCTGCAGCAACTCCACCTCTTCTGGCTTCTCTTGCTCTTGTAGTTCTAAACAGGAGCATAGAGAGGCCATCCCAAAATGGCCGCCGGCCAGCTCCTGTATTGAACTGCAAGAGCAGCTACCCAAAAATGGCCGCCGGCCGGTGGCTATTTTTGGGTAGCCGCTCTTGCAGTTCAATACAGGAGCCAGCCGGCGGCCATTTTGGGGTAGTCGCTCTTGCAGTTCAATACAGGAGCTGGCTGGCGGCCATTTTGGGGTTCAATCTTAACCCTGGTTAAGAACTACTGGCTTAGACAGTCTAAGAATATGCCAGATTTATCAAATAGCATCAGACACTTGATAAATCTGGTGCAGTTTAAGATTGTGTAGTCTAAGTTCACACTGTGTAGCTTTTAGACAGTATTAGTAAATCTTACCCAATATGTCTGTGTGGCTACCTCCCACACTCCCACACAGGGAGAACATACAAACTCCATGCAGATGTCCTTGCCCACATTCAAACCTAAGAGTCAAAACACAACTCATAGTCATGAGGGAACTACTTAGCAAAATAAAGGAAGTGATAGTGTGCTGTATCAGGTGACCCTATCCTTCACCGTCCTCTAACCTAAAACTAACAGGGACGGCAGACTCAATCAATGTCAAAGCTGCTTCTTGTGGCCTCTTCATATCCCTAATAAATGACCCTACCAGCACTTATGACCCTATCCTTGCCACTTATGCATGACTAATTCTATCTATGCTCAGGCTTTGGAGATGTCTCTGTTTAGCCAGAATTTTCCTTCTCCTTTAAGTGCAGATCCTTTGTTTTGTTCTATGCTACAGTACATATTTTCTCTATAGACACTGAAGCTCAAGGCAACCATAGCTATTTATATTTATGCAAAATACGTCTGACTTTGAAACGCTAGTGGAACATATGGAAACATATAGGAAGCATATGAGAGACTAGGCTGTGAATCATCTGGTCAGACTACCTAGTTCTATTGTAAACAAATCAATATCTATTTAATTACCACATTTTATTTAATGTGCGGTACAAGGAGAACACTATGGAGCAGATTTAGGTTCTCACTTGTTTAGCTTGTGTACTCACCTGTCTTCAAGTAGTAGTAGCAGCAGCAGTAGTAGTAATAGTAGCAGTATTAGTAGCAGCAGCAGTAGCAATAATAGTAACAGCAGCAGTAGCAGCAGTAGTATCAGCTGTAGTACTAGTAATAACAGCAGCAGTAGCAGTAGTAGCAGCAGTAGCAGCAGTAGTAGTAGTAGCAGCAGTAAAAGTAGTAGCAGCAGCAGTGGAGAAGTAACAGTTGAAGTAGTAGCAGTAATAGTAGCAGTAAAAGTAGCAGTAATAGTAGCAGCAGTAGCAGTAGTAGTAGTAGTAGTAGCAGCAATAGTTGTTATAGCAGTAGCAGTAGTAAAAGTAGTAGCAGAAACAGCAGTAGTAATAGCAGCAGTAAAAGTAGTAGTAGCAGCGGAAGCAGCAGTAGTAGTAGTAGTAGTAGCAGCAGCAATAGTAGTAGAAGCAGTAGTAAAAGTAGTAGAAGAAACAGCAGTAGTAATAGCAGCAGTAGTAGTAGTAGTAGTAGCAGCAGCAGTAGTAGTAGTAGCAGCAGTAGTAGCAGCAATAGTAGTAGCAGCAGTAGTAGGAGTGGCAGCAATAGTAGTAGTAGTAACAGTAGTACCAGTAGCAGCAGTAGTAGCAGCACTAGAAGTAGTAGCAGCAGTAATAGTAGAAGCAGCAGTAGTAGAGATAGTAGCACCAGTAATAGTAGTAGCAGTGGTAGTAGAAGTAGTAGCAACAACAGTAGTAGTAGTAGCAGCAGTAGCATTAGTAGTAGTAGCAGCAGCAGTAGTAACAGCAGTATCAGCAGTTTAGTAGCAGCAGAAGTAGTAACAGTAGTACTAATAGCAGCAGTATTAGAAGTAGTAGCAGCAGCAGTAGTAGTAACAGTAGTACTAGTAGCAGCAGCAGTGGTGGTAGTAACAGTACTACTAGCAGCAGCAGTAGTAGTAGAGGTAGTAGTAGCAGCAGTAATAGCAGTAGCAGTATCAGCAGGACAGCAGTAGCAGCAGTAGTAGTAATAGTAATAGCAGCAGCAGTAGTAACAGTGGTAATAGTAGCAGCAGTAGCAGTAGTAATAGCAGTAGTAGTAGCAGCAGTAGTAGTAATAGCAGTAGTAGCAGAAGCAGCAGTAGTAATAGCAGCAGTACTAGTAGCAATAGTAGCAGTAGTATAGTAGTAGTAGTAGTAGTAGTAGTAGTAGTAACAGTAGTAGTAGTAGTAGTAGCAGCAGCAGTAGCAGAAGCAGCAGTAGTAATAGCAGCAGTACTAGTAGCAATAGTAGCAGTAGTATAGTAGTAGTAGTAGTAGTAGTAGTAGTAGTAGTAGTAACAGTAGTAGTAGTAGTAGTAGTAGTAGTAGTAGTAGTAGCAGCAGCAGTAGCAGAAGCAGCAGTAGTAATAGCAGCAGTACTAGTAGCAATAGTAGCAGTAGTATAGTAGTAGTAGTAGTAGTAGTAGTAGTAACAGTAGTAGTAGTAGTAGTAGCAGCAGCAGTAGCAGAAGCAGCAATAGTAACAGCATTAGTAGCAGTAGTAGCAGTAATAGTAGATTTAGAAGTAGTAGAAATTAATGTTGGATTATATTAAATTAATTAATTATAAATTTCAGAAAAATCCTTCACAATAGGACATAGATAAGAAACCTCACCAATGTAATACTGTAGATTAGAGATGAGCGAACAGTGTTCTATCGAACACATGTTCGATCGGATATCAGGGTGTTCGCCATGTTCGAATCGAATCGAACACCACGTGGTAAAGTGCGCCAAAATTCGATTCCCCTCCCACCTTCCCTGGCGCCTTTTTTGCACCAATAACAGCGCAGGGGAGGTGGGACAGGAACTACGACACCGGGGGCATTGAAAAAAATTGGAAAAAGTCATTGGCTGCCGAAATCAGGTGACCTCCATTTTAGACGAATAGTGGATTTCAAATCCGGGTCATATGAGAATGTGAACTTTGTGACTATGAGACAGGGATAGCTGTACAGGCAGGGATAGCTAGGGATAACCTTTATTTAGGGGGGAATGTTATTAAAAATAACTTTTTGGGACTCTATCGGGTGTGTAATTGTGATTTTTGTGAGATAAACTTTTTCCCATAGAGATGCATTGGCCAGCGCTGATTGGCCGAATTCCGTACTCTGGCCAATCAGTGCTGGCCAATGCATTCTATTAGCTTGATGAAGCAGAGTGTGCACAAGGGTTCAAGCGCACCCTCGGCTCTGATGTAGCAGAGCCGAGGCTGCACAAGGGTTCAAGCGCACCCTCGGCTCTGATGTAGGAGAGCCGAGGGTGCACTTTAACCCTTGTGCACCCTCAGCTCTGCTACATCAGAGCCGAGGGTGCGCTTGAACCCTTGTGCACACTCTGCTTCATCAAGCTAATAGAATGCATTGGCCAGCGCTGATTGGCCAATGTATTCTATTAGCCTGATGAAGTAGAGCTGAATGTGTGTGCTAAGCACACACATTCAGCTCTACTTCATCGGGCTAATAGAATGCATTGGCCAGCGCTGATTGGCCAGAGTACGGAACTCGACCAATCAGCGCTGGCTCTGCTGGAGGAGGCGGAGTCTAAGATCGCTCCACACCAGTCTCCATTCAGGTCCGACCTTAGACTCCGCCTCCTCCGGCAGAGCCAGCGCTGATTGGCCGAAGGCTGGCCAATGCATTCCTATGCGAATGCAGAGACTTAGCAGTGCTGAGTCAGTTTTGCTCAACTACACATCTGATGCACACTCGGCACTGCTACATCAGATGTAGCAATCTGATGTAGCAGAGCCGAGGGTGCACTAGAACCCCTGTGCAAACTCAGTTCACGCTAATAGAATGCATTGGCCAGCGCTGATTGGCCAATGCATTCTATTAGCCCGATGAAGTAGAGCTGAATGTGTGTGCTAAGCACACACATTCAGCACTGCTTCATCACGCCAATACAATGCATTAGCCAGTGCTGATTGGCCAGAGTACGGAATTCGGCCAATCAGCGCTGGCTCTGCTGGAGGAGGCGGAGTCTAAGGTCGGACCTGAATGGAGACTGGTGTGGAGCGATCTTAGACTCCGCCTCCTCCAGCAGAGCCAGCGCTGATTGGTCGAGTTCCGTACTCTGGCCAATCAGCGCTGGCCAATGCATTCTATTAGCCCGATGAAGTAGAGCTGAATGTGTGTGCTTAGCACACACATTCAGCTCTACTTCATCAGGCTAATAGAATACATTGGCCAATCAGCGCTGGCCAATGCATTCTATTAGCTTGATGAAGCAGAGTGTGCACAAGGGTTCAAGCGCACCCTCGGCTCTGATGTAGCAGAGCTGAGGGTGCACAAGGGTTCAAGTGCACCCTCGGCTCTCCTACATCAGAGCCGAGGGTGCGCTTGAACCCTTGTGCAGCCTCGGCTCTGCTACATCAGAGCCGAGGGTGCGCTTGAACCCTTGTGCACACTCTGCTTCATCAAGCTAATAGAATGCATTGGCCAGCACTGATTGGCCAGAGTACGGAATTCGGCCAATCAGCGCTGGCCAATGCATTCTATTAGCCCGATGAAGTAGAGCTGAATGTGTGTGCTAAGCACACACATTCAGCACTGCTTCATCACGCCAATACAATGCATTAGCCAGTGCTGATTGGCCAGAGTACGGAATTCGGCCAATCAGCGCTGGCTCTGCTGGAGGAGGCGGAGTCTAAGATCGCTCCACACCAGTCTCCATTCAGGTCCGACCTTAGATTCCGCCTCCTCCAGCAGAGCCAGCGCTGATTGGCCGAATTCCGTACTCTGGCCAATCAGCACTGGCTAATGCATTGTATTGGCTTGATGAAGCAGTGCTGAATGTGTGTGCTTAGCACACACATTCAGCTCTACTTCATCGGGCTAATAGAATGCATTGGCCAATCAGCGCTGGCCAATGCATTCTATTAGCGTGAACTGAGTTTGCACAGGGGTTCTAGTGCACCCTCGGCTCTGCTACATCAGATTGCTACATCTGATGTAGCAGTGCCGAGTGTGCATCAGATGTGTAGTTGAGCAAAACTGACTCAGCACTGCTAAGTCTGCATTCGCATAGGAATGCATTGGCCAGCCTTCGGCCAATCAGCGCTGGCTCTGCCGGAGGAGGCGGAGTCTAAGGTCGGACCTGAATGGAGACTGGTGTGGAGCGATCTTAGACTCCGCCTCCTCCAGCAGAGCCAGCGCTGATTGGTCGAGTTCCGTACTCTGGCCAATCAGCACTGGCCAATGCATTTCTATGGGGAAAAGTTAGCTTGCGAAAATCGCAAACTGACAGGGATTTCCATGAAATAAAGTGACTTTTATGCCCCCAGACATGCTTCCCCTGCTGTCCCAGTGTCATTCCAGGGTGTTGGTATCATTTCCTGGGGTGTCATAGTGGACTTGGTGACCCTCCAGACACGAATTTGGGTTTCCCCCTTAACGAGTTTATGTTCCCCATAGACTATAATGGGGTTCGAAACCCATTCGAACACTCGAACAGTGAGCGGCTGTTCGAATCGAATTTCGAACCTCGAACATTTTAGTGTTCGCTCATCTCTACTGTAGATAAAACAGCAGAGGGAGAAAAGACATCTAAGCATACAAAATACTCACCGAATATTGTGCAAGTGCAAGGTTACTAAAGCTATAAGTAAAGCTGTAAATGACTGACCAATGCTGAATAGCTGTTCCCAATCAGAGATAGTTTCCATCTTGACAGTATTTTGATGCAAGCCTTCTTCTGGAGACAAAGACTCTGTATCATATTTATTTATTTGTTTAGCTTACTTGTATAGCGCCATCATATTCCACAGCGCTTTACAGATATTGTCAATCACTATCCCAAATAGGACTCACAATCTACATTCTCTATCAGTATGTCTTTGGGTTGTGGGAGGAAACCCACACAAACAAGGTAAGAACATACAAACTTCTTGCAGATGTTGTCTAAAAGATTTCATAAATGTTGAACAATAAGAATATATGAATATAAGGAAGCCACCCTATATTTCAGAGCACGGCCGTCTGACAGACAGTTGGGTGTCCTGCAGTGCAGGAAGTGAGGTCACACAAGACTGCTGCCCCAATATTGTTAAAGATATGTGAGATCCATCACAATGCCCACACTGAGCCTATGCACACTGAGGGTAAATGTCAGAGCTCAGAAACTACAAGAGGATTTACATATTACTATGTACACATATAAAACAAGATTTTAAAAATATATATATATGGATCCTATTTGTCGTATTGTTTGGCTTTAGTGTCTGTGTGTCCCATTGTGGATGGTTTTTATGATATTGCTGAAAAAAAATAATATTTGAAGACATTTATTGCCATTGTTTTGTCAGTGTGCTTATAGTCTATTGTATGCTGGGGTAATGGATGCCTGTTTATTATATGGGCAGGGGTATAAGTAGGTGTTTTGTGTTTGGTACTTGTAAAACTAAATTTAAAAAAATCCTGAAATAGCAAATATCAATTTCTATATTTGCATATTTTACCTCTCTGTTTAGCACAGTACAATGCCGAACATACATTAAGCTTATTTTTAATTAAAACCTTATTAAACATTCATGGAGCCATCTTATTGTTGCACCACTATATACATTATTTGTCCCAGCAGGAATATTTGATCTCTAAAGTCACTCCGACTGAACACAGCTCATTGTGAATTTTTTATGCTTTTCGTCATGTTTTTTCATCATTATAGATGCAAAACTTTATTTATTTATTCATCTTATATTCATCGCAATGTGAATATTGCATTATTGAGGTGTGGTGCAACATTTGCAAAAGATGTGCACATATGTATCGCTTTCTGTGACAACAACTATTGTATCGACTGATGTAAAGTATATAGTTAGCAACTGTTAATACAATATCTTATATATTTGCTGCCAAACTATACATGGAGCTCAATTCAATATTTTTCTGCATGATCGTCAACAAGAGGTAATGTTCTGCAGTGACCACTAGAGGTCAGCATTTCAAAAATAAGAACACAGATTCAGGAAACCTTTTAGCATTTAGAACATATCAATTGTAGAATTAATTTTTTTGTATCAATTTTTTTTAATGTCCATGTAATATTTCAGTTAGTACAGTAGTATATAATCATAAAAATAAAAACTGGATAAGAAATCAGATTGAAGGATACGTAACATGAGATAAAAATTAAGATTTTTTTTTTTACTTTGAAATGTGAATTAGTAACAATGATAGTAAATACAAATTAAAAAAGGAAACATTTTTGAACATTTTATCTACATTACATAGCATCCAGCATACAAGACAACATGTGGATTTAACCGACTGCATTTCTGACGTATAAAAAATTGTAACAATTCCAAAAATTAATTAAAAAATAATAATGTAAAACAATAGTGATGTGATATAATGCTCATCAACAATAATATGATAACTAGAGATGAGCGAACTGTAAAATGTCCGAGGTTCGATATTCGTTTTGAGTAGCCCCTCAATATTCGACTACTCGAATCGAATATCGAACCCTATTATAGTCTATGGGGGGAAAATGCTCGTTTCAGGGGTAGGCAACTTTCGATCAAATTATACTTACCAAGTCCACGAGTGAGGGTCGGGCTGGATCCTCCGAGCAGTCTTCTCCTTGCAGTGTCCCTGCGGCATCTTCCAGCTCTGATTTCACTCTGCCAGGCATCGGGTCTGGGCAGAGCCGCACTACAAGCGGGGAAGCTGCACGGAGAAGACATCTAAAGGTAGGAGAAGAACCAGCGTTGATTAGCCGACTGTATAGCATTCGGCCAATCAATGCTGGTTTTACATTCGAACATCGAGTACTACTCGCTCATCTCCAATCGTAACAATTCCAAAAATTAATTAAAAAATAATAATGTAAAACAATAGTGATGTGAGATAATGCTAATCAACAATAACATAACACATTTTTAGAACTAATATAAAACCCTAAAATACATCAAAAATTCAAGTCAAGCAAATTACAAAATGTGTAGATTCCATAAACAACCAAAGAAGTGAAGAATAGAAGTCAGACAGTAAGAATTCAGTGATATTTATTCAATGTATTTCACTCTGATAATCACACAGTAACAACCTTTGGACAGCAAACCTGGAATTTTGCAATGGACAATTGTAGTTTGAGGCCCCACGTTGCAAAAATGCAGCTTTTTTTTTTTGTTACATTTTTTGCTGCATTTTTTTGAGCCAAATCCAGGAGTGGATTGAGCAGAAGGGAGAAGTATAAGTAATATCTACTGTATATAGTTCCCATTCCTTCTGTAGACATTCTTGGCTTTGGCTCAAAAATCTGCAACAAAATCTGCGACAAAAAAAAAGCTGCATTTCCGCAATGTGGGGCCTCAACCTTATGCATTTTCCAGTCTCTAAATCTGAATTACCAGTTACTTTTTCAAGAGAGATTTCCTCAAGATTAGAATTAGCAACAACTGGTCTTAAAACAGCTTCACTTTCTTAATACATATCCTTTATATGCTTCTTTGTTACATTTCCTAAACTATCCCTACATTTACAGCAGAACATTTGCACATGAAGTACCATTAGATGGTCATTGAAATAAGTAAGCAATTATATAATACTGTATATAGTTGCAGCAACTCTCTGTGTGTGTAATAACATATTGTTCTTATTGGGGAGGGGGTTCGGTTCTCTTTTTTTATCGTGTGTATATGTTCCATAGGAAGTGAAGAATTGAGATGTCCTGATGGATCGCCATGACTTTTCTTAGTCATTTATTTGCTCTTATGGACGGGGTATATTGAAGCTGATCCTCATAATCCTGTTAAAACCATAAACCAGTGAAGGATTCTCTAGATGGTCTTACCACTCTGAATTTCTAACTGATATACATTACTATGCAAAAGTTTCGGCCTATTGGGCTTCCTCAGCATAGCATAGGGATACTGATTTGGCAGAGTGAGAGACTATAGACCAGTCATGCATGATGTTAAGGATGCTGCTCTCTAGAGGGCGGCATACAGAGTGCACTGTTCTCCTAATTACATCCTGGAGAATAGCTTTGCATATTTTTTTTACCCAGAATCCCTTGCGGAGCAGGAATGACTTGTAAGTCTCCGTACTGCCTATGTAGGCACACACTCTCCCCCTGACCCCAGTCTACTTTTGTCAATTAAAAAAAGTAAATGAATTAAGAAAAGAGAAATCGAAATTATTTCAATATTTTGTGTGAATAGACTTTGGAGGAGGAGTCCTGGACACGCATATGATGGTGCTTCTTTCGAATGTGAAGGGGTCCTGCGGCAAAACCCAGCAAATGCCCGGTTCTCAAAAGGGTTGTTGCTCATCCTCTATGAGTCCTGCTTCTCAGGCACATGCTAGGTGCACTACACTTGCCTTCATATTCAGTCATGGTTCAACCCCAGAATTCCATGTAAGCAGACAATGCTAGCAGGTTACTGTGGTTGCAACAGTGTTCAGCAGACCCAGACCCAGTGGTCAACCTAGCCTTTCTGCTGTCTGACAGAAAGGCGCCCCCCCCGGACTGAATACCGGGGGTGGGGGGGGGGGGATGAAGGGTGTTTGCTAGTGGTAACATTTCAGTGAATACAGCACGTAACATTTTGTGGTGACTTACCAGAGACGTCCCTGACTAATCGCTCACATCTATTCCGTCTGGACTGCGATGACCACTTCTTCCAGCATGTGATTTGTCTCTGTAAAGTTTGCAACACAGAAATCTTTGACTCCTCTCTTCTCCAGGCACCCGCCCCATATTGTCCTCACCTACACAAAGTCACTTAAAGAGGACCTTTCATGGGTTGGGGCACATGCGGTTTTATATAGCGCTGAATTCAGCACACTGTCGGCTTTCTCGATCTGTGCCCCAGGTGAAGAGCTATTAGTGCCAGTACTGTAGTCAGTCAGGGACAGTCAGTCAGGGATGCCCTTCTTCAAAGCAACGCCTATAGTGCTGTACTGTGAGAGCAGGGAGGAATGTCTCCCCAGTACTCGTCTATAAACGAGTACTATCAGGAGGAGAGGGGGACGTTCCTCCCCACTGTCACAGTACAGCGCTATAGGCGCTACTGTGAGGAAGGGTGTCTCTGACTTTTAGGAATGCCCTTCTAAGGGTAAAGAGCTAGGGTACCGGCACCGATAGCTTTTCACCTGGGGCACAGATCGAGAAAGCCGACAGTGCGCTGAATTCTAGTGACTTTCTAGCGGTATATAAAACCGCATGTGCCCCAAATCATGAAAGGTCCTCTTTAAATAGTGCCCCTTATTAACAATACCCCCCTTATATTAATAATGCCCCTAATAGCCCCTATATAAACCCCCCTTGTATTAATGATATGCAGTATCTATATAAGGGCTTTTAGGGGCATTATTAATACAAGGGGGGGGTATTTATATAAGGGCTATTAAGAACATTATTAATACAAGGTGGGGGGTTTGGAGTGCTGGGGGGGTGCTGGGGAGGGGGGCTTTTGAATGTCTGTCTGGCCCTTCCTTGGGATTGAGGACTTTAAAAAAAAAAAAGACTGTAGTGCTCCTATTAGCCCCCAAGTGCAAGAATCGTCTAAATCGTCTGCAGACCCTGTGTACAGCCACTATCTACCACTATACAGAGAAAAATGGCCCCCAGGAATGTGTCTTGGGGAAGTACAATAGTATATCATACCCAGCAAGGCCATAATGGCACTATTTATCAGAGAAGCAAAACATAGAATCTACTGCATAATATGTAATATCGCTGTAGACTGTTATGAGCTATAGAACATAGTGATGCCACCCCAGACACATTTCTCAAATCCATCTGTCTCTTCATGCAATCCCAGACAGACTGATGTTGAGATGAGGAACTAAACTTTTGCACAGCACAGTCCATATTTCAGGGACTGACCAACCTGCCTGGATTTCAATGTGAGAGTTTATTGCCTGCTGTCTATACTGTGAAGGTGACATGACTCTTTCTAGTCGTCGCATCAAAGGAAAGATTTTTTTCTGTTTGCATATGAAGTTTGAGGAGATTAATTTCGAAAGTTCACGTCTCAAAGAAAAAAAATTCTCTGCAATATTATAGAGTTGACAATCCGTTTAATGATCTAAATGAAGTCTGAGCCTGTGACTGACAGAAGGTGGAGTTGTCCATCTATAAATCAGAGCCCACATTATCATTGTATTGCCTGCTATCTCCAGCACTATTACATTTCATAGCCAAATGAGGAAGTGGACAATGTACCACTTAACCCTTAGAAGTTCTGGAGATCAGGAGTCAGACGATAATTTAAATGAGATGTCATTGCACCATCCAGACACACTTTGTAGCTGCAAGTTCATCCTACAGCAATAAATTCCCGAGATTTCTGGATGTCTGAGCTACTTATTTATGTATCGCATGCACTGACTGCAGAACAGCTGTGCAACTTATATATATGGAATTTCTGCAGACCTAAATGGCTAATCTGATAAGTAAGGTTATTCTGACACTTTCTAAAAAAGCCCAATAAGATGTAACTCGGCAAGCAATACTTACCAAGACTCTTAATATAGTCTGATTTAAATTGTCTCGAATAACCAATCTGTCATATTATCACACTGGTCTAGTAGATTCATGGCATTTGTTACAAGGGAAACTGCCAACGGATAGTAGATGGACACCTGGGTATGTTGAGTTGCGAATTGGCTTTGTGAAGAAATTATCATGAAAACAGATTATTGTGCCAACAGAATTTTAGTAGATAGTATAAAAAGCTGTAAACACTGCAATTCCTAAGGGTCGTGTAAGACTTTCACCCAACTGTTGGCATCTGTCAGTACTATAATTCTGGGATAATGACATGAGACTATATCCAAACGAGCCTTAATCTCAATGCTTAATGACATGACTGTCAATAAGCAAGTTGTGAAACATAAAAAAACAACAATACAGTCTTTTGAGACAGGCCCGGTTTATGACACACAGCAATAGAATATTGGCAAGAAGAATCGCACACAATGTGAAATGTGCCGCAATACAATATAAATTAGCTTATTCTAGAAATAATAGATTTTTACTTTTCGCAGGTTGTGGTCAATTGGCTATTTCTGACAGTAAAGCGCTGACTGCTATGTTTGCTATTACGGAAAGGATTTTAAGGAAATCTGTCAGCAGAAAATACTATTTTTTAAAGAATTTTTGACATTTTTTTTTTTTTACACTTCCTTGTCACTATTTCTGTAGTGCTTATCCCTGTAATTTTTATTCTCAACACTAAGATTCACTTGCCAATTCTGTCTGTTTTTTTTTTTTTGTTTTTTTTTTGCAGCAACTCCTTTATGTCACAGTCAGGATTACAATAGAAGATAACACTAATCTTTGTACCCACTAATGATAATAGATGATGTCACAACTTACTTACCTCCATCCCTGCTCAGGGCATGTCTACAAAATGTTCCCAAAGAACTCAATGAGTTGGCCCCAGGGTATTCCTGTCTATGGCCATGATTAAGCTGAAATGACTATTAGAGATGAGCGAACACTAAAGTGTCCGAGGTTCGAAATCCGATTCGAACAGCCGCACACTGTTCAACTGTTCGAACGGATTTCGAACCCCATTATGGTCTATGGGGGGAAATGCTCATTTCAGGGGTAGGCAACATTCGATAAAATCATACTTACCAAGTCCACGAGTGACGGTCGGGCTGAATTCTGATTGAAGTCTTCTCCTAGCGCAGGGTCCCCGCGTCCTCTTCCGGGTGGAATTCACTCTGCCTAGGCATCCGGCCTAGGCAGAGCCGACTGCGCATGCGCGTGCGGCTCTGCCCAAGCCCGACACATGAGCATGCGCAGTCAGATCTGCCTAGGCCGGATGGCTAGGCAGAGTGAATTCCACCCGGAAGAAGACGCGGGGACGCAGCACGGAGAAGACTTCGGAAAGGTAAGAGAAGAACCAGCGTTGATTGGCAGAATGTATAGCATTCTGCCAATCAACGCTGGTTCTGCATCGAACCTTAAACTTCGAACAGCTAGTAGTGTTCGATCGAAAACGAGTATTTCGAATACCATAGTATTCGATCGAACACCTACTTGATCGAACACTACTCGCTCATCTCTAATGACTATGTCCATATGCGGTTTACAATAGAGTAGATGCAGCCCCGTAAGCATATCCAGAAAATACAATCAAAAAATGAAAATAAAAAAATAAAATATATATGTTGGTGTCTGTTTTTAATAAATACATTAAAAAATTGTTGATGGATTTATCAATATTAATTCTCCATTGTCACATAAGATTTTTATCTTACTGTATGTTTCTATATGTATGGGCAGATAGTACACTGACCCACACCACAGTCGTCTGAAAAGGACCTAATACTGCAACACTGCTATACAGTAACGTTTGCTTCTGGTTCTGTTCTTATGTACATAGTTTGGTTCTATTGTTGTATTTATTCTGTGAGTTAGGCTTTGGTGCCGCATTTATGTATTAAGCTTGGATGAGCTTGGTTCTGGTGATGTAGAACTGTACTAAGCTTGGTTCATGCTCCCACTTTTAATCATTAACGTCAATTTTTTTTAATAAAAAAAAAAAAAACCACTCTAACACTGTATGTAGGTATATGAAGTGTTGCCATTTGACACTTTCTCAAAATTATATGGATATCAGGGTTTGATAACTATAAATAGGTAAACCTCTGAAGATTTGTTTCGTCTCGGATTCGGACAATGTGACTCTCCAGTTCATTTCGGTCTGAACTTGTTCATACTGTGAAATTATTATACTCCGGGGTCTCTTCAGAAGTGCAGAGACCTAAATAGTCAGCAATTGATTAATGAAATTGAGACATGTTTGTTAAAAGGATAGGGCTGACCGTATAAGCCTACCACTGTACATCAAAGACATTATATGAATTGCAATGGAAGATCTCTAATAGGGATTCTAGAGCATTCAGTATACCATATGAAAGACATATGTTTAACTGCAGTACCGACAAGAATACGCAAAATGTGGTGAGACTAACGCAGGATGAACATATTGGTTATGGAAGTGTCTAGCTGTGAGTAGCCTGTAGATATACTGCATGCCGTAAGAAATCCTTGGTCTGTGCTTAGTATTGGGTTCTATTTTGATGAATGTCTGTGTTTCTTCCACTGAAGGGATGGGAAGAGGAACAGGCAAGTATCAGGTTTTTTTTTTACATCTGATGGTCTTACCTGTAAAGAAGGTAATATTGACCAAATAGTTCACTAACCTGTCCTGTGAGACAGAAGATAGCAAAAAGATGAAAATCTGTAATATATATTAATAGACTGACAAAAATAGAAGCTTGTCAAAGTTTAATGGAAAAAATGAAATATATGTTTGGAATCAAGTAATAAAAAATACTTAAAAAATATATCTTTAGGACCCCTTCACACTACGGATACGCTTCCTGATTCTGAATGTTAAAATACAGTCAGAATCAGCGTGTATAAAGCAGATCCCATTCATTTCAATGGGAGCCGGCATACGAGCGCTCCCCATTGAAATGAATGGGCTGCTTTTTACTCTACAAGCGCTCCCATTGAAGTGAATGGGAAGCGCTCGCGTGTACGGCCCGGACTGAGCCGAGCACCGAGCCCCTTCACACGGTGAGCAGTAGACGCGGGCACTTTCCATTCACTTCAATGGGAGCGCTTGTAGAGTAAAAAGCAGCCCATTCATTTCAATGGGGAGCGCTCGTATGCCGGCTCCCATTGAAATGAATGGGATCTGCTTTATACGCGCTGATTCTGACCGTGTTTTAACGTTCAGAATCAGGCAGCGTATCCGAAGTGTGAAGGGGCCCTTTAGGTCTTTATGGAGCCATCGGACTTATCATTGCCTGGTCTAGAGTAGAAGCTTTTTAGCAGGGTGCACATCCGGGGGAGGAGGGAGTTTGGGTATGGGGTGGGCAGTCTTGTTATTTATTTATTCATTTATTTGCAGTTATAACTCTATGCCCATGTGGGCACCACCATTAAGAAAAAGGAGAGATTTGGTGCCTGTCACTATTCAATTAATACAACCCAGGTATCTAAAAAGTGAATGGTAATATATTGAAGAGCAGAACTATCTATTCTATCTATCTCTGTCAGTGTTTGAGTATTTTTTCTATTATTCCCCCTGTTCTCAGCTGTGTGTGTTTTAACAGGTAACTGTATAACATCACATAGAGAAAGGTAGTCACATTGTACAACAACTGGAGACAATCATCCATGTACTGGAGACTAGAAACCATGTTATATTATACCTCAGATAAACACTTAGACACCTATTGTTTCAATAATTATAATAATAATAATTAATGTTTAACCATTAATCATGTTAATTTAGCGTATGGATATATTGATCAGGTACATGTATTTCTTGTCATCTTCTTGCTGATAAATGGATGTCAAGGGTCACATATCATTAGTGGCGTAACTAGGAATGGCGGGGACCTGTGGTGAACTTTTGACATGGGGCCACTCCCTCCCGACGCCAAAGACCCAAATGACCGACTCCTCCCCCCCCACGATCCTGTGAACACTATTATGCCCCATAGTGGCCCCTGTACACAGTATTATGGCCCATAGTGGCCCCTGCACACAATATTATTCACCATAGTAGCCCCTGCACACAGTATTATGCCCCATGGTGGCCCCTGGACACACAGCATGATGCCCATTGTGGTCCCTGCAAACACAGTATGATGCCCCATAGTGGCCCCTGCACACACAGTATTATGACCCATTGTGGACACCCATGAACAATTATCATACTCTGGGGTCTTTTCAGACCCCAGAGTATAATAATCGGAGACCCAGGGGGATACAAACATAAAAAAACACTGTTACTTACCTCTCCCTGGCTCCGCTGCACTCCCCACTGATGTTGGCTTTCTTCAATGATGTACTGGACGTCACATGACCCAGGGCCTGCGTTGCAATGCATAAGGATGCAGGCCATGGTCATGTGACATCAGGGACATCACACAAGTAGGCCTGAAGTCTGCCCAGAGCCAGGAGAGGTAAGTAAATAGGGGCTCGTTACTGGCTGGAGTTACTCCAAGCGGTAATTGCTTATTTTTTTAAAAAAAAATGCAGTGTTAGGACTGTCGACAGGTCCCCTAATGTCCCGGGCCCTGTGGCAGCCGCTATCACTGCTACCCCGGGATATTATGTATTACAAAATTGATGCCATGTTTAATCCTATTCATTCAGCTCATGAATGTATTACACAGGACTCATCAATTACCATATGAAAAAAAGTCAACTGCGACTTTTTACACAATTTTCCTGGCATATCAGCTTACTGAATTCACCGCATAGTATATAGTATAAATTATCCTACTACTATTTTATGACCACACATCTTTAACCACTTCAGTATCGGGCCAATTTGTGGTCCAGGACCAGACACATTTCAGGTTTATTTTGTATGTGCAGTTTAGAGGGCTGTAACATTTTTCTCATACGCCTCATTCAACTAATTTTTGCGTCTTTTTTCGGGGACACATAGGGTTTTATTTTTATGTTGTTTTTATTTTTGAATGTGTTTTAATTTTTTTTATATCCGGGAAAATATAAGCAAAATAGGAGGGAAATTGTGTCTGGTTTTCACTTTCTTTTTTTTTTTAATTTAATAACACAAAGTGCTACTGAAAAACTTTATAAAATAGTTTTTCCTCTCTGTTACGGTAATTTTTATTTTGTATGGTGTTGTCAGGGGTGGGGCTATAACCTTTAATAATGGCATTTTTTTTGGCGTATTATTTTACTTATATTTTTAAATTATTTTATTTAAAATGTTTTTAAAACTTTTTTATTAATTTTTTTATATATTTTTTTTTCAGATGGTGTCCCCATGAGGTCGTAAGAAACCTTTGGGGACATCTTATCACTTTTTTCTTTGTTAGGGAGGATGATTTCTCCTGTAACTGGAGCTGTAACATTTAGCCCCAGTTGCAGGAGAAATACAGCCTCCTGCCTGCTGTATACACACCTTACTAGAGCTGATCTGGGTCCTGTATAGGACCCAGCAGCTCTTGCAAGACACTGAGCCCGGTGGATCGCGTGACCGCAGGGTCAGAGTGCGGCCCCATCATGGCGGTGCACATAGCTGTATATACAGCGCTCATTGAGCGCTGTATACACAGCGATCAAGAAGGCAGAGAAGGTAATAAACCTTCCCTGCCTTCTCTCTGGGAGCTCTGGCTGAAGTCACAGCTGGCTCCCAGTATCTGGAGCTGCATGATCTTATGGTGCTGCTGTGTTTTGACAGGTTGTACAGCACGTCCTGTGAGAACAAGGCAATCACTATACGGACATAAATAGTCTATGGGTGGTCCGGAAGTGGTTAAGACATATCTCCATTTATAAAATAACATGTAAGTATGAGAAACTTTGTAATATATCTTCATTACATAAATATGTTATCTTTCCCATTTATTGGTCTACTCTCCTCCCCTTTATCTTTGCCTAGACTATTTATCTATATAGAAATAGTCCCTAAATTAATCTCCTCACACACAGAAGTCTATGGAGAGGGGAGGGGGCTGTATTGATTCATTGCCTCACATTGTGCAATGGTAGATACTTATCTGTAAAAGTACCGATGTTAAAAGAGTTCCCTGCCTCACAGTGTAGCAGAGTTATTTCTGTGCCTTTTCTAGCACCCCCTCCTCCTCTTCTTCCTAGACATTTATGTAAAAAGTTCCTCAGTCTGATAAGGGAGGAAGGAAACATAAGATATTTGTTGCTTTTTTTTATAAGCCAATTTTGTATAACTGATCTGGTATTATACTTTATATAACTGATATTTTGTATCCATTTTCCGTTTTATTTATTAACCATCAATTCCAATAAGCAGTTATTTTACTATGTTTAGTGCTGGATATTTCTGATGAAGTTCTCAGCTCTATTTGATGGTGTCATCCTCTGTGTTGATTATTAGCTTGTTAATGATATAAGCAGAAATAAATGTATCCAATAGATTATGCTGCACCAAATGTTTTTCTTCAGTTTCATAAAGCATGATGATTCATTCGAATGTTCTACCAAACAAGCTAGTGTTTGCAGCAGTACTTGAAATGCCAAAAATGAGAAGCTGCAGTTTCTGTTCACACATGAAACACTTCAACCCAATTTACTTTCTTTCTAATTTATGGCCGTGCTTTTTTGGAGATATCATCTAAAGTCATGTTCCAGCACTTGTTGCCATGTCATTTTAAAGCTATCTATCTCTATTTGCCAATATTTTGTCCATATTGCGGGCTTGTAACAAGAGGAAATTTAAAAGTTGTTGACTTCCATTATGACAAAGTATTGCTAATGCAAACACAAGCAATATAAACAGAATATACATGTAAATGAGAATGTTGAAATATATCCCTGAAAGTATCTCTGGGGGTTCATGGAATACAGCAATTGTTTTCTAACAGGCCTAGTTATTATTCAGAGGTCCACGCTCTGTGTCTTTTCATCGCATATAACTGCATATGATCCACTTTTTGGCTTATGCAGATGTAGTAAAGGTAACTGTGATTAGAGGTAAGCAAAACTCCCAAAATTAGGCACAAAGCTGAAGTGCTAATATCTTACTCTTGCAGTCTTTTCAGATCCAACATCATGTTATTGTTGCGCCCCATGTGACCACTGAGGTCATGGGGCTCAGCACTTGATGTCATCCAGAAGCTAAAAGAGGCCAGGAGAAGATGCTGGTGGACTGTTGGTCACCATGGATGACAAGAATTGGTAAAGGAAGGTGAATATAACTTTATACTTACATCTCCTGGGCATCCATTTATTATACTCTGAGGTCTGAAGGGACCCCAAAGTTTAATAGTATTTCTTGGGTCATGAACCCCAAAGACCCCAGTTTGATCCCAATTGGTTCACTTATCCCTAACCTTTACTTTTTACAGTAATGATAACTTGCTGCAGTGTGATATCTTAATAACAGCCTTTCAACACTTCTGGCAACTCCAGCTCTTTCGATCCTTCGATAAGTGTCTCTCCACTGATTCTTGTACTTTATCTGTAGACCTTGCCATTCTCAAGCAAGCAGTGCTTTTAGTGTCTTATATGTTTATTAGTAGACTCTCTACTATTAAGTGAGCGGTCCATGTCTTCTCCAGCTCAGTACTACCCACCTGACAGCAGAGAGACTAATAACACACTAGGTGATACAATAAGCATCAATGATTGCTTAGGAACAGTAGGGACTAGAGTAAAATTCTCAATTGCACTGGAGTCTGTGGAGTTACACCTATTAAAAAAATCCCAAGAGCTTGAATTAGTGGATTTGGTGAAAGGTTTACTAAATAAAAAAAGAAAAGTCATTGACATATTGATAACATACTGTGTCAATGTGTTGTTAATGTGTTAAGAGTAAAAAAAAAAATATCTGAAATATCTGAATTTTGTGTTGTGACTTCAAATCCGAGGACACAATTCATATATGTAGATGGTAGCATATACCAATGTTCCATTCTTCTTACCTGAACACATATAGTTTACAGTGAAAATCTTTCAAAATTTGGTTTGGGTTTGCTAGGGTGGACTAAAAAAAGTTTGATTTGGTCCAAACTAGTGTCTTCAAAGGTTGTGTATGAATCTCCAAGGTCACCAAGGACTCGATCCAACCCATTTCTAGTTATTACATGCAAACAAAGACTTGCTGGAGATTAAAATTACATTGCACTAATTGGATAATTTTACATATTCAAAAATTATTATATTATAAATATTATTATTATTTTGTCTACAGCGGCGCAGAGGAGAAGGAATGACCTGAAGTTGCTGAACACTGGCTTAAAGTCACAGTGTCACTGTCATTCTGTTTTTACCAAGAAAATTAGTGAGTTGTAAATAATTTCATAATTATGTGTCATAGCATATTGCATGCACCAGCCAATTGTTGCCTGTTGCTATTACTGCTTGTCGCATGACTGTTGCTTGCCAGCATTATGGGAAAGCCTGCATGATCCCCCTGTAATCCTTCTAATTTGCTTTCTCCATGCTTTCACATGAGGGCTAGTTTGTCTGAATCAAAGGGCAAAAATTTAAGGTTTGTTTGAATCCAAAGTTTTTGCAAACTTTAGGTTGAGTCCATTTCGTTACTACTGGATTTCTCATACCTACTCAAAGTATTTGTCATGAGATAGAGGTGTAGCAGAGTTAACCTGACTATATGCAGCAGGTAAATTGCTGCAGCATAATAGCTACAATAAAATCCATAGAAAATGATTTTTTATTGAATTTTGTTGTTGAAGATAGTATATCACACTGTGGCAAATCTGCTACATCGGTAGCATTTTAAGACAGCAATGTTTAATACTATTATATCACAAACTGATATATACTGTTCATGTCTATGTGTAGATTCCCATTATTTGTTTTGTAACTTGCAGCCTTTAAAATGTTTTCATAGCAAGTCTCAATCTTACCAAAATTCAAGTTAAATTAAGACACATATCTTTAAAATAGTGTACTATTAATAATTGTATTTTATTGTATACATTACTTGAAATGTATATATTATATTATGTAAATATTTTAAAATATTATTGTTATAATGAGATAAACAAAATAAATAAGTTCCATCCAGGGTCTAAAAACTGCAATATCTGCATCCTTAAATATAGTTGAAATGTCATAATGCAGTATTCATAGTGCACAAACATCGCCTTGAAAGGTAAGTTTTTTCTCTTTTGTTGTTTTTTTTAAAGCATGCACTTTAAACAAGAAAGCAAAAAAACTATACACTTTAAACAATTCATGTTAGGAAAGAGTTTGAAAAATGTGAGCGCATCCCACATAATAAAGGAATGACTCACTGACAACATAATGAGCAGTAGACTAAGTGTAATCATACAATGACGGCTGAACATAGAAGCACCTACATTGTTTTCTAACAAATTTAAAGGAAAATTCCTCAGCTTTTTCTCAACTGACATCACTTTTAAATAAAATAAGTCTAGTTTAATATTATTTTCAATGTCATAAACAGTAAACTTTTTCACTCTTCTTCATTCTGGAGATTTCCCCCACTGTTCTCTACTAGGTCAAAGTTTTATTCAAAGCTGGTTGTGACAGCTGAAGAGCACGGGCATGAGTACACTGTACTGTGTGGTTGTCTTGAGCAGTATAGACTTTGTCTGCCCATACTGTGAGAGGGTGAGCTTTATGAGATTGATCAGCAGTTGAGTTAACGTTTTGGTCCAGTCTTTCACTTTTCATACAGAAACTGGAGCAAGATAGTTTGGGAACGGAATAATGATGTCGAGGGGTATGCACTTATTATTTGTATACTGTCATTATATCTATACTTATTATACTTTAACCACTTCAGTACCGGGCCAATTTGTGGTCCAGGACCAGACACATTTTAGGTTTATTATGTATGTGCGGTTTTGAGGTCTGTAAAATTTTTCTCGTACGTCTTAGTCAACTAATTTTTGCGTCTTTTTTCGGGGACACATAGGGCTTTGTTTTTATGTTATTTTTATTTTCAAATGTGTTTTAATTTTTTTATATCCAGGAAAATATAAACAAAATAGGAGGGAAATTGTGTCTGGTTTTCAATTTATAATTTTTTTTTTAATTTAATAACACAAAGTGTCACTGAAAAACTTTATAAAATAGTTTTTCCTCTCCGTTACAGTAATTTTTATTTTGTATGGTGTCGTCGTCGGCGGGGCTATAACCTTTAATAACGGCGTTTTATTAGCATATTATTTATTTATTTTTTATTATTATTTTATTTACATTTTTTAAAAACTTTTTTATTATATTTTTATTTTATTTTTTTTCCAGATTGTGTCCCCATAAGGTGATAAGAGACCTTTGGGGACATCTGATCACTTTTTTTTTTTTTTTTTTTTACTTGAGGCTGATTTCTCCTATAACTGGGGCTGGTACATTTAACCTCAGTTACAGGAGGAATACAGACTCCTGCACACTGTATACACAGTATGCAGAGCTGATCTGAGTCCTGTAGGACCCAGCAGCTCTGGCAGGACACTGAGCCCGGCGGATCACGTGTCTGCCGGGTCAGAGGGCAGCAGATTTATGGCTGCGTCCAGTGGCGTAACTACCACCATAGCAGCGGTAGCAGATGCCACAGGGCCCGGGGCATTAGGGGCCCGGTGACAGCTGCTACCGCTGCTATCATTATTCTCTGAGGTCTTTTCGGACCCCCAAGTATAATGATCGGGGCCCCCTGTTGGTGGAATACTTTCCACCAACAGGGGGCCCCGAAGCTGCAGCAACGGCTGAGACACAGGAGCTGCAGGTCTGGCTCCTCTCAGTGCTTCAGGATGCTCTCCCTCTCTCCCCCTCCCTTTCTCTGCTGTCCTCTGCCCACCAATGAGAGGAGGAGGCGGGGCTTATCCCTGCCGAGCTCCTGCCGTCCTGCACTGGAGGAAGAAAGGAAGAAGGAAAATGAAAATAAAGCTACACAGGTACGTACTGGGGTTACTATACTTATTAATGTCAGGCATATGGGGTGATTACTTGTGTTTTAGTAACTCCATGTGCCTCATATTAATAGCAGTTAACCCCATCATCTCCCTGACATTAACCCCTGTGTGCCTCACCATAAGAGTTACTGATATGTGAGACATATGGGGGTAATAATAATGAAGATACTTTATTATTACCTCCATGTCTCTCACATATCAGTAACCCTTATGGTGAGGCACACAGGGGTTAATGTCAGGGAGATGATGGGGTTAACTGCTATTAATATGAGGCACATGGAGTTACTAAATTGTAATGCACATGACCAGATTTTATATCCACAATTTGTCCTGGTATAGCGGTCAGCGGGTGACGTGACAGTATTTAGTCCTGTAGGGGCCACTATTGGGTATAATACTGTGTGCAGGGGCCACTATTGGGTATAATACTGTGTGCAGGGGCCACTATGGAACATAATAGAGCGTGCAGGAATGCGTAGGAGGGACTCGGTCGAGATCTTCGGTGTCGGGGGGGCCCCATGTCAAAAGTTCGCCACGGGGCCCCGCCATTCCTAGTTACGCCACTGGCTGCGTCCATAGCCATGTATACAGCGCTCATTGAGCGCTGTACACACAGCGATCGAGAAGGCAGGGGAGGTAATAAATCTGCCCTGTCTTCTCTATAGGAGCTCCGGCTGAAGTTACAGCCGGCTCCTAGTGAAAGCAGCTACACGATCTCCGTGCAGCTGCTGTGTTCTGCTGGACGTACAGGTACGTCCTGACAGAACTAGACAACCACTTCCCGGACGTATATAGTCTATGGGCGGTCTGGAAGTGGTTAAAGGGGCTCCATCATTGGAAAAGTCATTTTTAACTAAGCACATACTTGCATTGTTTTTAGAAAGGCTATTACACACATACATTTTGTATGTAAATTGCCTCAGTCATTTTTGAATGAGCCTGTTTTTATTCCTATGCTAATTAGCCTCCAGCGTGCACCCCGGAAGTCTCAGCAAACACTGTCTGCTATGTGTGTACAGCACAGGCTGCTGCTGCTGATGATGACTCATCTCCCTGCTCTCTCTCACACACATAGCAGAGAGTGCTCACTGAGACTTCTGGTGCACGCTGGAGGCTAATTAGAAATGTGAATAAAAGTGGGCTCATTCAAAAACTACTGAGGCGATTTATATATAAAAGGTATGTTTGGAATATCCTTTCTAAAGGCTATGCGACTATGTGCTTAGTTAAAAATGACTTTTCCCAATGATGGAGCCCCTTTAACACAATCGCATACATATTTTGCTGGTGTCATATATGTTCTGAAAGTGATACTTATTGTTTTGTGCAGCACTGTATATACGGTGTAGTTACTGGGGCATTGTCATTCTTTGCCCAATGGTTGACTGCTAACTCTTATAAGGTAAATATGTTATTTTTACTACGGGCATTATGAAAGATTAGTTTGACTATTTTTGCAATATATATTTTTCTCTGTAATATTTTCCTTTTACATGAGATTGACAATTAGTAACTTCTCTTTAGGATTGGTCATTAATTGGGGATTGGTGGGGGCCTGAAAATAGGACCTTACAACAATTATCTATTTTCTTTGCACAATGTGTAGAGCCAGAAGCAGACAACTCTGTACACTGTGCAGTTGCGGAGCACCACTAATACAGCTCAGCACCAATTCATTTCAATGGAATATTATGGGTAATGAAGAAATTTACTAAAACAGACATGTCAGAAGAGCTGACAGGTCCCCTTAAAAATGTCCATAGTCTCTAGGTGGATTTTCTGCCTACCCTCTTCCTCAGAGATCCTTTGGTGAAGCGTTAGCAGCAGTGCTTAAATTGGGAAAACATTTTAGGGGGAGCTCTGGAATAATTAATCCCCCTATAGGGTGACAGACACAGGTTCCTTTTCTTTTATGTACAGCTTGATGAACCTCCTACCTTCTGAACTCAAGCTGGACTTTATGGCCTATGAACAGGACTTGGAGATCACCCTAACACCAGCTCAATGGACCAAGTGTTCCACATTAATTAGCAAAGGCTGTTGGCAAGTCACCCTCATGAAGCTTTCCAAATTTTTCACAGAACTTATTTGGTTCCCTCTAGACTACATAGTTTTTATCTTAAAGTGTGACCACTTTGGTTTTGAGGTTTTGCCGCTTCAGGCGACACCCTTCATATTTGGTGGACTTACCCCCTAGACTGTCACTTTTGAACATCCATCCATAGGATGGTGCAATGACTCAGTTCAAATCAATCCCCCCTAACTTACCCAGTTTTCTTAATAGATCTGAAACCATCCACCTTAAGATACACACAATACAAATTGCTCCAATATATTGTAATGGCAGTGAGAATTCATATCGCTTTTTGAGAGGGTATGGTCACCCTGGGTTAATGGGGGGTCCAATATCCAAGGCCTGTCTTCAGTTTTAACTTCCTGTGTTATGCTTTTACCCCCTTCACAGTAACCACCTTACCAACCCATGCAATATAGTGCTGTCCATCCCTTCCCTCTCCCATCCATGTTTGTTATTGGTGAATTACCTTTTTATTCATATTTTCTTACTGAATTCTCTATTTTTACTAAGCTGTCCTGTTCATGTAATATACTATGTATATTTTATTCTCACTTGGTACTATCTAGTTTGTTACTGTTTTGCACTACAGTTTTATTGTTATTATATCCAATAAATACCTTTTAAATAGAGATGACTGAGTAATACTCGATCAAGTAGGTATTCGATCGAATACTACGGTATTCGAAATACTCATACTCGATCGAGTACCACTCGCTAAATGTAAAAGTTCGATGCAGAACCAGCATTGATTGGCCGAATGCTATACAGTCGGCCAATCAATGCTGGTTCTTCTCCTACCTTTAGAAGTCTTCTCCGTGCAGCTTCCCCGCGGCGTCTTCCGGCTCTTCATTCGCTCTGCCAGGCATCGGGCCTGGGCAGAGCCGACTGTGCATGTCTGCTTGTAGTGCAGGCATGCGCAGTCGGCTCTGCCCAGGCCCGATGCCTGGCAAAGTGAATTCAGAGCTGGAAGAGCCGGAAGTCGCCGCAGGGATGCTGCAAGGAGAAGTCTGCATGGAGGATCCAGCCCGACCCTCACTCATGGACTTGGTAAGTATAATTTGATCGAATGTTGCCTAACCCTGAAATGAGCATATTCCCCCCGCAGACTATAATAGGGTTCGATATTCGATTCGAGTAATCGAATATTGAGGGGTGTTATGGTCAGCAGGGTTTATTAAAAAAACAAATAAAACCCTACGGAGCCCTCTGGGCCATTACTGCAACCAACCTGGTGTGAATACAGACTAACAGTTCCTGTCACTGCCAGCTAAATTAAATGACCAGGTGCGCTCTGTTAATATTCACAGAGCTCTGTGCAGTCAAAGCAGCCGCACAAATAAATAAACTGGCTAGCCTGAACTCCAGGACTAGCCAGAGACCAAGTAACCCTGTGTGTGTTAGTTCCACCCAACCACCCAGACAACTATTGCCAAGCCCACTCCCAGTCACCCTGTCTGGGAATTACTGCTAGCTGACCCTACAGAGTTTTACCACAAACACACGCATACAGAGTAGCATGCTGCCTGACAAACAGTGGCATCAGGGCCGGCTCCAGGTTTTTATGGGCCCTTGGGCGACAGAGCCTCAGTGGGCCCCCTTGTAAAGGAGGTGGGGGAGTCGAGACACTGTGCGTTGCAGATGAAGCGAGTGACGTCATGCAGGAGTGTGGCGTCACCAACGCCATACCTCCCAATCTTTTAAAGAGTAGAAAGAGGGGCAAAATGTGCAGCGCGCTCTGCGCGCCGCTGCAAATTTAGCTCCACCCACTTTTATGTTGATTCCACCCACTCATTCATTTATTATGTGCATTTATAATCCTCCTACAGTCACCCGTAAATTATATGCCCCCCCTCCATCTCTCCCCCAGTTTCATATACACCCTTCCTCTGCCCCCAGTTTCATGTCCCCCCTCCATCTCTGTCCCCAGTTTCATCACGTTCTCCCCCTTCATCTGCCCACAGTTTCATGTCCCCCGTCTCTACCCCAGTGTCATGCCGTTCCCCCCCTCCCCTTCATTTGCCCCTTCAGTTTCATTGGGCCCCCTCCATCTCTGTCCCCAGTTCCATGGCGTTCTCTCCCCACCCCCTTCATCTGCCCCAGTGTCATGCTGTTCTCCCCCCTTCATCTGCCCCAGTGTCATGCCGTTCTCCCCCCTCCATCTGCCCCAGTGTCATGCTGTTCTCCCCCCTCCATCTGCCCCAGTGTCATGCTGTTCTCCCCCCCTCCATCTGCCCCAGTGTCATGCTGTTCCCCCCTCCCCTTCATTTGCCCCCCAGTTTCTTTGGGCCCCCTCCATCTTTGTCCCCAGTTTCATGCCGTTCTCTCCCCACCCCCTTCATCTTCCCCAGTGTCATGCCGTTCCACCCCTCCCCTTCATTTGCCCCCCAGTTTCATGGGCCCCCTTCATTATGTTTCACCTTAATATGTAATACAAAACAAACACTTACACTCACCTTCTATCACTCACCTTCCATCGTTCCCCCGATGCTCCTCTCTCTCCCTCCAATCACATACACGATGCAGGAGCTGTGAGATCAGCTCCTGCTTAGCTCCGGACCGGCTTGCGTGTGTAGGCGTGATGTGATGACGTCATCGCGCCTACACACGCAAGCCGGGCCGGAGCTTTAAAGCAGGAGCTGATCTCACAGCTCCTGCATCGCGTATGTATTCAGCTCATCGGCGGACGGACGCCGATGAGCTGAAATTGTGACAGGCAAGTGCCGGGGGGCCCCCAGAGGCTCTGTGGGCCCCGGCACTTGCCCGACTATGCCGTGCACTGACGCCGGCCCTGAGTGGCATTGCTATCTCAGGGGTCTTTTGCTAACTAGGGTAATGTTTACAGGCTGGAACCCAAACATACATATACACACATCATATCAGGTTTGGAATACGATCATAGAGCACCGGGCGTCCAGACCAGCCCCCTTATATAGGCAAGGGGCGGTCACCAGCAAATAGCCCAGCTGCCCAATCCGAGCGTCCATTGGTTGATACACATGTCAATCAACCAGTCGACCACGCCCGGCTGTTGCAAGGCAGGTTAACCCTTGCAACCCTGGATTTTGCAGAGGAACAGACAGCGACGCCCATATCATGGCCGCAGTCTCTGCATAATCCTAATACTACCCCCCCCCTCCACGGCGCAACGACGCCATGCGTCTCCGGGTCGGAGACGAAAATGGCGAGGAGTGAGCCAGACACGATCCCTTGGGGACAACTCCGTCCCTGACCTATGTCTGATGTCAGCTGTTGCTCTGCTCCTGGCCTTGGCCTGACTCATGGTAGAGTGCACAGGCCGTGGAGCCTTACCATTTAAAAAAAAAAATTGGCAAGTCAGGGGTGTATACAAGTCTAGTCCCTTTATTCTGCCCAGAAACTGTGCCAACACTCTGCTTAGTGTTAGGTTTTTCCCTAGCTTTCCCTTGTGGGCAAAAACCCTCCCTGGCACCTGATGGCAGGGGACCAAAAGACTTTTTTGCAGATTTATGCCTCCTGCTTCTGCCTTGAGGCGGCGTTGCCCTTGGCAACCGGTCAGTGGAGTAATTCCCAGGCCTGTGTTTTAGCAGAGACCCAGTTGTTTTTACAGTAAAGACCTCTGCAGATTGAGGGGGTAAGACCTCCTGCTTTGAAGGTCTCACTGAAGGGACGGCTGATGGTATAGCCCTTGCACTCAGGACTCCACTTAATAATCTCCCCTTGCCTCCAGTCTATGACTGGTGAGTGACGGCGTAACCATGGGAGACCTAGCATTACTGCATCAGTTAAGCCCTTCAAGATGTAAAAAGAGAGCTCCTCTGTATGCAGTGTTCTACACCGCAGAAGCAACGCTGGCGTCTCAAATCGGATCTGCGGCCGAATTTGAGACCCATCTACCACCATAACGTTAATGGGGGTCTTAAGAGCTCTCATGGGAATACCATTTTGCTGGGCGAATTTGGCTGACATGAAATTCCCCATGGCCCCAGAGTCTATCATTGCCCTAGTGTTTACCCAACCATTACCCAGCTTAAGGGCTACTGGGAAATGGACACGATTATGGGGCTTGTGTACCAAGTTGCCCACCCCCAATGGACACTTGGCTAGCTTTCTTTTCCAGTGGGGTCGAGCATTGAGGAGCAATATGCCCTGGCCTGTTGCAACGGTAACAAATTACCCCCTTAATTTTCCTACTCCTGCTGCCACCAGGAGTGGAAGCACGGGAGGTGTCCATAGGTTCAGTGGACTCCACAACGGGCGAGGCAGTGGCAGATTTTATGACCCCCTTCAGAGACATGAGGTTATGCTCGAGCCCCCACTCCACTCTCCTATCAGACAACTGTGTATCCACACGTGTAGCTGAATTTATTAGGGCAGAGAGGGAGGTAGACGGCTTACGGCCTGCTAGTTCGTCCTTTATATTTGAGGACAAACCTTCCCAAAATATTGCCACCAGTACCTTGTCTGGCCAATCCAGCTCGGATGCCAAGGTTCGAAACTCAATAGCAAAGTCCGCTACTGAGCTCTGGCCTTGCTTTAAATGTAAGAGCTGCGAGGCAAAGGTGGACTGGGGCACTGGGCCATGAAACACCAGGCGTAGTGCTTCACACAGCGCGGCTAGTGTAGCCAAGTCCGCTGCGTCCCGTTCTTTTAACGGGGTGACCCAGGCCAATGCTCTCCCAGTGAGCAAGGAAACCACAAAGGCTACTTTAGATTTCTCATCTGGGAAGACACTGGGACAGGCTTCAATGTATGTTTTACACTGGTGTATGAATCCCAGACATCCCTGCGGCTCACCCGCATACCGCTCCGGAGGCAGGAGTGGACACGGTGATGCTGCAGGGGTCGGCAGACCACCAACCAACTGAGCCATAGCCTGAACTAACCCTTGAGATAGGTCAGAAAAATTAATTGGGGCAGCTGGTGGAGATTGCTGCAAGTGTTGCTCCACTGCGCCCAGACGTGTATTCAGGCTGTCAGCAAGATTCACTAAATGCGTTTTGGACGCCATCTTGCGGCGGGGCTCTGGCTCTATGATACTGTTATGGTCAGCAGGGTTTATTAAAAAAATAAACAAATAAAACCCTACGGAGCCCTCTGGGCCATTACTGCAACCAACCTGGTGTGAATACAGACTAACAGTTCCTGTCACTGCCAGCTAAATTAAATGACCAGGTGTGCTCTGTTAATATTCACAGAGCTCTGTGCAGTCAAAGCAGCCGCACAAATAAATAAACTGGCTAGCCTGAACTCCAGGACTAGCCAGAGACCAAGTAACCCTGTGTGTGGTAGTTCCACCCAACCACCCAGGCAACTATTGCCAAGCCCACTCCCAGTCACCCTGTCTGGGAATTACTGCTAGCTGACCCTACAGAGTTTTACCACAAACACACGCATACAGGGCAGCATGCTGCCTGACAAACAGTGGCATTGCTATCTCAGGGGTCTTTTGCTAACTAGGGCAATGTTTACAGGCTGGAACCCAAACATACATACACACACATCATATCAGGTTTGGAATGCGATCATAGAGCGCCGGGTGTCCAGACCAGCCCCCTTATATAGGCAAGGGGCGGTCACCAGCAAATAGCCCAGCTGTCCAATCCGAGCGTCCATTGGTTGATACACATGTCGATCAACCAGTCGACCACGCCCGGCTGTTGCAAGGCAGGTTAACCCTTGCAACCCTGGATTTTGCAGAGGAACAGACAGCGACGCCCATATCATGGCCGCAGTCTCTGCATAATCCTAACAAGGGGCTACTCGAAACGAATATCGAACCTCAGACATTTTACTGTTCGCTCATCTCTACTTTTAAACTAAAAATGTCTATAACAGAATATTGAAATGTGATCAGAACTCTAAATATGGCTCCTTTTCTCTATAGACTAAAAATAAAAAAAAAAAAAACACCACCAAACAACTCCTTTATAAACTTTACCTTTGTTGTGTTAGAAAAAGCTGAAAAGTGTATGAGAGAACAATTTAGGCACTTTCACACATTATATTTTTAAACCATAACAACAGTAGAACTTGATGTTCAAAGAAGAGAATAGTTATACCTCTCCCGATATGATTTACTCCCAAGTATAGCAAAACTCAAAACAGCATTTGTAAAGCACAATAAAGTATGAACAAAAATGAGTGAATCTATTAACCTGCAGCGCTCCTGCAGTAGAGCATATGCTCTTGTCTTTTGAGGACACCTACAGAAGTAGTTAATAGGTATTCAGACATTATTGAAGTGATTTATATATTTGTTGATCATAGACAGTATATTAGAAAGTGTTCCCACATCGTGTGCTGATACTGTGTAACATACACTTAATTTCGCAAACAAATTTAGTTAGCCTTTTTTTGCAACTAAATTCAATACAACTCCGGGATATCCTTTTTCTGAATCAGTGTCCACAATTGAGCTGCATATTTAATGTGAAGCTAGACTGATGCTTTGCAAAGTGCCCTGCTGATCTTAAACACAGTAAATTGCATTGCCTACTGTTTTCACTATAAAGATCCTTCTCCATTAGTAATTCTCCCAGTGCCCCTTTTAAGATCCAGCCAAGATATATTATAAATACAGAAGTTTAGCTCATAGATGCATAACTTAATAATCCTCTTTGAATCTCATTTTCCTTGCAAATGTCAAACTATTTAAAGGAGTTGCCTAGGGTATACAGTTTTCCATAAAGAGGTCGGGGAAGGTGAAAAAAAAAACAAACAAAAAAACATACTCACCTGTCCCTGGTGCTCTGCTTTCCCCTGCTGCTATCTGATCCAGCGGCAACCCCATTCTTCCTCCAGTGGAAGTCCTTGCCTCATGTGACCACTGAGACCAACCAGTGTCCTCAGTGTTCTAAGGAAATGAACCGGAACGTCACTTACATATGTCATCTGTGACATTCCGTGTTCTTTTCTCACATGTGGCGAGAACTTCCACAGGAACAAGACCCCAGTGGTGGGAGACACCAGAGAACCAGGAACAGGTGAGTATGAGGGGGGGGGGGGGGTTCAACTTCCCCAGCCTCTTTGCTGAAAACTATATATACCGGACCACTCCTTTAATTTTGCCATCTTAGGTGTTCATTCTTACCTTTCCTCTTGGCTCAGTATGTACTAAGATGTGCGATATGAGCTCACCAGCTTTTAAAGAAAACATTATTTTGTGATATTCTATCCTATATCTGTCTATGAATGGATACCAAGTTGGTGCGTTATGAATTTGAACATGATTTTGTTAGCATGGCACAACATTGTATTCCACTTGTTTCTTTGAGATTCTGAATCCTTATGCAAATTTAAACAAAAGATAAGGATAGACACTTCTGTACGAGATAATTCCCATTGAAATCAGGAGGGTTGATGGTGTAATGTGTATGGTCCTTTATGGTCCTTGGTATAATTGTGTATGGATGTGTATGGTCCTTTAAACTGATAGTTGCTTGTGTAGGTCCTGAGGAGAATATTGTCCCTCCAATAGAGATTGACTTAATGACATATTTGCCTATGAGCTTTATAAATTAGTCAGTATATACACCAATAGTCCTAATGCTTGCCTAACTTTGAGTGCATTCTTACTCAGGGAAGGGGTCAGAAAAGACAACGGTAGATTCAACAAGTTCCAGGTCTCTTGCTAGCTAATCTGTTTGGCCAGTTTTATTACATTATTGATGATTTAATGTGATATTTCCATCAGCAAAGTTGCATGACCATCATTGCTATGTCTTCATAATCATATTTATTTCTTTTTCTGTATTAATAGATTAAATATACATCATTTGAAAACAAATTTCCTATCAAAATATGTAAAATATGTATTATATTTCATGCTGTCATGTGTCTTACACGTTCCAAGGATTGGAACGTCAGCAAGAAATAAAAAGGTGAAATAAAATTATGCAAAACGAAATCCTTGGAATTACGGAATATGTTGCTGTTTTTTATTGACCTGTTATTTGAGCACTTGCAAGGTGGAGCATTCACATATTTGTTGTCTCCTATAGTAAATAAATTGTGAGCGCCATATCATTCAAAGTATGTGGAAAATCAATACATTATATAACAAGGAAGACCCTGGAGGACCAGGTGAAGGAAAAATACTTGAAGGGTAAAGATGAAAATCATTATTATCATGACCAGAGTATTGGGAATAGACTGAATAGTTGTTGTTGTTTTGTTTTTTCAAATCCCCTTATCATCTTATGAGAAATATTCTTTATCTAATCTACTTTCGAGGGAATGTATAAAATGCTGCAAGCATGTGGTGTTTCAGGAGCAATTTGTTCAGTCTTTTTATTCTCATACAATTGTACTTTGTGCATTTGCAGCAAAGATATTGTGAATGGAGGAAAAAGGCATTCATATAGTAACTAAGCAAGGGAAAAGAAGAAGAAATACAAATCACATCCCCTCTAGCTATAGCATTGGGTTTATCATATATATTATATTTACAGGCATGTAGAAAGCATCTCTAAATCTAAAATATTAGAATGAGCTACACTATATGGATGGGAGCGATGGCTGTCCTATAACTGTAAAAGCTACAGCTCAATGGAAACAATTTCTCAAGAAAATTGGAATTAAAAAAGAAAAAAAAAAAAACAAGTTTCATTGGGCTTTTGGATAATATGGAGTCTTACAAGGACATTGTACCAACAAAACAGCACCTACAAAATGTAAAAACAACATCTTCCTACAGCTCCAGATGTTATCTTCTCCCCCTGTAATATTACTATTTTAATAGACTATACAAGATATTGTGATGTAAAGTTCTAGATTATAACATGATTTTTAGTAAAAAAAAAAAAAAAAATGTAGAAAAATAAAATATGTATATGGTATTTAGAATAAGCATTGCAATATCAAACTACAAAATTGATATTTAATAGCAATATTATACATAGAAAAAATTACCAATTTTCAGTTCTATGCTAAATGCAACCAAGAGAATTTAAAATTCTATGCTGAAAATATCTGACACATTCTTTCTACTGTATAACTTAGAGAATATTCTTTCATCCCCTTCAAGAAGTCAAGCTCCATAAATCAGTTTAATAGCTGTTGCTGCTCCACTGATTATGGCACAGTTGGAATTTATTCTGTAGCCCCCACCATTCTTGAGCAATCAATGTTGTTCGTTATGGTGCCTGATATAGGCTCAGTACTGTCAGGAGGGTGGTGTCAGGCAGGAGCAGGTAAGGGGTGTGATTCTGAGCTCTGAATCTTGCTGTCTCTGATTGAAACTCTGAAACACACTCCTTGCCTGAGACTGCCCTTCAAAATTAATGAAGCTTCTTGCATAGGAATGGGGTGGATGGGGGGGATAAATAGGGAAAACTTCCAGCACTGGAATCAGTGGAGCCACACTTATTAACATATACTAAGAACTGGAATTGGTGGAGTTGGTGAAAGGTCAACTTAAAATATATCCCTAAGTAATATCTATTGTGATCCATCCATTAGATATGGAGCAAAGAGTCAATTCTACTAAAATGACCAGTGATAAAGAACTGGTGATGCCCCAGATATTTGCTTAAATGCACTATCCCTACCAAGTTTTTTTTTTTCACTACTCTCATAAACCAGTCTACCTAGGTAAATTAGATCTGACTATTAGCATTCCAACTATCAAATGTTGGTTCCTGATGAAACTCTTGGTGTGAATGAATACTTATTATTCATTAAAGTCTATGAATGATAACAATACAGATGTTCTCATTTTATAATTTCTAAACATTATATGCAAAAATGACTGTGTAATGTGGGCCAGAAAACCCATTCTGGTATTTGATAGGTGGCTCAGTGGATAACACTATTTCCTTTCAATGTTGCAATGGGGTCTTGAATTAAAACCCAGTCAAGGGCAACATCTTTATGGAGTTTCTGTGTTCCCATTGTGTTTGGGTGCATTTCCTCTGGGAACTCCAGTTCCCTCCCACACAAAAAATATAGATAGGTTAATTTACAATTAACATGATCTCTTGATAAGTTAACTGAAAGGGATATTTCAATTATCCTATTATTGTTTGGCTGCGACTCTTCCGAATTTCTCTGGCCAGCACCCGTCGGTCTCTAGTATCTCCCAGTTTTGGGGGTCTGCAAACTCGGGGCACATTCTGACAATCAACGTTCACCTTCCATTCCGTAATCACATAGGCCACTGTTGTTTTTCGGTAATTCAGTTCTCTTGCTATGTCCCTTAAGGATCGACCATTTCTGTGGTACACGACAATTACCCCTTTCTCAAAATCAGACAACTCTGCACTTCATGGCATCTAATGTCAATGCTGTTCCCTATTTGACAGAGGAAGGCGTGACATACATCATGACCGAAGATTTTGGGTAGCCACAAATAACACATATATAGTATACATCTTGTGACAGAATATCACATAACCATGTTATTTAAATAAGCTAGCCATCTCATGACATACATGTTTGGACATACACTACCTAAAGGAAAATTAAAGAAGGGCAGATATTTAGAATCAATTAGAACTCCCATTTCCTCCACAGTTTCTTTATTAGGAAAGTATCGCATCTAAAGGATTATAAAATAAGAATATTACCAATAAACTATAGCAATGATAGACTAAGAAAATAGGCAAGTTGTTTAGTCACATCACTTCACATTGACCTAGCACCTACTTATAAGCCCTATTACACTGCAGAATAAAGACAAAATTCTTATAAGAAAAATATTGGTTGATAAAGATGTGTATGATATAAACAATAACAAATAAATAGATATTTTATCATTCATTAACATTGATTGGACTATTTAACTAGAATAGGGTATGTGCTTAGATTCTACTCCAGTCTACCACCTGCCCAACGCTATTTTAATTAGAATAGAGCTGGGTTTTGGATCCTACTTGCCATATATTCATATTGTAGGTCTAGTCTGGAGCCCAAGAAAGGTATGTCTCTATCTAGAGAGGTCACCTTTAGAGATGAGCGAACACTGTTCGGAACAGCCGTTCCGAACAGCACGCTCACAGCACGCTCCCATAGAAATGAATGGAAGCGGCCAGCACACGGGGGGTTAAGCGTCCGGCCACCGGCAAAGTCTGCATGCCAGGTGCTTCCATTCATTTCTATGGGAGCGTGCTGTTTCGGATCAGCTGATCCGAACAGTTTTCGCTCATCTCTAGTCACCTTGTTGGAGCAGATGGGCTTGTGCTATTTTATCAATTAGGTATACCAAGAACCAAGTAATATAATTGTAACTCTGTTTCGATATGTCTTGGTGCTTTGCACAGAGTATTGCTGTAGTTTTTGTATCTAGATACATAGATGATAGATTAAATAGATAGATAGATAGATGATGATAGATAATAGATAGATAGATAGATAGATAGATAGATAGATAGATAGATAGCTGTGTTAGATACATAGATACTTTTGATAGATAGATAGATAGATAGATAGATAGATAGATAGATAGATAGATAGATAGGAGATCGATTAGATAGATGGATAGATAGATAGATTCCTTTACTAGATAGATAGATAGATAGATAGATAGATAGATAGATAGATAGATAGATAGATAGATAGATAGATTTACTAGATAGATAATAGATTAAATAGATTCCTTTATTTTTATAGATTAAAAAGACAACAACATAGACTAATAACATAGGTATCTAATTTGTTGATATTGTACATATAAAACACCTCTATAGTAAAGCAAATGATCCGGTTCAAAAATGCAAAATCCTAAAGACAGTGATTTCTTTCTCTGATATAAATCAAATGTGCTACATAGCATACAAAATGGAGCGGTGAGTTGTGCAATAATGGTATGGGTGCAGATAAGATTCATAATCTTGACAGAAGGAAATTACCTTTATTTCAAAGATTAGATAATTTAATTTTTCTCAAGAGACCAGAGGGTACTTTCTGGATTTAGCTTTGTCTGTCAAAAGCAGTAATGTATGTGAGGAAAAAGGGAGCCATCTAGTTGAATAATAATGAATGCAAGAATGCGGACCAGATTATTTAATGTACAGCTTAAACATTTGTCAATGATGGGCATGATGTTAAACTGGAGACAAATACATTTCTACTTTTTGATACACATTTTTTAAAAATCTATACCATAATTAAAGTATTATCAATAACTGTAAAATACATGAATAATAGAAATAATGATTATATATATATATATATATATATATATATATATATATATATGTAATATTATTTATTATTTTAATACTGGAGATAAAATTCCATCAAAATGCATTTTTTTTATTTACATCTATTATCTATTTATTTTAAGTTGCTAATTTCCTATAAAATAACCATGTGAAAGATATTTGTAATAGACCGTTCATGTGCTTCCTTTATCAATTTATTACCATTTAGGCTATAACAAAGTAGCATCACTAATGCCTCACTATTAAAGATGAGAGAACAGTGAAAGATTTGAAATTTGATATTCGTTTCGAGTAGAGCCTCAATATTCGACTACTCGATCGAATATTGAATCCCATTATAGTCTATGGGAAAAAATGCTTATTTCAGGGGAAATCACTATTCGACTGAAGGAGAGTCACCAAGTCCACGAATAGCAGGAAGAGAGTGTTTAGGAGGAGCGCTGTGCAGTTAAAGCGCGCGGACCCCATAATAGTCTATGGGGACCATGCACTTTAATGGCACAACGCTTGCAGTTGCGATGATAAAAAGTCAGCGTTGGTCAATTCATTCCTATGAGAAAGAGAGTCAGCTCCCTCATAACAGCAAGCTGGCAGCTCTCCCAGCTAGCAAAGACGAGCCTGCGGCAAATCTTTTTTTTTTTAATTTTTCTGTGTAACATATAACAGCTTGCTTTTTAGCAGAACAAATTGTATTTCATAATAATACCATTTTATACTCCATATAATAGAAGCTGGAACAAAAAAAATCAGAATGAGTGGAAATATAAACTACGGTTGTGCAATTTTTTTTATGGGTTTTGTCTTTACAACATTAACTGTACAAAAAAATGACACTTGACACATCACCTATATCCCGTCAGTATTATGGCAATAACAAACATATGTAGTTTTTATTATTTTTTGATACCTTTATAGCAATTAAGAATTTTTCACAAATATTTTACTGAGTGGCCAAATTCTGACTTTTTTATATTTCCATGTAAGAAACTGTGTAACGCATCATTATTGTAAGGCAAGTTGTACCTTTTATTTTTACCAATTTGGAGGAATGTCTAATGATTTGAGATGTGGAAAGAACAAAAAACTGCCGTCCATTTGGAATTTTGTTCTTGCTATATTGTTTACTGTATGAGATAAATATTTGTTATTTTAAAGATTGGGCATTTTTGGATATTGATACATAGAGATATATAGTATGTGTAAGTTTATTTTGGTTTCTTTATTTTGATGTGTAATATAGGGAAAGGGAATTTGAGGGTTTTTTTTTTTTTTTTAATATTTGTTAAAACATTTTTTTTGTAACGTTTATGGTTAGACTTTGAGCCCTGGGGGTCTGATTGTCCATAAAATATACTACTACGCTACTGATACATTTGGGTATATTGTAAAATCCCTCCTCTTCTATGACATACTGCCTCTGCTCTCATTAATAGAAGTGTATAGATGGTCACCACAAAGGTTTGAATATTTGGTTGGAAAAACAAGTTGATATTTTTGGCGTACATTCAATTTAAAGATCTCATTTCTAAGATTCCAATCACTCGCCCCGAGCCTTGAGCCAGACAGCCCAGACGTAGAGCTCAGTGAAACCTCAATCTCAAGAAGGAATAACTTGTTTTGGTGACTGGCAAGATGGAAGAGGAACCTGAGGGATTCTTTCAAAACTACTATGTTTCTCTCATGCAATTGTGATGCTTATACTTATGAGAAAAATATGTGTTTCTGATGATTTGTTAAAGACCTTCCAGCTCTCCCATCATGTCTGTTCCAGTAAACAATGGTATTGCCCTATGATATAACAATTACTTAGAATCTAGTCTTATAAATCTGCATCGTGATGTTCTTCTGTTACTAGTCCTAAAAATGAATGAATACATTGGTAACTTTGTGTTTGTGTTTCCAATTCCCTTATCAAAGATATGTGACCCTACACGGTGTGACAGAGGAGCTGTGCAATGCAGATTTAGAATGAATGGCACAATATTTTGTGGTTTCCATCGCAAAATCAAATGGCAGGAGAAAAGTGAAGTGCCATATATATTTGGTATTAAATCAAAAAGAAGTGCCATATATATTTGGTATTAAATCAAAAAGTAACTAGAGATGAGCAAGTAGTATTTAATTGAGTAGATATTCGATCGAATAGTCAAATACTGAGGTCTACTCAAATCGAATTTTGAATTTTTAAATATTTCACTACTCGCTCATCTCTACTGTATACATTGGTTTTAAATGCCTATGTTGTCCTAGTTCCTGTCCCACCTCCCCTGCATAGTTATTGGTGTAAATAAAAGCGCCAGGGAAGGTGGGAGGGGAATCAAATTTTTACCTGTTTACCGCGTGTTATTGATATCTGATATCCTTAGAATAAGTCATCAATATTTTTAACTGGTAAACTCCTTTAAGTTTTGAATCACTGATGGACTGAAGCCTCACACCAAATCTCATAATCCATATCTTTGTGGATTGTTCATTTTAGTTATACTAGAAAGCTTTCAACTTAATAATGTCTTGACATTATCCCATTGCACTAAGTGATGATGATTTTGCATCTCATTTACATGTTTTTCATTCTTATCCACATATCACTAACTGCAATTATATGGCTTGGCTTTATGGAATACTATTTCTGCATTTAACTAGAATTCGGAGTTTACCTCTGTTGGACCTGTGTGGATAAAATTAATGCAAAAGATCTGAAAATAATGTAGTTGCCATGGATATAGAAAATGTTATAATAAAGCTTTACTAGCACATTTACTGGAAGAAATCTTGTATACACCAACAATACCCAATGCAAGTTGATGTTATGTGAAAAATAAGCTAAAATGTATTTTATTTTCGGCAGAAAAAATACAATTATCCAATCAACATATTCAGACAGGAAGCCCAACAGTCTAATGAGACTCTGGATAGATAACCGTACATTACACATATTGGCAGATGGTGGGATTTTCAGCTGTCAATGAGTGATAAACTCAAATAATATATAGATAAACCCCCTAAAGACCCAATAGGAATGAAACTAAACTGTCCAATATTTCAGTAGGTGATGTCTGAGCTCTTGGGGCATCTGCCAGACAGGCTACAGGTACAGTATGAAATGGAGATTGGGAATTAACTGTGAGTATACCGATCAATGGACATCAGACTAGAGCTTATCGGGAATAACCAGAACTCACATGGTAGGCTGTGCTGACGTAATATTAGTGACATGTGTTTAGTTTATTAGCCAGGAGCAGTTCACAGCAAATGTAGTAAACCAATGTGCCAATATATTTCAATAGCCAAGTATATACTAAACTACTCTCCTGTATGTGTTTGGCTTTCATACATCAATATTAGAGATGAGCGAACAGTGTTCTATCGAACTCATGTTCGATCGGATATTAGGCTGTTTGGCATGTTCGAATCGAATCGAACACCGCGTGGTAAAGTGCGCCATTATTCGATTCCCCTCCCACCTTCCCTGGCGCCTTTTTTGCTCCAATAACAGCGCAGGGTAGGTGGGACAGGAACTACGACACCGGTGACGTTGAAAAAAGTAGGCAAAACCCATTGGCTGCCGAAAACATGTGACCTCTAATTTAAAAGAACAGCGACGCCCAGCTTCGAGTCATTCTGAGCTTGCAATTCACCGGGGACGGAGGTTTCCGTCCAGCTAGCTAGGGCTTAGATTCTGGGTAGGCAGGGACAGGCTAGGATAGGAAGGAGAAGACAACCAACAGCTCTTATAAGAGCTAAATTCCAGGGAGAAGCTTGTCAGTGTAACGTGGCACTGACGGGCTCAATCGCCGCAACCCAGCTTTCCCAGGATCCTGAATGGAATACACTGTCAGTGTATTCCCGTATACCCGATATATACCCCCGATACCCGTTCCAACGGTGTGCCCCCCCACCTTCACCCCAGAAATACCCTGCAAGTCCCCTAGCAATAGAATTGGGGCTATATACACCCACTATTTTTGCTACTGCCATATAGTGCCATTGTCTCACTGGGAATTCAAAGAATATATTGGGCTTACATATAACTTCAATTCCAGGGAGAAGCTTGTCAGTGTAACGTGGCACTGACGGGCTCAATCGCCGCAACCCAGCTTTCCCAGGATCCTGAATGGAACACACTGACAGTGTATTCCCGTATACCCCATATATACACCCCAAATCCCCGTTCCAACGGTGTGCCCCCCCACCTTCACCTCAGAAATACCCTGCAAGTCCCCTAGCAATAGAATTGGGGCTATATACACCCACTATTTTTGCTACTGGTATACAGTGCCATTGTCTCACTGGGAATTCAAAGAATATATTGGGGTTATGTGCACCCACAATTTTTACTACTGGTATACAGTGCCATTGTCTGACTGGGAATTCAAAGAATATATGGGGGTTACGTGCACCCACAATTTTTGCTACTGCTATACAGTGCCATTGTCTCACTGGGAATTCAAAGAATATATTGGGGTTATGTGCACCCACAATTTTTACTACTGGTATACAGTGCCATTGTCTGACTGGGAATTCAAAGAATATATGGGGGTTACGTGCACCCACAATTTTTGCTACTGCTATACAGTGCCATTGTCTCACTGGGAATTCAAAGAATATATTGGGGTTATGTGCACCCACAATTTTTACTACTGGTATACAGTGCCATTGTCTGACTGGGAATTCAAAGAATATATGGGGGTTACGTGCACCCACAATTTTTGCTACTGCTATACAGTGCCATTGTCTCACTGGGAATTCAAAGAATATATGGGGGTTACGTGCACCCACAATTTTTGCTACTGGTAGATAGTGCCATTGTCTCACTGGGAATTCCACAAATAATTTGGGGATTCATTCACCCTACATCTCAGGCTCTTGCCATATTCACCCAGGTTGTCAGTGCTGCACCAGCTCGTTCCCAGACAGCTCGGCCCGAAAAACACGTTACCTATATAGAGGATTTGGACAATGAAGACAACATGTTCTAAATCTAATGTCTGCACCTTCTCCAGAATTAAAATAAAGGCAGCGTTTAACTTTCAAATAGCACTGCACAAAGGAAGAGCTTATCAGCTTGTCTCATGACATGCTACTGAAAAGTGTCATTTGTGTATCTTAATGTAAATATAGTTGTATAAGCTTTTTGGGTTTTAGGCACTGCCAAGTTATTTATTACCACCCGCTCCCTTATAATGATGATGACGCCAAAGTCACTGTGGGTGTTCAGAGCTCACAGCTTTGGTTGACATTTGTCTTGCTCTCTGTCAGTACCAGCTGTCTTTTTGGATACCGTAAAGTTATGTTGACTTTATTAACAGCTATAGAAGCTTTAGCCAGGTTGTGACGGTGTGTAACCCTAACAACACTAAGTGGGATACACATTAATAGTCAGTCTATGTACGCTAAACGTATCACTGAAGTAATTTTTTTTCCCTCTCCCCTAATATAAGAAAGGAACAGACATTAGACCTAGACCGGGGTTCGAGGCTTGTAAAAATCCAGTATTATTTGTTCTTCATGATGTGAAATATGTGTTGAAAAGCAACCCAAGATGAAGTCAGCCATGTGTGCCAGTGTGTTACTTGGCATGCCTTTGCTGGCCCCAACTGTAAGGGTCACTCTCCATTTCCTCCATTTTCCACTCCCCTTCACACCATTTGTGGTGAAGCAATGGGATGCACTGAAGTGCACCCTCTAGCCTCGTGTGGGATAGGGACATCAGATGCCACTCCAACCCCCTCGTCTTCCTCCGCCAGCCAATGGTGCGAAGATGAGAGGAGTGTGCTCTGAATGTTTTCTGCCTAGCAGAGGCTAGTTCTCACTTACGAAAATGGCCCCACTTTGACCTGTATATCAGGCACAATGGTGTAGGTTTCAAAGAAACATGGCACCAACAAGTTGGAAAACGTGGGCCATGCGTGGACCGTGTTTGAGTCTGGCAAGCTCCAGATCTGCTACCAGGTTCCAGCCATTATCACAGGCGCAAAAATGCCAGGCCCCAGGTGTAGCAGGGAAAAAAAAATGCCATCTCAGCCAGGATGGCATCCCTGACCTCGGAGGCACTGTGCTGTCTGTCCCCCAAGCTGATGAGCTTCAGCACCGCCTGCTGACGTCTCCCCACGCCAGTGTTTTAGCGTTTGCCGCTAGTAGCTGTGGTGGAGGTTGCAGCGTCGTAGGGTTTCAGTCTACTCCTGCCATGGCCTGGGAGAGGAGATAGGCCACCCCAGTTTGCACCCGGGGAACAGACTCCACCACATTCACCCTGCCTGTCATTAAAGATAAGCACTGCAGCATCCCTGACCACAGGCGCTTGTCCATGTGTCGGTGGTCAAGTGGACCTTGCAGCAAAGCGCAGAGCTCTGGGCCCGACTGATGTTATGGGACACATGCAGGCGCAAGGCAGGGACAGCACATCAAGAGAAGTAGTAACGGCTAGGCCCAGCATAGGGAGGTGCCCCAGCTGCCATCTGCTGACGGAAGGCCTGGGTCTCCAGAAGCATAAACAAACACCAACATCTCCAGGGCCAGCAGTTTATCGATGAGGCTGTTAAAGGCTTGGGCATGGGGGTGGGTTGTGTTGTACTTCTGCCTGCAATGAAAAGCTTGGGAAATGTGGAGTGGCTGGGAAGAGGCGCATGATGGTGCAGGCCAAAAGGGCGCATGAGGGTGACTCCCCAATGTGTCAGAGATAGGTGTGTAGGTGTCCTTGCATCATATACTTGCACCATATTTGGCTTTGGAAGTTAATTTTGTGCCAAAAAGTGGTTAAGACAGCGATCCCTCAGCTACTCCCGTTACACTGTCTATTGAAGTTAACATCTGTGGAAGTGGACCACCATTTCTAAGATCCCAAAGGAAGCAGGCAAGAGATGTGCAGTTCAGAAAAAAAGATGAGAAAATAAGTGTAGGCTGTAGAGCACAGAGGGATCGGAGAGGACAGAGCTGGTGTCGGCCAGGTATTCCCACAACATGCGCCTATACTAGTCCCTCCTGGTGACACTAGGCCCCTGAGTGGCAGTAATTTGTCCAGGGGGGGCCATTAACGTGTTCCAGACCTAGGAATAAGTCTTCCAACAGGGTAGAGTTTTGCATGCCTTTGCTTCTACCCACTGTTTTTGCTGCTTAGCTTCCCTCCACATCTACACTGCTTTCACCCCTAAACATCACCCCAGTTTATGCCTTTGTTTCTACCCTGTTTTTTTTGTTGAATTAGCTTCCCTCCACATCTACACTGCTTTAGCCCCTAAACATCACCCCAGTTTATGCCTTTGCTTCTACCCTTTTTTTTTGTTGAATTAGCTTCCCTCCACATCTACACTGCTTTAGCCCCTAAACATCACCCCAGTTTATGCCTTTGCTTCTACCCTTTTTTTTCTGTTGAATTAGCTTCCCTCCACATCTACACTGCTTTAGCCCCTAAACATCACCCCAGTTTATGCCTTTGCTTCTACCCAGGTTTTTTGTTGATTTAGCTTCCCTCTACATCTACACTGCTTTAGCCCCTAGACATCACCCCTGTCCATGTGGGGTCGGTGGCCTCGTCATCCACCAACTCCTCTTCCAATTGCGCACTGCCCCCTTACTGCAAACCGCACATGACCACAGCTTGCCTTGATGGCAACTGTGTCTCATGATCCCCACTTAGGTCCAGACAAGTCGGTGGCGGGTCCAAAACCCCAAAATTGGAAGGAAATGGCAGATGCTGCAGTATTTCTAACACCTGTTCCTGGTGCTCGGGCCTGGTCTGTGTTGTACCCTGCACCCTGCTTAACGCAGCTGCCATATCCGAAGTTGTGCTGAGCGCATGCTAATGTTTCGTGTCCAGTGCAATGGATGGGATGGGATTTCACATAAGTCTGCCACTCATGGTTGAGCAACTGAGGGAGTTGACTTTGACGAACCCGAGGGTTTTGGAGTTGGAACTACATCAAAGGTCTGTGCTGCTCACACACTCTGCTCAACACATGATATGTTTAGTGCCAGCAGTGTGGAGACGTCGCACAACAGCCGTTGTTCCAGCAGGTACAGGCGTTGTAGGAGTGCATAGAGGCTAGCAGCGGCAACTATAGACTTTAAAAACTATCCGCACAAGCGCCACACTTTCACCAGTAGCTCAGGAACATTGGGGTACCTTTTTCAAAAGATTAGCAGCAATGAGTTAAAAACGTGGCCCAGGCATGGAATATGTTGCAGGCTGCCAAGCTACAGAGCCAATCCCAGGTTACGGCCATTATCACACATGACAACATGCCTGGGCCCAGGTGCAGTGGCAAAAACCACATTGCCGTCTCATCGAGGATGACATGACTCACTTTGTAGGCAGTGTGCTGTCTGGCCCCCAAGCTGATGAGCTTCAGCACGGCCCGCTGACGTCTCCCCACACCAGTGTTGCAGCGTTTCCAGCTCGTAGCTGGGGTCAATTTAACAGCGGAGGAGGGTGGTGTTTCAGCCCTCCTCCCAGGAATGTTGTGTGGGGAGACAAGTCAGGCCACCACATTTTGCGACCCGGTCCACGCCTCAACTACATTCAACCACTGTGCCCAAATTGAAAGGTAGCGTCCCTGTCCGCATGCACTTGTCCATTCGTAACTGGTCACATGGAACTTTAGGGCTAAGCGCTGAATTTAGGGACCGCCTCATGTTTGGGGGAAAGTGCTGGTGTGGACGGCACAGTGCGGTGGCGCAGTAGACACTCTGCCCAAAAAGGGCAGAGTGTCCCCCAGCCGGGATTCCAACATCTCCTGGGCCAGATTTCTTGAGATGAGGCCGTTGAAGCCTTGGGCATGTGGGTGGGTTGCGCTGTACTTTAGCATGAAATGAAAGGCTTGGGAGATGGGGAGTTGCTGGGAAGAGGCGCATGATGGCGCGGGCAAAAGGAGAAATGGCAGGAAAAGATGAGGATAAGGGTGAACTCCCCAAAGTGTCAGAGGCAGATGTGGAGGTGTCCTGGCTGCTGGTCTGGACTGCAGCGCCAGCCCTGTCAACAGTGGGAGAGGCAGTGGCCGCCAGGCCAAACGACGATTATCCTGCGCTTGCTCTCACCCACTGAGCCCAGGGCTTGCCTTCCAAATGATGGCACCCGCAAGAGGTGGTGAGATTCCTCTCCGCAGATCTCCAAACCATCTTGGACTTGCAAATTGCACTAAATTTGTCATGTAACTGACATGTATATGATGAGTCTATCCATTGTCTGTTCATTTTGGTGAAAGTCAGCCTGTCAGCTGACAGACAGCTGTGCTTGTCAGTGATGATGCCACCGGCTGCTTGTACCCCCAGTTTTTGCTGCTTAGCTTGCCTCCACATCCACACTGCTTTTGCCCCTACACATCACCCCTATCCATGCCTGTGCCTCTAGCCATAAGTCTGCCACCCATGGAAACTCATGGTGCAGAAAGTGAGGGAGCTGACTCTGAGGAACCCTTGGGTTTTGTAGCTGGTACTCCATCAAAGGTCTCTGCTGCTCACACACCCTGCTGAACATACGGTATCTAGGGTTAGAGCGTGTGGTGACCTCGCACAACAGTAGGTGCTTCAGGCAGATGTAGGCCTTGCTGGAGTGTATTGCGGATAGCTCCAGGTACTGTAGACTTGGGAAAGTGGGTGTCCAAGTGCCGCACTTTCACCCTTAGCTCAGCTAATTTGGGGTATGTTTTTAAAAATCATTGCACCACTACATTGAACACGTGGGCCAGGCATGGAACGTGTTGGAGGCTGGCAAGCTCCAGAGCCCTCCAACAAGACAAAAAAGCCTGGCCCCAGGGGCAGCGGGGATAAACAAATTGCCATCTCATCCAGGATGGCATCCCTGACCTCAGAGGCAGTGTGCTGTCCGTCTCCCAAGCTGATGAGCTTCAACCCAGCCTGCTGACGTCTCCCCACACCAGTGTTGCAGCGTTTTCAGTTCGTAGCTGGGGTCAATCTAACAGCGGAGGAGGAGGAGGGTGGTGTTTCAGCCCTCCTCCCAGGAATGTTTTGTGGGGAGACAAGTCAGGAAAATTCTTGAAACGGGAGAGTTTTGCATCTTTGCCCTTGCTGCCTATGGACATCCCTTTGCCTCTAGCCACCATTTTCCCTGCTTAGCTTGCCTCCACATCCACACTGCTTTTGCCCCTAGACATCACCCCAGTCCATGCCTTAGCTTGTACCCCCAGTTTTTCCTGCTTAGCTTGCCTCCACATCCACACTGCTTTTGCCCCTAGACATCACCCCAGTCCATGCCTTAGCTTGTACCCCCAGTTTTTCCTGCTTAGCTTGCCTCCACATCCACACTGCTTTTGCCCCTAGACATCACCCCAGTCCATGCCTTAGCTTGTACCCCCAGTTTTTCCTGCTTAGCTTGCCTCCACATCCACACTGCTTTTGCCCCTAGACATCATCCCTATCCATGCCTCTGCCCCTAGCCATAACTCTGCCACCCCTGGAAACTCATGGTGCAGAAACTTTGGGAGCTGACTTTGAGGAACCCTTGGGTTTTGTAGATGGAACTCCATCAAAGGTCTGTGCAGCTCACACACCCTGCTCAAGATATGGTATTGTAGGGTTTCAGCGTGTGTGAATGACGGACAACAGCCTGTGTTTGGACAGATGTAGGCCTTGCTAGAGTGTTTTTAGGCTAGCAGCGACTCCTGTGCACTTGCAAAAGTGGGCGCACAAGCGCCGCATTTTCAACAGTAGCTTCGGTACATTTGGGTATGTTTTTAAAAAACTTTGCACCACTAGGTTAGACGTGGGCCAAACATGGAACGTGTTGGAGGCTGGCAAGCTCCAGAGCCGCTACCAGGTTCCAGCCATTATCACAGGCGTAAAAATGCCAGGCCCCAGGTGTAGCAGGGAAAAAAAATGCCATCTCAGCCAGGATGGCATCCCTGACCTCGGAGGCACTGTGCTGTCTGTCCCCCAAGCTGATGAGCTTCAGCACCGCCTGCTGACGTCTCCCAACGCCAGTGTTTTAGCGTTTGCCGCTAGTAGCTGTGGTGGAGGTTGCAGCGTCGTAGGGTTTCAGTCTACTCCTGCCATGGCCTGGGAGAGGAGATAGGCCACCCCAGTTTGCACCCGGGGAACAGACTCCACCACATTCACCCTGCCTGTCATTAAAGATAAGCACTGCAGCATCCCTGACCACAGGCGCTTGTCCATGTGTCGGTGGTCAAGTGGACCTTGCAGCAAAGCGCGGAACTAAGGGCCCACCTGATGTTGAGTGACACGTGCTGGTGCAAGGCGGGGACGCTACACCGGGAGAAGTTGAGACGGCTAGGGACGGCATAGTGAGGTGCCACAGTTGCCATCAGGTCCGGGAAGGTGGGAGTTTCAACAAGCCGGAACGTCAACCTCTCCTGGGCCAGCAGTTTAGCGATGTTGGCGTTCTAGGCTTGCGTGGGTGGGTGGTTAGCGGTGTATTTCTGCCGGCGCTCCAATGTCTGAGAGATGGTGGGTTGTTGTAAAGAAGCGCCTGATGGTGCCTTTGATGGTGCAGGAGAAGGAGATAAGACAGAAACAGGGGAGGATGAGGGAGAAGTCAACAAAGTGGCGGAGGCAGATGAAGTGATGTCCTGGCTCGTCCTCTGGAGTGCATCGCCAGCACTGTGAGCAGAGGCAGTGGCATGAACGGCGGGCGACGTTTGTCCTGCCGTTGCTGCCTGCCACTGATTCCATTGCTTGGATTCCAAATGACGGTGCATTGAAGTGGTGGACAGGTTGCTCTTCTCAGGGCCCCTACTCGATTTCGAGAGGCAAATTGTGTAGACGACACTATATCTGTCTTCGGCGCATTCCTTGAAAAAACTCTACACCTTCAAGAAACGTGCCCTCGATGGGGGAGTTTTTCTGGGCTGGGTACAAAAGGGAACATCTTCGGACATTCCGGGTCTGGCCTGGCTTCGGCAAAGCAGCTGACCTCTGCCTCTGGACATGTCTCTGCCTCTAGCTACCCTTTTTGGTGCTGCACCTGCCTCAACATCCACACTACTTTCCCAGCTTGACATCTGCCTTGTCCAGGTGGGGTCGGTGTCCTCGTCGTCCACCACCTCCTCTTCCAACTCCTGTCTCGCCTCCTCCTCCTGCACAATGCGCATGTCAACTGGCTGCCCTGACAGCAACTGCGTCTCATCGTCGTCGATGAGGGTGGGTTGCTGGTCATCCGCCACCAAATCGACCGGAGATGGAATGGAGGAGACTCTAGTGTTTGAGCATCTGGACACAGATACTCGTCTGTTAGGTCCGTGGAATCGCGAAATGGAGGGGCAGGTTGCGGTACAGTCAAAGGAAGGAAGAACAGCTCTGGGGAGCAGGGACAGTTGGGGTTATTGTTCTGGGAAGATTGGGAATTTTGGGTGGAAGGAGGACAAGACTGTTGGGTAAGAGGAGGTAGAGGCTGCCTGGCTGGTGGACAATGTGCTTTAAGAGTTATCCGACAGCCATTGCAAGACCTGTTCCTGGTTCTCGGGCCTACTAATCTTTGTACCATTCAGCCTAGTTAATGTGGAACTTTTGTGCAAAGCGCAGAACTTAGGGCCTGCCTGATGTTAAGGGACACACGCTGGTACAAGGCTCAACTCACCCTAAGTGCCAAAAACACTGCTGGTGCAAGGCTCTACTCATGTCAAGGGCCTCAATCTCTGCTGGTAGCTCAGCTTAAGGTCCTGTAACTTTGTTTGGAAGGGCTCATGTTAAGGGCTAGAAAAGTGAATTTTGGAAGGTCTTACCACATCACACACACACACACACACACACACACACACACACACTCAAAATGACAGTTAAGGGTGAGGGCTTTTGGAATTCCCATTGCCTATTCCATTTGTGGTTGTCATGGGGAACGTGATTTAAAGGGGTGGTTGTTACTGTTTGTTGAGCTTAAATTGGGGTTTGTGTCCATCAATTTGGGGAGTAAAGAAGGTTTCCAGGTATTTTCCCACTTTGATAGAGGTTTTTTTGAATGTGTAAAGTGTGTAGTTGTTAGGCTGTGATGTTGGGGTAATAGAGGGTCTTTGGTGTGTTAGATGCCCCCAGACATGCTTCCCCTGCTGTCACAGTGTCATTCCAGAGGTGTTGGCATCATTTCCTGGGGTGTCATAGTGGACTTGGTGACCCTCCAGACACGGATTTGGGTTTCCCCCTTAACGAGTATCTGTTCCCCATAAACTATAATGGGGTTCGAAACCCGTTCGAACACACGAACATTGAGCGGCTGTTCGAATCGAATTTCGAACCTCGAACATTTTAGTGTTCGCTCATCTCTAATCAATATACTTGTTTAACAACTAGAGACTGACTAAAGGTCAGCTACAACGAAATCTTAGAAATACGATTAAGGTCACAAGTTCACATTTATACACACACACACACATATATATATATATATATATATATATATATATATATATATATATATATATATATGGTATTCGTATCATATTATTACATAATACATATTATGTAGTATAAACTATTACAGCTATTTTTTAACAATTTTTTTTATCAAAAATTAAAATATATGTACCTGAGACAAACATATAAAACCTTTACACCCAATTAACAACATAGTGCAGCCCTTCCCCCTCCCTCCAGTGTAATCTATAAGTAGTTCACGGACCAAAGAGTAAAATACAACTGCAGTCCTATGAAAAAGTTTGGGCACCCCTATTAATCTTAATCATTTTTAGTTCTAAAAATTTTGGTGTTTGCAACAGCCATTTCAGTTTGATATATCTAATAACTGATGGACACAGTAATATTTCAGGATTGAAATGAGGTTTATTGTACTAACAGAAAATGTGCAATATGCATTAAACCAAAATTTGACCAGTGCAAAAGTATGGGCACCCTTATCATTTTATTGATTTGAATACTCCTAACTACTTTTTACTGACTTACTGAAGTACAAAATTGGTTTTGTAACCTCACTGAGCTTTGAACTTCATAACCAGGTGTATCCAATCATGAGAAAAGATATTTAAGGTGGCCAATTGAAAGTTGTTCTCCTATTTGAATCTCCTCTGAAGAGTGGCATCATGGGCTACTCAAAACAACTCTCAAATGATCTGAAAACAAAGATTGTTCAACATAGTTGTTCAGGGGAAGGATACAAAAAGTTGTCTCAGAGATTTAATCTGTCAGTTTCCACTGTGAGGAACATAGTAAGGAAATGGAAGACCACAGGGACAGTTCTTGTTAAGCCCAGAAGTGGCAGGCCAAGAAAAATATCAGAAAGGCAGAGAAGAAGAATGGTGAGAACAGTCAAGGACAATCCACAGACCACCTCCAAAGAGCTGCAGCATCATCTTGCTGCAGATGGTGTCACTGTGCATCAGTCAACAATAGAGCGCACTTTGCACAATCAGAAGCTGTATTAGAGAGTGATGAGAAAGAAGCAGTTTCTGCAAGCACGCCACAAACAGAGTTGCCTGAGGTATGCAAATGCACATTTGGAAAAGCCAGCTTCATTTTGGAAGAAGGTCCTGTGGACTGATGAAACAAAGATTGAGTTGTTTGGTCATACAAAAAGGCGTTATGCATGGCATCCAAAAAAACAGCATTACACGAAAAACACTTGCTACCCACTGTAAAATTTGGTGGAGGTTCCATCATGCTTTGGGGCTGTGTGGCCAATGCCGGCATCGGGAATCTTGTTAAAGTTGAGGGTCGCATGGATTCCACTCAGTATCAGCAGATTCTTGAGAATAATGTTCAAGAATCAGTGACGAAGTTGAAGTTACGCCGGGGATGGATATTTCAGCAAGACAGTGATCCAAAACACCACTCCAAATCGACTCAGGCATTCATGCAGAGAAACAATTACAATGTTCTGGAATGGCCATCCCAGTCCCCAGACCTGAATATCATTTAACATCTGTGGGATGATTGGAAGCGGGCTGTCCATGCTCGGCGAACATCGAACTTAACTGAACTTGAATTGTTTTGTAAAGAGGAATGGTCCAAAATACCTTCATCCAGGATCTGATTAAAAGCTACAGGAAGCGACTAGAGGCTGTTATCTTTGCAAAAGGAGGATCTACTAAATATTAATGTCACTTTTCTGTTGAGGTGCCCATACTTTTGCACCGGTCAAATTTTGGTTTGATGCATATTGCACATTTTCTGTTAGTACAATAAACCTCATTTCAATCCTGAAATATTACTGTGTCCATCAGTTATTAGATATATCAAACTGAATTGGCTGTTGCAAACACCAAAATATTTAGAACTAAAAATGATTAAGATTAATAGGGGTGCCCAAACTTTTTCATAGGACTGTATCTATTGTGGTGCTTTTTGGTAAACAATGTTTCTGGTTTTACCTTCAGGTGCATACCTGTATATGAAAAGATGTTTGGGGTTACCCACTCTAGAGCAAGCAACGTACAACTGTCCATGTGAAAAACACGGGCTCTCCAAATTAATGCTGGCTACTTTACTTGTACTTTGTTTATAGTCATAGCAAATGCAAGTCGGGTTGGGAACTGCAAAAACTTAATATTGAAGGGCCTGTCGCTTGGTAGCAAAGGAATACGTAGAATGAAAACATTTGCTCCCTTAGAGTTTCCCATAAGAATAGCGGCTTCAATAACATTGGACATGAGACTCTTAATGCACAATCTTATGCCATTACAAATTTTTGGTTGGGCAAGGTTCCGAAGCAAAATTATTGTGGCTCCTATTTTTAAAGAGAGCTTATGCGGTGTCATTCCAGGAGGCCCTAAAGATTTCAGGAACTCCAATGGATACATTACGGCTTGTTCACTCTTCATGACTGAATCAATGGACATGTATGTGGTTGCTAGACCAGGCAGCCTTCTCTGCATTAGAACATTTATGGAGCTGACACTATAATTTTTAGGCGCAAGGATTGCACTTTCACAAAGCCACTGATGATTGTTAAAATATCAGGGAAAACTTGGTCAACAAGCTCCATTACCAAAGATGTCATTTCACAAAAATCTTCCGGAAAGGAAATGAGACCAGTAGTGGAATCAGTAGGGAACTTGTCATTTCCAAGACATAGTAGCTGTTGTGTAAATTTATCCACAGTTGTATTTCCCATCAAATGAACCCACATATTAGAGTAAGAGTTTGATTCTGAACATGTATCCACAGATAAGAAGATTTTAGTCAGATATTCAGCTCATCTGCTGGTGTTGCTTCCTTAAGAACAGGTAACATCTGGAAGAAGTTGCCTGCAAAAATTACAACAATCAATTCCCCCCCCCCCCCCCATTAAACAATCAATTCCCTGCAGGTCTTTCAAGGTACGATCAAGGTCCTTGACTGCTTTCTTGTGAGCCATGGTACATTCATCCCAAACTATTACTTTGCAAGTTTGTAATACCTTAGCTTTTGCAGAGCCCTTAGGCTGGGTTCAGACGGGTTGCTTGGACCAAATTTTGACGCGGAGGCCACTTCAGTGTGTTGTGTGTTTTGGTGCGGCCCCTTTAGCAGCGACTCTTTGGTGCCATCGCTATAATCCGTACCGGTCAGTCACAACTGTTGTTTTCCCTTCAGCACTTTCACTTTAATTTTTCTCCATTATATGTATAGGGCCTAACTTTGGGGGCCCCAATCTCATGACGGGGGGATGCTAGCGAAATGTAACATGCGCAGTATTCTGCTCCTGTGTGTGGAGAGGGGGTGTGCCAAATTTCACCCAAATAGGGCGAGAACTGTGGATTTTTATAGAGCAGACTACTACAGATTTTGAGTTTTATACATATAGATTTTTCCTCCTAAAAAGACTCTATGTGGAGGTGATTATATACAGTCCTATGAAAAAGTTTGGGCACCCCTATTAATCTTAATCATTTTTAGTTCTAAATATTTTGGTGTTTGCAGCAGCCATTTCAGTTTGATATATCTAATAACTGATGGACACAGTAATATTTCAGGATTGAAATGAGGTTTATTGTACTAACAGAAAATGTACAATATGCATTAAACCAAAATTTGACCGGTGCAAAAGTATGGGCACCTCAACAGAAAAGTGACATTTTTTTATCCAGTTCCTGGATCCTGGATAAAGGTATTTTGGACAAACAATTCAAGTTCAGTTAAGTTAGATGGTCGCCGAGCATGGACAGCCCGCTTCAAATCATCCCACAGATGTTCAATGATATTCAGGTCTGGGGACTGGGATGGCCATTCCAGAACATTGTAATTGTTCCTCTGCATGAATGCCTGAGTTGATTTGGAGCGGTGTTTTGGATCATTGTCTTGCTGAAATATCCATCCCCGGCATAACTTCAACTTCGTCACTGATTCTTGAACATTATTCTCAAGAATCTGCTGACACTGAGTGGAATCCATGCGACCCTCAACTTTAACAAGATTCCCGGTGCCGGCATTGGCCACACAGCCCCAAAGCATGATGGAACCTCCACCAAATTTTACAGTGGGTAGCAAGTGTTTTTCTTGGAATGCTGTTTCTTTTTGGACGCCATGCATAACGCCTTTTTTTATAACCAAACAACTCAATCTTTGTTTCCAAAATGAAGTTGGCTTCTCCAAATGTGCTTTTGCATACCTCAGGCAACTCTATTTGTGGCGTACGTGCAGAAACGGCTTCTTTCTCATCACTCTCCCATACAGCTTCTCCTTGTGCAAAGTGCGCTGTATTGCTGACTGATGCACAGTGACACCATCTGCAGCAAGATGATGCTGCAGCTCTTTGGAGGTGGTCTGTGGATTGTCCTTGACTGTTCTCACCATTCTTCTTCTCTGCCTTTCTGATATTTTTCTTGGCCTGCCACTTCTGGGCTTAACAAGAACTGTCCCTGTGGTCTTCCATTTCCTTACTATGTTCCTCACAGTGGAAACTGACAGGTTAAATCTCTGAGACAACGTTTTGTATCCTTCCCCTGAACAACTATGTTGAACAATCTTTGTTTTCAGATCATTTGAGAGCGGGCTGTCCATGTTCGGCGACCATCAAACTTAACTGAACTTGAATTGTTTTGTAGAAAGAAATGGTCCAAAATACCTTCATCCAGGATCCAGGAACTGATTAAAAGCTACAGGAAGCGACTAGAGGCTGTTATTTTTGCAAAAGGAGGATCTACTAAATATTAATGTCACTTTTCTGTTGAGGTGCCCATACTTTTGCACCGGTCAAATTTTGGTTTAATGCATATTGCGCATTTTCTGTTAGTACAATAAACCTCATTTCAATCCGGAAATATTACTGTGTCCATCAGTTATTAGATATATCAAACTGAAATGGCTGTTGCAAACACCAAAATATATAGAACTAAAAATGATTAAGATTAATAGGGGTGCCCAAACTTTTTCATAGGACTGTACCTGTTATACAAACCAGGTTGGGTAGCTTTACCTTGTACCTGTAACTTAGATATATTAGCAGGGTGATTTGCTTCTTTTAAAAAATATTTTGTAATTCATATACACAGGTGGGGCATGGCGCCCTTAAGTAAGATGGCCATACCATTTCGATAGAGCTTAGGATACATGCCCCCCTTTCTCTGTAGTTTACCTTTACCAATATGGCGCTTATGGGAGCATCGTACGTATGTGGGCATGCTCATGCATATTTGAATATGCATTTGTGAATTTGCATAATTAACTGCACATTTCACTTTGTACGCTCTTTAGGGAGCATTCACACGGCGTTACGTGCCGCGAGATTTGGCACGTAGACGCCGCGTGACCCTTTGCGTGCCGTACACGCTCCCATTGAGTTCAATGGGAGCGGGGAGCGTATGCACCGCGCTAGTTTGCGGCCGTGAATAAATGCACGGCCGCAAACTAGCGCGGCGCATACGCTCCCCGCTCCCATTGAACTCAATGGGAGCGTGTACGGCACGCAAAGGGTCACGCGGCGTCTACGTGCCAAATCTCGCGGCACGTAACGCCGTGTGAATGCTCCCTTAGATTGCAGGAGTATTTTGTTGCAGTGCTTGTTTGCTTCTGGTTGTTGTATTAGTGGCCGGTCATTTTGCCACAGTTGGACGTTTGCACTACCATTGAATGTTCGTTCTGAAAAAAAGAAGACGCTGATCATAATGGACATTAACGGACACTAGCTTGCATTAGTGTCAGTTGTTGTCTTCTTTTATAATGTTGTTTGTTTTTTTTGGGATATTTTAATTTCTGCTTTCTGAGCATGCTCAGAAATAAAACGGACAGTAATAACGAATAGAGATGAGCGAACAGTGTTCTATCGAACTCATGTTCGATCGGATATTAGGCTGTTCGGCATGTTCGAATCGAACACCGCGTGGTAAAGTGCGCCATTACTCGATTCCCCTCCCACCTTCCCTGGCGCCTTTTTTGCTCCAATAACAGCGCTGGGTAGGTGGGACAGGAACTACGACACCGGTGACGTTGAAAAAAGTAGGCAAAACCCATTGGCTGCCGAAAACATGTGACCTCTAATTTAAAAGAACAGCGACGCCCAGCTTCGCGTCATTCTGAGCTTGCAATTCACCGAGGACGGAGGTTTCCGTCCAGCTAGCTAGGGCTTAGATTCTGGGTAGGCAGGGACAGGCTAGGATAGGAAGGAGAAGACAACCAACAGCTCTTATAAGAGCTAAATTCCAGGGAGAAGCTTGTCAGTGTAACGTGGCACTGACGGGCTCAATCGCCGCAACCCAGCTTTCCCAGGATCCTGAATGGAATACACTGTCAGTGTATTCCCGTATACCCGATATATACCCCCGATACCCGTTCCAACGGTGTGCCCCCCCACCTTCACCCCAGAAATACCCTGCAAGTCCCCTAGCAATAGAATTGGGGCTATATACACCCACTATTTTTGCTACTGCCATATAGTGCCATTGTCTCACTGGGAATTCAAAGAATATATTGGGCTTACATATAACTTCAATTCCAGGGAGAAGCTTGTCAGTGTAACGTGGCACTGACGGGCTCAATCGCCGCAACCCAGCTTTCCCAGGATCCTGAATGGAACACACTGACAGTGTATTCCCGTATACCCCATATATACACCCCAAATCCCCGTTCCAACGGTGTGCCCCCCCACCTTCACCTCAGAAATACCCTGCAAGTCCCCTAGCAATAGAATTGGGGCTATATACACCCACAATTTTTGCTACTGGTATACAGTGCCATTGTCTCACTGGGAATTCAAAGAATATATGGGGGTTATGTGCACCCACAATTTTTAATACTGCTATACAGTGCCATTGTCTGACTGGGAATTCAAAGAATATATGGGGGTTATGTGCACCCACAATTTTTAATACTGGTATATAGTGCCATTGTCTGACTGGGAATTCAAAGAATATATGGGGGTTACGTGCACCCACAATTTTTAATACTGCTATACAGTGCCATTGTCTGACTGGGAATTCAAAGAATATATGGGGGTTATGTGCACCCACAATTTTTAATACTGGTATACAGTGCCATTGTCTGACTGGGAATTCAAAGAATATATGGGGGTTATGTGCACCCACAATTTTTAATACTGGTATACAGTGCCATTGTCTGACTGGGAATTCAAAGAATATATGGGGGTTACGTGCACCCACAATTTTTAATACTGCTATACAGTGCCATTGTCTGACTGGGAATTCAAAGAATATATGGGGGTTACGTGCACCCACAATTTTTAATACTGGTATACAGTGCCATTGTCTGACTGGGAATTCAAAGAATATATGGGGGTTATGTGCACCCACAATTTTTAATACTGGTATACAGTGCCATTGTCTGACTGGGAATTCAAAGAATATATGGGGGTTATGTGCACCCACAATTTTTAATACTGGTATACAGTGCCATTGTCTGACTGGGAATTCAAAGAATATATGGGGGTTATGTGCACCCACAATTTTTACTACTGGTATACAGTGCCATTGTCTAACTGGGAATTCAAAGAATATATTGGGGTGACGTGCACCCACAATTTTTGCTACTGCTATACAGTTCCATTGTCTCACTGGGAATTCAAAGAATATATGGGGGTTATGTGCACCCACAATTTTTAATACTGGTATACAGTGCCATTGTCTGACTGGGAATTCAAAGAATATATGGGGGTTATGTGCACCCACAATTTTTAATACTGGTATACAGTGCCATTGTCTGACTGGGAATTCAAAGAATATATGGGGGTTATGTGCACCCACAATTTTTACTACTGGTATACAGTGCCATTGTCTAACTGGGAATTCAAAGAATATATTGGGGTGACGTGCACCCACAATTTTTGCTACTGCTATACAGTTCCATTGTCTCACTGGGAATTCAAAGAATATATGGGGGTTATGTGCACCCACAATTTTTAATACTGGTATACAGTGCCATTGTCTGACTGGGAATTCAAAGAATATATGGGGGTTATGTGCACCCACAATTTTTAATACTGGTATATAGTGCCATTGTCTGACTGGGAATTCAAAGAATATATGGGGGTTACGTGCACCCACAATTTTTAATACTGGTATACAGTGCCATTGTCTGACTGGGAATTCAAAGAATATATGGGGGTTATGTGCACCCACAATTTTTAATACTGGTATACAGTGCCATTGTCTGACTGGGAATTCAAAGAATATATGGGGGTTACGTGCACCCACAATTTTTAATACTGGTATACAGTGCCATTGTCTGACTGGGAATTCAAAGAATATATGGGGGTTATGTGCACCCACAATTTTTAATACTGGTATACAGTGCCATTGTCTGACTGGGAATTCAAAGAATATATGGGGGTTATGTGCACCCACAATTTTTACTACTGGTATACAGTGCCATTGTCTAACTGGGAATTCAAAGAATATATTGGGGTGACGTGCACCCACAATTTTTGCTACTGCTATACAGTTCCATTGTCTCACTGGGAATTCAAAGAATATATGGGGGTTATGTGCACCCACAATTTTTAATACTGGTATACAGTGCCATTGTCTGACTGGGAATTCAAAGAATATATGGGGGTTATGTGCACCCACAATTTTTAATACTGGTATACAGTGCCATTGTCTGACTGGGAATTCAAAGAATATATGGGGGTTATGTGCACCCACAATTTTTACTACTGGTATACAGTGCCATTGTCTAACTGGGAATTCAAAGAATATATTGGGGTGACGTGCACCCACAATTTTTGCTACTGCTATACAGTTCCATTGTCTCACTGGGAATTCAAAGAATATATGGGGGTTATGTGCACCCACAATTTTTAATACTGGTATACAGTGCCATTGTCTGACTGGGAATTCAAAGAATATATGGGGGTTATGTGCACCCACAATTTTTAATACTGGTATATAGTGCCATTGTCTGACTGGGAATTCAAAGAATATATGGGGGTTACGTGCACCCACAATTTTTAATACTGGTATACAGTGCCATTGTCTGACTGGGAATTCAAAGAATATATGGGGGTTATGTGCACCCACAATTTTTAATACTGGTATACAGTGCCATTGTCTGACTGGGAATTCAAAGAATATATGGGGGTTACGTGCACCCACAATTTTTAATACTGGTATACAGTGCCATTGTCTGACTGGGAATTCAAAGAATATATGGGGGTTATGTGCACCCACAATTTTTAATACTGGTATACAGTGCCATTGTCTGACTGGGAATTCAAAGAATATATGGGGGTTATGTGCACCCACAATTTTTACTACTGGTATACAGTGCCATTGTCTAACTGGGAATTCAAAGAATATATTGGGGTGACGTGCACCCACAATTTTTGCTACTGCTATACAGTTCCATTGTCTCACTGGGAATTCAAAGAATATATGGGGGTTATGTGCACCCACAATTTTTAATACTGGTATACAGTGCCATTGTCTGACTGGGAATTCAAAGAATATATGGGGGTTATGTGCACCCACAATTTTTAATACTGGTATACAGTGCCATTGTCTGACTGGGAATTCAAAGAATATATGGGGGTTATGTGCACCCACAATTTTTACTACTGGTATACAGTGCCATTGTCTAACTGGGAATTCAAAGAATATATTGGGGTGACGTGCACCCATAATTTTTGCTACTGCTATACAGTTCCATTGTCTGACTGGGAATTCAAAGAATATATGGGGGTTATGTGCACCCACAATTTTTACTACTGGTATACAGTGCCATTGTCTGACTGGGAATTCAAAGAATATATGGGGGTTATGTGCACCCACAATTTTTAATACTGGTATACAGTGCCATTGTCTGACTGGGAATTCAAAGAATATATGGGGGTTACGTGCACCCACAATTTTTAATACTGCTATACAGTGCCATTGTCTGACTGGGAATTCAAAGAATATATGGGGGTTACGTGCACCCACAATTTTTAATACTGGTATACAGTGCCATTGTCTGACTGGGAATTCAAAGAATATATGGGGGTTATGTGCACCCACAATTTTTAATACTGGTATACAGTGCCATTGTCTGACTGGGAATTCAAAGAATATATGGGGGTTATGTGCACCCACAATTTTTACTACTGGTATACAGTGCCATTGTCTAACTGGGAATTCAAAGAATATATTGGGGTGACGTGCACCCACAATTTTTGCTACTGCTATACAGTTCCATTGTCTGACTGGGAATTCAAAGAATATATGGGGGTTATGTGCACCCACAATTTTTACTACTGGTATACAGTGCCATTGTCTGACTGGGAATTCAAAGAATATATGGGGGTTATGTGCACCCACAATTTTTAATACTGGTATACAGTGCCATTGTCTGACTGGGAATTCAAAGAATATATGGGGGTTATGTGCACCCACAATTTTTAATACTGGTATATAGTGCCATTGTCTGACTGGGAATTCAAAGAATATATGGGGGTTACGTGCACCCACAATTTTTAATACTGCTATACAGTGCCATTGTCTGAGTGGGAATTCAAAGAATATATGGGGGTTATGTGCACCCACAATTTTTAATACTGGTATATAGTGCCATTGTCTGACTGGGAATTCAAAGAATATATGGGGGTTATGTGCACCCACAATTTTTAATACTGGTATACAGTGCCATTGTCTCACTGGGAATTCCACAAATAATTTGGGGATTCATTCACCCTACATCTCAGGCTCTTGCCATATTCACCCAGGTTGTCAGTGCTGCACCAGCTCGTTCCCAGACAGCTCGGCCCGAAAAACGCGTTACCTATATAGAGGATTTGGACAATGAAGACAACATGTTCTAAATCTAATGTCTGCACCTTCTCCAGAATTAAAATAAAGGCAGCGTTTAACTTTCAAATAGCACTGCACAAAGGAAGAGCTTATCAGCTTGTCTCATGACATGCTACTGAAAAGTTTCATTTGTGTATCTTAATGTAAATATAGTTGTATAAGCTTTTTGGGTTTTAGGCACTGCCAAGTTATTTATTACCACCCACTCCCTTATAATGATGATGACGCCAAAGTCACTGTGGGTGTTCAGAGCTCACAGCTTTGGGTGACATTTGTCTTGCTCTCTGTCGGTACCAGCTGTCTTTTTGGATACCGTAAAGTTATGTTGACTTTATTAACAGCTATAGAAGCTTTAGCCAGGTTGTGACGGTGTGTAACCCTAACAACACTAAGTGGGATACACATTAATAGTCAGTCTATGTACGCTAAACGTATCACTGAAGTAATTTTTTTTCCCTCTCCCCTAATATAAGAAAGGAACAGACATTAGACCTAGACCGGGGTTCGAGGCTTGAAAAAATCCAGTATTATTTGTTCTTCATGATGTGAAATATGTGTTGAAAAGCAACCCAAGATGAAGTCAGCCATGTGTGCCAGTGTGTTACTTGGCATGCCTTTGCTGGCCCCAACTGTAAGGGTCACTCTCCATTTCCTCCATTTTCCACTCCCCTTCACACCATTTGTGGTGAAGCAATGGGATGCACTGAAGTGCACCCTCTAGCCTCGTGTGGGATAGGGACATCAGATGCCACTCCAACCCCCTCGTCTTCCTCCGCCAGCCAACGGTGCGAAGATGAGAGGAGTGTGCTCTGAATGTTTTCTGCCTAGCAGAGGCTAGTTCTCACTTACGAAAATGGCCCCACTTTGACCTGTATATCAGGCACAATGGTGTAGGTTTCAAAGAAACATGGCACCAACAAGTTGGAAAACGTGGGCCATGCGTGGACCGTGTTTGAGTCTGGCAAGCTCCAGATCTGCTACCAGGTTCCAGCCATTATCACAGGCGCAAAAATGCCAGGCCCCAGGTGTAGCAGGGAAAAAAAAATGCCATCTCAGCCAGGATGGCATCCCTGACCTCGGAGGCACTGTGCTGTCTGTCCCCCAAGCTGATCAGTTTCAGCACGGCCTACTGACATCTCCCCATGCCAGTGTTACAGTGTTTTCCGCTAGTAGCTGGGGTGGAGGTTGCAGCTTCGTAGGGTTTCAGTCTACTCCTGCCATGAATTTTGGCCTGGGAGAGGAGATAGGCCACCCCAGTTTGCACCCGGGGAACAGACTCCACCACATTCACCCTGCCTGTCATTAAAGATAAGCACTGCAGCATCCCTGACCACAGGCGCTTGTCCATGTGTCGGTGGTCAAGTGGACCTTGCAGCAAAGCGCAGAGCTCTGGGCCCGACTGATGTTATGGGACACATGCAGGCGCAAGGCAGAGACAGCACACCAAGAGAAGTAGTAACGGCTAGGCCCAGCATAGGGAGGTGCCCCAGCTGCCATCTGCTGACGGAAGGCCTGGGTCTCCAGAAGCATAAACAAACACCAACATCTCCAGGGCCAGCAGTTTATCGATGAGGCTGTTACAGGCTTGGGCATGGGGGTGGGTTGTATTGTACTTCTGCCTGCAATGAAAAGCTTGGGAAATGTGGAGTGGCTGGGAAGAGGCGCATGATGGTGCAGGCCAAAAGGGCGCATGAGGGTGAACTCCCCAATGTGTCAGAGATAGGTGTGTAGGTGTCCTTGCATCATATACTTGCACCATATTTGGCTTTGGAAGTTAATTTTGTGCCAAAAAGTGGTTAAGACAGCGATCCCTCAGCTACTCCCGTTACACTGTCTATTGAAGTTACCATCTGTGGAAGTGGACCACCATTTCTAAGATCCCAAAGGAAGCAGGCAAGAGATGTGCAGTTCAGAAAAAAAGATGAGAAAATAAGTTTAGGCTGTAGAGCACAGAGGGATCGGAGAGGACAGAGCTGGTGTCGGCCAGGTATTCCCACAACATGCGCCTATACTTGTCCCTCCTGGTGACACTAGGCCCCTGAGTGGCAGTAATTTGTCCAGGGGGGCCATTAACGTGTTCCAGACCTAGGAATAAGTCTTCCAACAGGGTAGAGTTTTGCATGCCTTTGCTTCTACCCACTGTTTTTGCTGCTTAGCTTCCCTCCACATCTACTCTGCTTTCACCCCTAAACATCACCCCAGTTTATGCCTTTGCTTCTACCCAGGTTTTTTGTTGATTTAGCTTCCCTCTACATCTACACTGCTTTAGCCCCTAGACATCACCCCTGTCCATGTGGGGTCGGTGGCCTCGTCATCCACCAACTCCTCTTCCAATTGCGCACTGCCCCCTTACTGCAAACCGCACATGACCACAGCTTGCCTTGATGGCAACTGTGTCTCATGATCCCCACTTAGGTCCAGACAAGTCGGTGGCGGGTCCAAAACCCCAAAATTGGAAGGAAATGGCAGATGCTGCAGTATTTCTAACACCTGTTCCTGGTGCTCGGGCCTGGTCTGTGTTGTACCCTGCACCCTGCTTAACGCATCTGCCATATCCGAAGTTGTGCTGAGCGCATGCTAATGTTTCGTGTCCAGTGCAATGGATGGGATGGGATTTCACATAAGTCTGCCACCCATGGCCACTCATGGTTGAGCAACTGAGGGAGTTGACTTTGACGAACCCGAGGGTTTTGGAGTTGGAACTACATCAAAGGTCTGTGCTGCTCACACACTCTGCTCAACACATGATATGTTTAGTGCCAGCAGTGTGGAGACGTCGCACAACAGCCGTTGTTCCAGCAGGTACAGGCGTTGTAGGAGTGCATAGAGGCTAGCAGCGGCAACTATACACTTTAAAAACTATCCGCACAAGCGCCACACTTTCACCAGTAGCTCAGGAACATTGGGGTACCTTTTTCAAAAGATTAGCAGCAATGAGTTAAAAACGTGGCCCAGGCATGGAATATGTTGCAGGCTGCCAAGCTACAGAGCCAATCCCAGGTTACGGCCATTATCACACATGACAACATGCCTGGGCCCAGGTGCAGTGGCAAAAACCACATTGCCGTCTCATCGAGGATGGCATGACTCACTTTGTAGGCAGTGTGCTGTCTGGCCCCCAAGCTGATGAGCTTCAGCACGGCCCGCTGACGTCTCCCCACACCAGTGTTGCAGCGTTTCCAGCTCGTAGCTGGGGTCAATTTAACAGCGGAGGAGGGTGGTGTTTCAGCCCTCCTCCCAGGAATGTTGTGTGGGGAGACAAGTCAGGCCACCACATTTTGCGACCCGGTCCACGCCTCAACTACATTCAACCACTGTGCCCAAATTGAAAGGTAGCGTCCCTGTCCGCATGCACTTGTCCATTCGTAACTGGTCACATGGAACTTTAGGGCTAAGCGCTGAATTTAGGGACCGCCTCATGTTTGGGGGAAAGTGCTGGTGTGGACGGCACAGTGCGGTGGCGCAGTAGACACTCTGCCCAAAAAGGGCAGAGTGTCCCCCAGCCGGGATTCCAACATCTCCTGGGCCAGATTTCTTGAGATGAGGCCGTTGAAGCCTTGGGCATGTGGGTGGGTTGCGCTGTACTTTAGCATGAAATGAAAGGCTTGGGAGATGGGGAGTTGATGGGAAGAGGCGCATGATGGCGCGGGCAAAAGGAGAAATGGCAGGAAAAGGTGAGGATAAGGGTGAACTCCCCAAAGTGTCAGAGGCAGATGTGGAGGTGTCCTGGCTCCTGGTCTGGACTGCAGCGCCAGCCCTGTCAACAGTGGAAGAGGCAGTGGCCACCAGGCCAAACGACGATTATCCTGCGCTTGCTCTCACCCACTGAGCCCAGGGCTTGCCTTCCAAATGATGGCACCCGCAAGAGGTGGTGAGATTCCTCTCCGCAGATCTCCAAACCATCTTGGACTTGCAAATTGCACTAAATTTGTCATGTAACTGACATGTATATGATGAGTCTATCCATTGTCTGTTCATTTTGGTGAAAGTCAGCCTGTCAGCTGACAGACAGCTGTGCTTGTCAGTGATGATGTCACCGGCTGCTTGTACCCCCAGTTTTTGCTGCTTAGCTTGCCTCCACATCCACACTGCTTTTGCCCCTACACATCACCCCTATCCATGCCTGTGCCTCTAGCCATAAGTCTGCCACCCATGGAAACTCATGGTGCAGAAAGTGAGGGAGCTGACTCTGAGGAACCCTTGGGTTTTGTAGCTGGTACTCCATCAAAGGTCTCTGCTGCTCACACACCCTGCTGAACATACGGTATCTAGGGTTAGAGCGTGTGGTGACCTCGCACAACAGTAGGTGCTTCAGGCAGATGTAGGCCTTGCTGGAGTGTATTGCGGCTAGCTCCAGGTACTGTAGACTTGGGAAAGTGGGTGTCCAAGTGCCGCACTTTCACCCTTAGCTCAGCTAATTTGGGGTATGTTTTTAAAGATCATTGCACCACTACATTGAACATGTGGGCCAGGCATGGAACGTGTTGGAGGCTGGCAAGCTCCAGAGCCCTCCAACAAGCTAAAAAACCTGGCCCCAGGGGCAGCGGGGATAAACAAATTGCCATCTCATCCAGGATGGCATCCCTGACCTCAGAGGCAGTGTGCTGTCCGTCTCCCAAGCTGATGAGCTTCAGCCCAGCCTGCTGACGTCTCCCCACACCAGTGTTGCAGCGTTTTCAGCTCGTAGCTGGGGTAAATCTAACAGCGGAGGAGGAGGAGGGTGGTGTTTCAGCCCTCCTCCCAGGAATGTTTTGTGGGGAAACAAGTCAGGAAAATTCTTGAAACGGGAGAGTTTTGCATCTTTGCCCTTGCTGCCTATGGACATCCCTTTGCCTCTAGCCACCATTTTCCCTGCTTTGCTTGCCTCCAAATCCACACTGCTTTTGCCCCTAGACATCACCCCAGTCCATGCCTTAGCTTGTACCCCCAGTTTTTCCTGCTTAGCTTGCCTCCACATCCACACTGCTTTTGCCCCTAGACATCACCCCAGTCCATGCCTTAGCTTGTATCCCCAGTTTTTCCTGCTTAGCTTGCCTCCACATCCACACTGCTTTTGCCCCTAGACATCACCCCAGTCCATGCCTTAGCTTGTACCCCCAGTTTTTCCTGCTTAGCTTGCCTCCACATCCACACTGCTTTTGCCCCTAGACATCATCCCTATCCATGCCTCTTCCCCTAGCCATAACTCTGCCACCCCTGGAAACTCATGGTGCAGAAACTTTGGTTGCTGACTTTGAGGAACCCTTGGGTTTTGTAGATGGAACTCCATCAAAGGTCTGTGCAGCTCACACACCCTGCTCAAGATATGGTATTGTAGGGTTTCAGCGTGTGTGAATGACGGACAACAGCCTGTGTTTGGACAGATGTAGGCCTTGCTAGAGTGTTTTTAGGCTAGCAGCGACTCCTGTGCACTTGCAAAAGTGGGCGCACAAGCGCCGCATTTTCAACAGTAGCTTCGGTACATTTGGGTATGTTTTTAAAAAACTTTGCACCACTAGGTTAGACGTGGGCCAAACATGGAACGTGTTGGAGGCTGGCAAGCTCCAGAGCCGCTACCAGGTTCCAGCCATTATCACAGGCGTAAAAATGCCAGGCCCCAGGTGTAGCAGGGAAAAAAAAATGCCATCTCAGCCAGGATGGCATCCCTGACCTCGGAGGCACTGTGCTGTCTGTCCCCCAAGCTGATGAGCTTCAGCACCGCCTGCTGACGTCTCCCCACACCAGTGTTTTAGCGTTTGCCGCTAGTAGCTGTGGTGGAGGTTGCAGCGTCGTAGGGTTTCAGTCTACTCCTGCCATGAATTTTGGCCTGGGAGAGGAGATAGGCCACCCCAGTTTGCACCCGGGGAACAGACTCCACCACATTCACCCTGCCTGTCATTAAAGATAAGCACTGCAGCATCCCTGACCACAGGCGCTTGTCCAAGTGTCGGTGGTCAAGTGGACCTTGCAGCAAAGCGCGGAACTAAGGGCCCACCTGATGTTGAGTGACACGTGCTGGTGCAAGGCGGGGACGCCACACCGGGAGAAGTTGAGACGGCTAGGGACGGCATAGTGAGGTGCCACAGTTGCCATCAGGTCCGGGAAGGCGGGAGTTTCAACAAGCCGGAACGCCAACCTCTCCTGGGCCAGCAGTTTAGCGATGTTGGCGTTCTAGGCTTGCGTGGGTGGGTGGTTAGCGGTGTATTTCTGCCGGCGCTCCAATGTATGAGAGATGGTGGGTTGTTGTAAAGAAGCGCCTGATGGTGCCTTTGATGGTGCAGGAGAAGGAGATAAGACAGAAACAGGGGAGGATGAGGGAGAAGTCAACAAAGTGGCGGAGGCAGATGAAGTGATGTCCTGGCTCGTCCTCTGGAGTGCATCGCCAGCACTGTGAGCAGAGGCAGTGGCATGAACGGCGGGCGACGTTTGTCCTGCCGTTGCTGCCTGCCACTGATTCCATTGCTTGGATTCCAAATGACGGTGCATTGAAGTGGTGGACAGGTTGCTCTTCTCAGGGCCCCTACTCGATTTCGAGAGGCAAATTGTGTAGACGACACTATATCTGTCCTCGGCGCATTCCTTGAAAAAACTCTACACCTTCAAGAAACGTGCCCTCGATGGGGGAGTTTTTCTGGGCTGGGTACAAAAGGGAACATCTTCGGACATTCCGGGTCTGGCCTGGCTTCGGCAAAGCAGCTGACCTCTGCCTCTGGACATGTCTCTGCCTCTAGCTACCCTTTTTGGTGCTGCACCTGCCTCAACATCCACACTACTTTCCCAGCTTGACATCTGCCTTGTCCAGGTGGGGTCGGTGTCCTCGTCGTCCACCACCTCCTCTTCCAACTCCTGTCTCGCCTCCTCCTCCTGCACAATGCGCATGTCAACTGGCTGCCCTGACAGCAACTGCGTCTCATCGTCGTCGATGAGGGTGGGTTGCTGGTCATCCGCCACCAAATCGACCGGAGATGGAATGGAGGAGACTCTAGTGTTTGAGCATCTGGACACAGATACTCGTCTGTTAGGTCAGTGGAATCGCGAAATGGAGGGGCAGGTTGCGGTACAGTCAAAGGAAGGGAGAACAGCTCTGGGGAGCAGGGACAGTTGGGGTTATTGTTCTGAGAAGATTGGGAATTTTGGGTGGAAGGAGGACAAGACTGTTGGGTAAGAGGAGGTAGAGGCTGACTGGCTGGTGGACAATGTGCTTTAAGCGTTATCCGACAGCCATTGCAAGACCTGTTCCTGGTTCTCGGGCCTACTAATCTTTGTACCATTCAGCCTAGTTAATGTGGAACTTTTGTGCAAAGCGCAGAACTTAGGGCCCGCCTGATGTTAAGGGACACACGCTGGTACAAGGCTCAACTCACCCTAAGTGCCAAAAACACTGCTGGTGCAAGGCTCTACTCATGCCAAGGGCCTCAATCTCTGCTGGTAGCTCAGCTTAAGGTCATGTAACTTTGTTTGGAAGGGCTCATGTTAAGGGCTAGAAAAGTGAATTTTGGAAGGTCTTACCACATCACACACACACACACACACACACACACACACACACACACACTCAAAATGACAGTTAAGGGTGAGGGCTTTTGGAATTCCCATTGCCTATTCCATTTGTGGTTGTCATGGGGAACGTGATTTAAAGGGGTGGTTGTTACTGTTTGTTGAGCTTAAATTGGGGTTTGTGTCCATCCATTTGGGGAGTAAAGAAGGTTTCCAGGTATTTTCCCACTTTGATAGAGGTTTTTTTGAATGTGGAAAGTGTGTAGTTGTTAGGCAGTGATGTTGGGGTAATAGAGGGTCTTTGGTGTGTTAGATGCCCCCAGGCATGCTTCCCCTGCTGTCCCAGTGTCATTCCAGAGGTGTTGGCATCATTTCCTGGGGTGTCATAGTGGACTTGGTGACCCTCCAGACACGGATTTGGGTTTCCCCCTTAACGAGTATCTGTTCCCCATAGACTATAATGGGGTTCGAAACCCGTTCGAACACACGAACATTGAGCGGCTGTTCGAATCGAATTTCGAACCTCGAACATTTTAGTGTTCGCTCATCTCTAATAACGAACAGTTTAACAGACGACCATCCATTACTGTCCGTTAGCCATAGACATTAGTGTTAAAAAAAAATAACGAACACTTAACGTTTGTTATAAATCCGTTATTTTGAATGGCCAAAAAAGTCCTGCACCCTGCGTTATTATGTGTGCTAAAAAAAATGGACATGTGATGGATTTGGTGAAAACACACTAATGGACACTAATGGACAACATATCAAATCCCATTGAAACCAATGGGATTTTTAATATATATATATATATATATATATATATATATATATATATACTGTATATAACAGATCTGTTAGTGTCCATTATTAACATTTTGTAATGGATGCGAGCAATGGACACTACTAACGATAGTATGAACACTCCCTTACTTTAATGCATTACTGTTATACTGTTATTTTACTGTATTCATATATGGGAAATATACTATGCATTCAATTTTTTTTTCTTTAAATATGTTTTAGGATCCCTGTCTTTCTGTGAATTTTTTGATACTTCTAGGAACCAGGAACGCTTTTCTTTTTGTAGCGTTACAAATATGTTCATCCTTAGTTTAGTTCAAACCAGACAGGTCACAATTCACAATCACTGGTTGGCCGCACATAGTCATCTACTGTATATATATATATATATATATATAAAACTCAAAATCTGTAGTAGTCTGCGCTATTCACCTGATTTGGGTGAAATTTGGCACACCCCCTCTCCACCCACAGGAGCAGAATACTGTGCACGTTACATCTTGCTAGCATCCCCCTATCATGAGATGAGGGCCCCCGAAGTTAGGCCCTATACATATAATGGGGAAATGTGAAAGTGTTGAGGGGAAAACAACAGTTGTGACTTACAGGGACGGATTATAGCGACGGCGAAAAAGAGTCACTGCTAACGTGGCCGCACCAGCACACACTACACACAAACACCATACAAACATCATACAGACAGCAAACATACACCAACCCACAAGCACAACACCACAGAAATGCCACAACACACCACACAAACACCAGACCACCCCACAAATACCACATCTTCTTTTTAATGCTAGAACTGAGTTTTTTTGGTGAGGATTTTGGCAAGGAAAAAATCCACTTCAGGTGTTAAGAAATGGGGTTTTTAAAGTGGTTTTTGGAGCATTTTTTTAGGCTTTTTTTGTTTTTGTTTTTTTGTCCAGCACAATGTATGGATCTTGAAAAAAAAAAAAAAAAAAAAAAAACGCTAGCTTTTTTTCCGTGTGGTTTTTGCCAATTCTGCGCCCAAATCCGCGACATGGATTTTACACCTCTCATTGACTGTGTTGGTTTTTGCAGGCAAAATCCGTCTGCAGGCCAGGGCCCCAGGGGCCGGAAACGCAGTGATTTGCCCACAGAGTTTTACAGTACTTTCACAGTGGATGGGATTCATGTGAATCCCATGCCTACTTTGCGGAGAAAATCACAGCATGGACATGCTGCAATTTCCAAAACCGTTGCAGTTTTGAAAATCACAGCATGTCAGCTAAATCTACGGAAACGCCGTCTGCTTTCCCGTAGATAAAATGGTAAGAGAAAGTCCGTGGAGGAAAATTCAGTGAACTTTCTCTTCAAAGCACTACAGAAAGAACAGCAATGCGTACACGCTGCGTTTACGGCCAGTGGGGCCTTGGCCAAAGGAAGCTTTTTTTACCGCAAGTGGAGAAATAAAGCGATTGGAACCCATAGAACTCTATGGGGAGGAGTGTTTTCCATGTGGATTCTGATGCGGATTCAGCGTCAAAATCAGTGCCAAAAAACTCTGTGTGAATGGACCCTTAGGGGTCCCAGCAGTTACTTCTTGCTACATATGTGCAAACCAGCTTTTCTTTGAGGTGTCCCCCACAAAATAGCAGGAATCCACAGCAGTTACTTCTTGCTAGTTACGTGACAAACAGCTTTTATTAGGGGTGCCCCCCAAAAAAATAGCAGGATCCACAGCAGTTACTTCTTGCTATATACGTGCAAACCAGCTTTTCTTTGGGGTCCCCCGACAAATTTTCAGGAATACAGAGCAGTTACCTCCTGCTATATACGTGTAAACCAACAGTTACTTCTTGCTATATACGTGCAAACCAGCTTTTCCCCCCAGAAAAATAGCAGGAATCCACTGCAGTTACTTCATGCTATATACGTGCAAACCAGCTTTTCTCAGTGGTGCCCCCCCCAAAAAAAATAAAATAAAATAAATAAAAATAGCAGGAATCCACAGCAGTTACTTCTTGCTATATACGTGCAAACCAGCTTTTCTCAGTGGTGCCCCCCCCAAAAAAAAATAGTAGGAATCCACAGCAATTACTTCTTGCTATATATGTGGAGATACGGGGAGATCAGTGTAGATGTGAAGGGAAGTGCAGAACCAAAGAGGCTGGCTAGAGGCAGAGGCATGTCCAGAGGCAGAGGACAGCCACTTCACCAAACCCAGGCCACAGCCAGCAGGGCCCAAAATGTTCACTCTTGTAGCCAGCCTAGAAAAACTCCCACATCGAGGCCATGGTCTTCTGTGGTGTGGAATTTTTTAATGTATGTGCGGCGGACAAATAGTGTGGTTTGCACTCTCTGCAACTCCAAACTGAGTAAGGGCTCTGAAAAGAACAATCTTACGACCACTGGCATGCGCCGTCATTTGGAAGGCAAGCACTGGGCTCAGTGGCAGAGAGCAAACACAGGACAATTGTCATCCAGCGTTGCCGCCACTGCCTCTCCCACTGTTACCAGTGCTGGTGCTGCAGTCCTGACCAGCAGCCAGGAAACCTCCACATCTGCCTCCACCAATTTGGAGACTTCTCCCACATCCTCCCCTTTTCCTGCCTCAGCTCCTTCTCCTGCCTTAGCTCCTTGTCCTGTACCATCATGCGCCTCTTCACAGAAACCCACCATCTCCCAGACTTTTGAGTGAAGGCAAAAATACAGTGCTACCCACCCCCATGCACAAGCCTTAAACGCGCACATCTCCAAACTCCTGACCCAGGAGATGTTGCTGTTCCGGCTTTTGGAAACTCAGGCCTTCTGTGACCTGATGGCAAGTGCGGCACCTTGCTATGCCGTCCCGAGCCGTCACTACTTCTCCCACTGTGCCATCCCCGCCTTGCACCAGCACATGTTACGCAACATCAGGCGGGCCCTAAGTTCTGCGATTTGCACAAATGTCCACTTGACCACTGTCTCGTGGACAAGTGCATGCGGACAGGGATGTGACATTTCATTGATGGCACACTGGGTGAATGTAGTTGAGACTGGGACCGGGTCACAATCTGGGGCAGTCTACCTCACCCAACATCCTTAGCAGGGGCTCTGAACCACCACCCTCCTCCTCCTCCTCCACCATCACATCAACCCCAGCTACCTGCTGGAAACACTGCAGCACTGACGTGGGGAGACATCAGCAGGCCGTGCTGAATCTCATCAACTTGGGGGACAGACAGCACACTGCCTGCGAGGTGAGGGATGCCCTCCTCGATGAGATGGCAATATGGTTTTTGCCGCTGAACCTGGGCCCAGGCATGGTTGTGTGTGATAACGGTCAGAACCTGGCAGCTGCTCTGGAGCTTGCTAACCTCCAACACGTTCCATGTCTGGCCCACATGTTCAATTTAGTGGTGCAACGTTTTTTAAAAACGCACCCAAATGTACCCGAGCTACTGGTGAAAGTGCGGCGCTTGTGCGCCCACTTTCGCAAGTCTCCAGTAGCCGCTGCTAGCCTCTGAACCCTCCAGCAACGCCACCATCTGCCAGAACACCGGCTGATGTGTGATGTCCCCACGCGCTGGAACTCGACATACCACATGTTGAGTACAGTGTGTGAGCAGCAGAGACCCTTGATGGAGTACCATCTCCAAAACCGAAGGGTTCCTCAAGAGTCAGCTCCCGCAGTTTCTGCACCATGTGTGCAAAATCACGGGCACAAAATAATGCGACGTATATGCTCCTAACTCCCATTGAAATGAATGGGATCATTTTGAGCGCGTCATCTTCCAGCACGTGTATAGGTGCCAGATCACGCGAAACGTTACATCGTGTGAATGCACCCCAAGGGCCAAAAACACTGCCGGTGCAAGGCTCTACTCACTCTAAGGGCCTAAAACTCTGCTGGTAAGAGGCTGAAGTCATCTAAAGGGCCTCAATCTCTGCTGGTAGCTCAGCTTAAGGGCCTGTAACTTAATTTTGAAGGGCTCACGTTAAGGGCCATAAAAGTGAATTATGGAAGGTCTTACCACATCACACACACATCCACAATGACAGTTCAGGGTGGGGGCTTTTGGATTTCCCATTGCCTATTCCATCTGTGGTTGTGATGGGCAACGTGATTTAAAGAGGTGCTTGTTAATGTTTCTTTAGCTTAAATTTGGGTTTCTGTCCATCCATTTGGGGAAGAAAGAAGGTTTCCAGGTATTTTCCCACTCTGATAGAGGTTTTTTGAGTGTGGAAAGTGTGTAGTTGATAGGCTGTGATGTTGGGGTAAAACAGTGACTTGGGCTTGTTAGATGCCCCCAGGCATGCTTCCCCTGCTGTCCCAGTTGCATTGCAGAGGTGTTGGCATCATTTGCTGAGGTGTCATAGTGGACTTGGTGACCCTCCTGAGTCGAATAGTGGGATCCCCTGAAATGAAGCATTTTTCCCCATAGACTATAATAGGGTTCGATATTCGATCCAATAGTCGAATATTGAGCGGCTATTCGAAAAGAATAACAAATATTGAATATTTTACTGTTCGCTCATCTCTATTAATGAGTATTGCATCCACTAAATGGTAACCCAATAGGCCAATTTTGTTGGATAAAAAATTATCCCAAAATTTTTCACTAAGAAAATATCTTCTGAATGCAACCAGTCTCCGTCATTGTTCATATTCTTATTTTCTTCTTTGAATTGGCTCTGAAAATGTTAAACTGTTTAATATTTACTACCTTAAATAGTATTTTTAATCATTTTGCGGCGTATCTTGTGTTGTAAAGTATTCTCCTGTATCTTTTTCATATTAATATCATTTCACTGTACATTGAATGGTCTTTTTATCCTCATATATTACATTTTCAGAAATTTAATAATGTATACACATCATTAAACACCTTAAGCACTTTGAGTAAGAAACAATCTTCAGAGCCATTATCTAATTCTTGCTGTTGTAGGATCTTGTTCTCCTTATATAACTGATTTAATTAATTTTATATAACCTTGTTTGTATTTACTACTCCGAACATTGTGAATAATAAATGAACATTGATTTCCTTTGCTGCAAAATCTAAGAAATACGAGAGCTTTAATATAATATTTCAGCCATACATTTAGCCGTTGACCCTAAAATGCTGCTAAACCCTAAATAATATATTAAAAATCCCATAACTCAGATTCCATTGTTCTGTTTATACCAATGTTCTGACCAAGAATTCTTATTTTTTTCCCATAGTAGTCACAAACTGCAAGGCTGCCAATGTATCCCATAAAAGCAAGCTGAGATAAATGTAGCACTTTGGGAGCCATTTCGAAGGCTTGGAGGCAGCACAGACAATGTACTGTTTTGTGACTTATTTTTATGCTTTATTTTAAATACTTATCCTCTTCAACCTGATGTTTTATTTTAGTGACAAAGTGGGAATCTGTGGAGACATGCAAGGCTACGATATCTGATTATATCACTATCTGGAACAATTGCAAGAAGCCTATTCCCCGAAAGCCGGGTAACTGTTGATATATCATTACATACTATAGTAAAATATTGTATAGATTTATTTGTGGTGATGATACACTTGATGCATATTATAAAACAAATCATTTAGTATCTATTTTTTCACTGCAGTATTAAATTATTAAACTAGAACTACAAGGATCTTTATCTACATGGGCCTTTATTGTACATGAGATGTTTTGTAATAAATTACCAGGTTTGGGGCCAGTCAAATCTTTTGAGCTTTGTCATTCCAGATCATTTAACTTCTTAAAATTATTTTTGTGTCCACATATCTATTTAAGACTAGTTGCACTATAAATGTTTGTAATTTCTTGTATGCATTAAATTTAACACCCCATTTACTGGACCGCACACAATGTAGTATCCACTTTTCTAGCCCCACAAGGTCTGAAGCCCCTTTACCCCCCACACTGCTTCCTTATTGGTTGCTGCCTCCTTTATTGATCTCCACACAATAGATGCCCCCTTTACTGGCCCTTATATAGTAAGTGCTAGAGACTTGAGGCTGCCACCTGCTCCAGGTCCCTACAAAGTTGTTCCAATTCCTGGACAACCTCTTAAAGAATTCTGTCCATAGTTCACACAGTACAATGTCCTATAGTGGCCCCTCCACACAGTATAATGTCTTGCAGCTGCTCCACACAGTATAATGACTCATATTGGCCTAACCAGACAGTATAATGTCTCATAGTAGCCTCCATACAGTATAATGTTCTACAGTAGCCCCTCCACTCAGTATAGTATCGCATACAGTATTTGTTACCCATTTTCTCAAAATTCTGGGCTCAGGTTAACCCGACATATTGGTAATTCGCCATCCACTAACTATTATTATACTCTGGGGTCTTTTCACACCCCAAAGTATAATGAGCGTAGACCCAGAGAAAGATATTATATATAACTCACCTCCCCTGGGTTCCAGTGTGGATCTGCTGGCCTTGTGACTCAGGTTTTGTGAGTTAAAACAGCGTTATTATTCATGATGATACCAGCGTTACCTATCTGACCGCTGAGGCCCAATTACAGGATTCAGCAGTATTAATATTATTTAAAACCTGAAGACCTGCACTGGAGCCCAGGGAAGTTGAGTAATACTGTTAGTTAAACAGTCCAGTCACATTGATGTGACCACCTGTCAAAATCCAGAATTACCACCTTTCGCAGAGCGGACCACTGTGAGACGTGCAGGAAGAGAGGGGATGTTGTGATGATGTTCACTGGGATGCTGAACCATGTCGACTCCAGTGCCGTGGCCAGCTGCGCTAGGTTATGTGGTTGAGCATCCATGGCGCGAACAACCTGATCGAGGTGGTCCCACAGATTCTCGATTGGGTTCAAATTCAGGGAATTTGCAGGCCAAGGGAGTACAGTAAACTCATCCTGGGTTCCTCGAACCATGCACGTACACTGCGAGCTTTATGACATGTCGCATTGTCCTGCTGGTAGATGCCATCATCCTGAGGAAAAACAATTCTCATCTAGAGGTGAACATGCTCCGCAAGGATAGATGCATACTTGTGCTGATCCATCGTGCCTTCCACAATGATGAGTGCACCCAGATGGCGGCTGACACGTGCCTTCTGTGTTTGGTTATTTAATGTTGACGTCAAAAGTAGGTTGGACTGGACTGTGTATGTAGCTTCACCTCCCCTAGGCCTATAATAATAGCAGTTCCATCTCAATAGCAGGTCAGTCTGACAAAGTTCACCCTACAAATACTCCTGATCTTGCTTATCAATCCCCACTACCTCCCCACTCCCATTAGTGTAAATTGTCATGCACACAAGGATACAAAATATGTTGTTTTTTTATTATGCATTTTGTTAATTTAAGTTAAATACATTACTTTAAACATTTTTAGTTTTGCCTATATATTTTATTTGATTTATGTATTTATTTATTTATACAAAACTTACTTTTTTTTTGCATTTTTTGTCCTTTAATCTTAAATTTATATTTTATTTATTGTTATGTTTTTGCCACCAATAGGCTGAAAGCCTGACATGTCAGTATATTGTACTTGTGTCTAGAAAGATTCACAGGCACCTATTAGGTAATACTACTGTATAAGTTTGCCAGAATTTGTATACACATAACCTTAACAGCCTACAACATGCCCACAGATACTAGGTGGTCACATGTAATTAAATAATATACTCCAGTGGATATCAATAATTGATATCAATATTAAATATAATAAAAATGTACAGTTTTATGCTTTGTGATTATATTTAATAAAGATATGAATTATTGATATAATCCACTGGGATTATAGCATATGAATACATAGTATATGTAGTACTTCTATGCAGTACTATAATGTAAGGTCATGCATTCTGTTTTCATCTTTAGGTTTAAAATACACATGAGACAGTCTTAGGGACTTTTGCCACTTTTTGGGTTGTCTCCGTAATGATGTCAACCCCAAGCCTCCTGGGCCAGTTGCCACCATTGAAAGGGGGTTTCCTACCTTGTAAAGGACTGGACTCATGAATGATCACAGCATTGAAGGTGTTAGCCCTCAGGATCAAAGTTTTTTTTTATGAATCAAGTAACTGCATTAGATGGTTCCAACCATGCTATGATATAAGAAAGAACTCACAAGATTATCGAGAAAAAAGAGAAAGTCATCATTGAGCAGCAAGGAGATAAAGATGTAAAGCACGATCCCTCCAAATATTACACATATAACAACACTTTATCCATGATGGCACTTCCTTGTAAGGTAGTCATGGTAGAATACTACCCCATTACCAGTTTTGCTGTGGAGCCTCATGGTTACTTGTTATGTTACTGAATGAGACAACTTAGTTGCATATCTAATCATTTGCAACAAATCGACAGAGAAACCCACAGCATAAATTGATTTACTGGGATCTAAAAGCCAAAGAGCAGATCACTTTGCAGTTCAAGTTTTTTTTTGTTTTTAGCATGTAGATTAAACCTCATCCTCTATGTTGCTATTGAACCACACAGTGGGTTTGTCATTGGCATGTTCACTCAACATATTCCTGCCTGTGTGTCCCCAGAACAAGGGCTTATATACACAACATCTTCTGTTAGCAATCCAGTGATGTCCATGGGCACTATATGAACCCACTGATTTCAGTGGGTGCCTGAAAATGTCCACTAATCTGTGAAAAAAAATGAACAGGGACATGTTCTATTACAGACCAAGGATTCCTATTAAAGTCTGACAATGTACGACTCTTTACTATTTGTAAACTTTAAAAAGAGACTCTGAATAATACTGTGAAGACAGATGTGGTGACTGACTACCTTAGTGATGGAGCGGTTAGGGCACAATCACACCGGCTGATTTTTAGTGCATTTTTTTTATTTTACAAGTGATCATGTTAAATAAATATCTTTAACCTATAAAGCCTTTTTCACATGGGGATCCGTGTGCTTTCACCGCATGGGACCCCCCCCCCCTAACGGACTACCAAATGCATTTGCAAGTGGTGTGCAGTGAAAGCACATGGATCCCCATAGACTTTAATGGGGTCTGTGTGCTTTCTGCACATGCTGACAGAAAAGTACTTCACAATCTACTTTTCTGTCCTCATTACTCGTGTGGAGATCTTGCGAAAAGCACATGGACCCCATTATAGTCTATGAGGTCCGTGTGCTTTCACTGTACACCGCTTGCCAATGCATTCGGTAGTCCATTTGGTGGTCCCCATGCGGACTCCCCGAATGGATTACCAAACGCAGATGTGTACTAAGGGTAACATTAAGAAAATGCCCCACACTGCATTTGTTAGTCTAATGCAATACTGATAAAGTTTTAACTTCACTTTTCTGAAGTTAACCCTAAGGGCAGGTTCACACAATGGAGCTGGGAAAGAAGTGATATTCTGACTTGGATTTCTCTCTAAATTTTGTCCATTGCTTTTCCCACTTATTAGTCTAGTGCCATGGTTTCTATAGCAAAATCAGTCACATAATAGCCAAGGAGCAGGAGGTTCCTTTTTTCAAGCAACTGGAAAAGAAATGCCCATCAATGTCTACTATTGACAACAATGACAGGCAGATTTCAGTTGTAAGTCAGAGCTGATTTTGAGGTGGAATCTGTTTTGGAATCAGCTTCAAATTCCTCAGTGCGGGCTACATGCACTTGATATGATAGGGAAAACAAAATTGGTTTACATGCACATGACCTAATTTTGTTCATGTCAAAAAAAAGGTGTTTCCCTGTCTAGGTCTATTAAGGTGATAGAGTGTTTTGACTTTTTTTCAGGGTCAGCATTAATGCCCTTTTTGGATGCAAAAAATTCCACCATGTCTCATGCTGATAACATATACCAACTGGGGGATCTATTCATCCAGAAATTTAAAGCTTGGAAGACCATCCACTTTTGGTGACTGGTAGCACAAATTTAATTAAAATGGTTTTACTTCCCAAAGGACTAAACTTACTGGAACATGCATCTGGGCCCATAGCACAAGCCTTTTACAGAGACTACATTCATTGATGGTGATCTTCATATGTGGCAATTATAGGTGGAAGTTGGTGTTTGCCACTGTCCAAAAATTTAACACAGGCAGGAGTTTGGCATTACTAGACTAATTTCTTTTTCAAGCAGACCAGCTATGCTACGTGTCCTCTTGGAGCCTCTCCGTAAAACAGGTGACCTCCACAACCAAAATTTGGATGCATCAACGCTTGGATTTATCATATCTGCAAAATTATAAGAAAACTACAAGTGTCAGGACTTGAACCCAGGGACTTCAGTGTCCCAGGCTGCAGCTCTCCCAACTGAGCTATTCAGCACCCTGCACAGCTCCTGTGCTGATCTGAAACCTGGTTCCCAGGGCCTCAAGTTTCAGTTCCCGCCTCTCTGATTTGCTCCACCCTGGTCTTTGATTGAACTTCCTATTTAAACCCAGCCTTGCACTTCCTGCCTTGTGAGATTAGTGTGCTCTGCCTATAATCTAGCTGCTCCCTCCTGCTCTGCTGCAAACACTGTATCTTGTGCATTGACCACTGGCTTGCTCCTGACTACGGTATTTACCTCCTCCTCCGACACTGATGCTCTTCTTGGGCTTTGACCACTGGCTTCCTCCTGATTATGTTATCAGCCTTGCAAGTAAGTCAGCCCTCAAGTAGTAGCAACTTAAGACTCCAAACCAGCCCCGGACCATTACAACAGAGCTTCCAGGATGTCACCCAGGATATTCCTCTTTGATATTATTCCATGTTCTCTCATCTACCTACCTTGGAGGGTATGGCCCATGGCAGACCCAAGGGGTGCATCTTCTCTGAAATAAATATCTATCTATATATATATATATATATATATATATATATATATATATATATATATATATAATGTATATAAAACATATCCTTATGTTATCCTGGTTAAGAAAAATCAATCATAGAATAAAAAAATGTGTTCAATGCTCTCAAAAGGTTACGAAGGTTTGTGGTTCATGCTTTGACTCGCACACAATGTTCAAGCCATTCACTGCAAATGTCCCTGGGATGTTTTCATAACCTGCTGTAGCTCCTACAACATTATGTGCTATATCATAATCTTGATATAATTGATATCCTCTTGGAAGTGAAGTATTCCTTTTTATTTTTTGCTGCGTCTACTGCATATATGTACTGTATATTATGCTACCAATTTTTGTCACCTTAAGCAAAGTGTTCAATAAAATGAGTTTAACAAAAAAACAAACAAACAAAAAAAAAAAGCATAATATAATACTGTTCAGATACAGAAATGTGAAGCAGATCAAAGTCTTCTCTGACTTTCCTGTTTTACTGATTGTGTTTAGCTCTTTTAATATAATATTATTAGAGATGAGCGAACACTAAAATGTTCGAGGTTCGAAATTCAATTCGAACAGCCGCTCACTGTTCGTGTGTTCAAACGGGTTTCGAACCCCATTATAGTCTATGGGGAACATATACTCGTTAAGGGGGAAACCCAAATCCGTGTCTGGAGGGTCACCAAGTCCACTATGACACCACAGGAAATGATACCAACACCCTGGAATGACACTGGGACAGCAGGGGAAGCATGTCTGGGGGCATAAAAGTCACTTTATTTCATGGAAATCCCTGTCAGCTTGCGATTTTCGCAAGCTAACTTTTCCCCATAGAAATGCATTGGCCAGCGCTGATTGGCCAGAGTACGGAATTCGACCAATCAGCACTGGCTCTGCTGGAGGAGGCAGAGTCTAAGATCGCTCCACACCAGTCTCCATTCAGGTCCGACCTTAGACTCCGCCTCCTCCGGCAGAGCCAGCGCTGATTGGCCGAAGGCTGGCCAATGCATTCCTATGCGAATGCAGAGACTTAGCAGTGCTGAGCCAGTTCTGCTCAACTACACATCTGATGCACACTCGGCTCTGCTACATCTGATGCACACTCGGCTCTGCTGCTGCATCAGATGTAGCAGGGCCGAGTGTGCATCAGATGTAGCAGAGCCGAGTGTGCACCAGATGTAGCAGGCGGGGTGTGCATCAGATGTAGCAGAGCCGAGTGTGCATCAGATGTAGCAGAGCCGAGTGTGCACACTCGGCTCTGCTACATCAGATGTAGCAATCTGATGTAGCAGAGCCGAGGGTGCACTAGAACCCCTGTGCAAACTCAGCTCACGCTAATAGAATGCATTGGCCAGCGCTGATTGGCCAATGCATTCTATTAGCCCGATGAAGTAGAGCTGAATGTGTGTGCTTAGCACATACATTCAGCTCTACTTCATCGGGCTAATAGAATGCATTGGCCAATCAGCGCTGGCCAATGCATTCTATTAGCGTGAGCTGAGTTTGCACAGGGGTTCTAGTGCACACTCGGCTCTGCTACATCTGGTGCACACCCCGCCTGCTACATCTGGTGCACACCCCGCCTGCTACATCTGATGCACACTCGGCTCTGCTACATCTGATGCACACTCGGCCCTGCTACATCTGATGCAGCAGCAGAGCCGAGTGTGCATCAGATGTAGCAGAGCCGAGTGTGCATCAGATGTGTAGTTGAGCAGAACTGGCTCAGCACTGCTAAGTCTCTGCATTCGCATAGGAATGCAGTGGCCAGCCTTCGGCCAATCAGCGCTGGCTCTGCCGGAGGAGGCGGAGTCTAAGGTCGGACCTGAATGGAGACTGGTGTGGAGCGATCTTAGACTCCGCCTCCTCCAGCAGAGCCAGTGCTGATTGGTCGAGTTCCGTACTCTGGCCAATCAGCGCTGTCCAATGCATTCCTATTGGAAAAAGTTTATGTCACAAAAATCACAATTACACACCCGATAGAGCCCCAAAAAGTTATTTTTAATAACATTCCTACCTAAATAAAGGTTATCCCTAGCTATCCCTGCCTGTACAGCTATCCCTGTCTCTTAGTCACAAAGTTCACATTCTCATATGACCCGGATTTGAAATCCACTATTCGTCTAAAATGGAGGTCACCTGATTTCGGCAGCCAATGACTTTTTCCGATTTTTTTCGATGCCTCCGGTGTCATAGTTCCTGTCCCACCTCCCCTGCGCTGTTATTGGTGCAAAAAAAGCGCCAGGGAAGGTGGGAGGGGAATCAAATTTTTTTGGAGTTTGCCACGTGATGTTTGATTCGAATCGAACACATCGAACAGTGTTCGATAGAACACTGTTCGCTCATCTCTAAATATTATGTAAGTTCTTGGTTATGATGCTGCATTTTTCTTGACCCCCATCCTATGATCATAATAAATGAATGTACTATAGAATTTGTGCAATCTGTCTCGGCATTAAAAAAAAAAAAAAAATCAAGTACAGTACAGTGTCTTAAATCTCCTGGGAACAGAATTACTAATTAATTGCTTTAGGATTTTTGTGCCGTCTAAAGCCTTGGTGTAAAAATGCTAATGACCTTTGTTTTGCCTTAGCGGTTTTATTGAAAACCATTTTTATAGTTGTGTAGTTCGGTAATACAACAGTAAGTCATTAAACAAATTAGAGAGTTTCTGCTATAGGCATTATTCACATCTTCAAAGCAGTGTACAGGTCACTAATACATTAGCAAAATTCTAATGATCTAGATATTCATTAGAACTGCAGCACATATGAAAATACCATGCTCTCATTCCAGGGTCTACTGACTATGGAGTCACAGAATAATTATAAGTATTTGATATCCTAATGATCAATACTTTTGTCATTCTGCAAAATAATGACATTTAAAGCTAAAATCAAGTTTGTTTGTTTTTATCAATTCTTGTTGCAAAATGTACCATACTGAGCACATCATTTCGGTGGTTTGCAGTGGGAGGTGGATCTTCTTTTGTACAAAACTGGACTCCATGTGATGTGACCATTGGTGGAGATAGTTGCTATAGCAGTTGGTAGGTTCCTAGAATTGTAGATTAATTTTTCGTTCAGACGTCTGGTGAAGAGGAAACATAAATATATTGTAATAAGTCAATTTCAACCCCTTACTGACTATTATTCCTTAGTCCATTTAGAGATGACATTCGTTCTGGCTCCATGATTATTTCCCATCCACCTGTAGAGAATTTCTTAACATTTGGATTGATATATGGCTTAGTGGTTAATTCATCCAAATTCCAAGTGCTCAACAGTGTTGTCCTCTATTCCTGGGCCGTGCGCTTAACTTGGATATTTGACGAGTGTACGCATCAAATGTACAAGGTGTGGAGCAGAGGTCTTCAATAGTCCCCTTGTCCTGATTTCTGTGGGTGAGTGGCTCCTATTCGTCAGAACAGACAGGATTCCAGACTATATAACCACCCAACTTTTATGGTCTTTAGGTACCTGAAGGAATCCCTATTGATCTCCTCAAGACACTGTTCCCCATTCTAGGCCACCCAAACTTTTCCCCAGATGTGCAGGATCTTGTTGTCAGGAACTGTCATAGTGACTTATTTCTTCAGGCCCAGTTCATGCCTGCTCTTTGAGGATTTGTTCTTACCACAGGAACTTTCCAGACTATCTTGATGGCAAACATTACATTTGACATATTTCCTTGGTACTTTCCCCTTATGAGGCAAGGTCACTCTCACCCGAACCTCTTTTGAGTTTATGTGTGCCCATGCAGACCATATCTGAACCACAATCTCATCTATGTTCCAACTGCTTAGTAGATCCTAACAACCCCCATTTTTTCATAAAATATTCTGGAGAACATCACCTTTATATTAGAGGTGTTGGATGAAGCAGGAGGCCTGCTCCAAATGTAAACTTTTTTGGAATGAAGAAAAAGATATATAATATAGACATAGATATATAAAATATACAAAGCATCATATACAAAATAACGGATAGGTGTCTGGGGGACAATCCTGTGGGAATTGTACTTCATTACATATACTCCACAGCATATTCCAGGGCTGATAGAAAGTCGCTCTCTGCTGAGACATTTCTTCAACAGAGTAAAGGCCTGCATTCCGACCTGCAGAAAGTCCTCTCAGTCCCCGTTTGTTATCCAGTGGCTGAAATGGGTTAATAAGATCATTCTGTATGGAAAGTCTTAGTCACACAAAAGCAGCACAAATCCAGATTGTGAAAGAGGGAGATGTAATAGAGGGAGATGCTAGGTGTAACGATGCTAGTTATCAGATTTGGAGTCCAATTGGTGGGGCAAATGGTACAGTACTTAAATATTAATAAATGAAGGATAAGTACCTCAGAAGTAGAAGAAACCGTGGTCAGACGTTAGCAAGGTTCGGTACACAGGAGGAGCAGATCAATCGTAGTCAGGCGTTAGCAAAGTTCGGTACACAGGAGCAGCAGATCAATCGTAGTCAGGTGTTAGCAAGGTTCGGTACACAGGAGCAGCAGATCAATCGTAGTCAGGCGTTAGCAAGGTTCGGTACACAGGAGCAGCAAGGTAGTGGTGAGGTTCAGGGCAACAGGAAGCAGACAGCCAGAATAATCAGGCACAGGATGGAGTAAGCTGTGAGTTTATATAGGACAGGCTAAACTGTGATTGGCCACAGAACAGGTGAACTTAATAACCCAATTACTCCAACAGAAGAAACCAGACAAGGTAAAGCACAGAACAAAACAGGATTCAAAATAGTACTATGGTTAAGGCTGCAGAACATAGCCAGGAAGTCATGGGTTCAAGGCCCAGAGAATTCAGTTTGTGACATTACTCCCCCTTCTCCAGGAGCATCCTCTGGACGGTACTTGGCTTGGCTTTTCTGGATAGCGCTGATGAAATTCTCTTACCAGTTGTGGAGCATGGATGTTGTTTACAGGTTCCCATGAATTGTCTTCAGGACCATACCCTTGCCACTTTATCAAGTACTGTAACCGATTTCGATGAATTCGAGAATCCAAAATCTCTTCTACCAGATATTCCTCTTCTCCTTCAACAATAACTGGGTCAGGTGGAGGCAAGTTACGTCCCGGGAATGGATTTTCCACAAAAGGCTTGAGAAGGGAGGAATGAAAAACAGGGTGAATCCGCATAGAATCTGGGAGTTTTAAACGAAACGCTACAGGATTAATTTGAGCCACAATCTCAAAAGGTCCAATAAATTTCTGACCTAGCTTGGCTGAAGGTATCTTGAGCTTCAAATTTCTTGTAGAGAGCCATACCTTATCTCCTATACCAAAGGAAGGAAAAGACTTGCGATGTCTATCAGCAGTCTTCTTATAGCGCTCTTGAGCTTCATGCAGAGCGTTTGTTAATTTTTCTTGAACTTGCTTCAAGGTAGACAGTCTGTCGGAGACAGCAGGAACTGAAGAAGAAATTGGAAGGTTGGGAATGAATGTAGGATGGAAACCCATATTGACAAAAAATGGACTCTGGGATGTAGAAGAATGCTGGGAGTTGTTATAAGCAAATTCTTCTGTAGGAAGGAAATTAACCCAGTCATCCTGGAGATAACTTGTGTAACACCGCAAATACTGTTCAAGGGTTTGGTTAGTGCGCTCAGTTTGCCCATTAGATTGTCGATGAAAGGCAGAAGATAAGTTTACTTCAATTCCTAGAGTGGCACAAAAACTCTTCCAGAACTTTGAGGTAAATTGTACCCCACGGTCAGAAACTACATTGTCAGGTATGCCATGTAGGCGGAAAACTTCTCGGATGACTAATTCTGCAGTCTCTTCAGCAGAGGGTACCCCCTTTGTTGGTATAAAATGAGCCATTTTGGTCAGACGGTCTACCACTACCAGAATTGTACGCATATCTTTTGAAGATGGTAGTTCAACAATAAAATCCATGGAAACAGAACCCCAAGGATGAGATGGAATAGGAAGGGGTTGAAGTAATCCCACTGGTGAGGATCGAGGGGTCTTATTCCTAGCACAGGTTTGACAGGAAGAAACATACTTCTTTACATCCACTTGATATTTAGGCCACCAAAATGAGCGAGACAAAAGTTCTTTGGTCTTTTTGACTCCCATGTGACCTGCGGGTCTAGAGTCGTGAACAAGGCGCAGAATTTCTAATCGAGTAGTCTCAGGAACATATACACACTGATCAAGAGTCCAAACCCCATCTCTAAACACCAAATCAATATCTGTGGGAGGATGATTAAGGAAGGGATCTCCATTATAACCTTCTTTGATCTTCTGAAGTATATCCTTGGAAATGATTGCCCCTACAAAATTCTTAGCAGGTAAAATGGTGGTCTCGGATGTGTCATCTTGTGTTATTTCAGAACACATCCGGGATAAGGCGTCTGCTTTTCCATTGCGGGATCCCGGTCTGTAGGAAATAATGAAATTAAATCTTGAAAAAAATAAAGACCATCTAGCCTGTCTACCAGAAAGTCTCTTGGCTGATCGAATAAATTCTAGATTTCGGTGATCTGTAAGAACCTGAACCACATGAGATGCTCCTTCAAGAAGATGCCTCCATTCTGTGAATGCTTTCTTAATTGCAAGTAATTCTTTATTCCCAATGTCATAGTTTCTTTCAGGAGGAGACATCAGGCAAGAAAAAAAAGCACAAGGATGAAGCAACTGTTTATCTCCAACTCTTTGGGACAACACTGCTCCTACTGCTGAATCTGAAGCATCCACTTCAACTATAAATGGGAGGTCTGGATTAGGATGAACTAAGATAGGAGCAGAAGTAAAAAGTGTCTTTAATTGGTTAAATGCTTCATTGGCACTTGAAGACCATTTAAAAGGAATTCCTTTCTGGGTTAATTTTGTTATCGGACTAATAACTTTTGAGAAATTCCTAATAAATTTGCGGTAGAAGTTTGCAAAGCCGACAAATCTTTGGATCTCCTTGACATTCTTGGGAGAAGGCCAGTCTAAAATAGCTTGGATCTTACTAGGGTCCATGCGCAATCCTTCCGTAGAAATGATGTACCCCAAAAACTGAATTTCTGTCTTTTCAAATTCACATTTTTCCAGTTTAATATATAGTTGGTTCTCTCTTAGATGGCTCAAAACCATGGTAACCTGCTTACGATGTTCTTCAAGGTTCTCAGAGTATATTAATATGTCATCCAAATACGCCACCACAAATTGATCCAGTAGATGTCGGAAGACATCATTAATAAAATGTTGAAAAGTTGCTGGGGCATTGCAAAGTCCAAATGGCATAACAAGGGATTCAAAATGGCCGTAGCGTGTTCGGAATGCTGTCTTCCACTCGTCCCCAGGTCGTATACGGACAAGATTGTATGCCCCTCGTAGATCCAACTTAGTAAAGATCTTTGCTGACCGTAATCTCTCAAGTAACTCTGGAATAAGCGGAAGAGGATAACGATTTTTAACGGTTATTTGATTTAGTTCTCTGTAGTCAATACAAGGACGTAATGTGCCGTCTTTCTTTGGTACAAAGAATATAGGTGCACCTTCCGGAGAAGTGGAATGCCGTATAAATCCTTTGGCCAGATTTTCTTTGATGTACTCATCCAGGACCTTCAGCTCCATCTCTGCAAGTGGATAGATGCGTCCATAAGGTATGGATGCACCTGGTAAAAGTTCAATAGGACAATCATACGTGCGGTGAGGGGGTAGCTGGTCAGCATTCCTTTTGTCACAAACATCTTTAAATTCCTTATAAGGTTCAGGTAATTCGACAGCGATAGTGCTGGATCTTTCAGTAGCTCCCACCTGTGAAAGAATAGGCTGCTTCAGTTGACAATTTTGTTGACAATATTCAGAAGTGAAAGTTACATTTCCTGACTTCCAGTCTACTGAAGGATTGTGGATGCTGAGCCATGGTATGCCCAAAATTACTGGAAATTTTGGTGAAGAGATTAACTGGAAACTAATCCTCTCCTGATGACCGGGATCAATCAATACTTCCAGTTCGGTAGTTTCATGAGTGACAGGACCAGAATTTAAAGGTGACCCATCAACAGTTACTAATTCAACTGGTGAAGATCTTGCACTGTGCTCAATATGATTATCAAATGCAAACTTAATGTCCATAAAATTTCCAGCTGCACCGGAATCCAACATTGCTGTAGTGGACAACTTGTAGGAACCATATGAAAGCTGAACTGGTAAGGTGAAATGAGGGCAGTTAGAGGTCATATTGTCAGGACATGGTGTGGTGGAAAACAGAGGCTGTGTCACCAGACTAAGAGAAGCACAGTGGGGACAAGATTCCAAATTTGGTAGAATCTCAGTTGCCGCAACTGCCCGTTGAGGTTTCTCAGGGCAGTCAAGAACATAATGTCCAGGTTGTCCACAATAAAGGCATAATCTTTCAGCAAGGCGGCGACGTTTTTCAGCAGTTGAAATTGGTCCCCGGATGGCATCTACTTGCATAGGTTCTGGGGCAGAACCTGTTTGAGAAGGTGTCTGCATCTTTGGGAGAAACCGTCCCTCAGGTAAATGAGAGAGGGTGCCTGCATCATAATAGCCTCGTCTTTCTCGCTTCCTTTCCAGGAGTCTTTGGTCAATACGGACGCATAACCGTATATACTCCTCAAAGTCAGCTGGAAGTTCTACTTTAACAAGTTCATCTTTAACAGATTCAGAAAGTCCTCCATAGAACCGCCATTTTAGTGCGGAGGTGTTCCAGGAAACATCAGAAGCCCAGCGCCGAAACTCTGCAGCATATTCCGCAACAGAGCGTCTTCCCTGGCGGAGATCCCGCAGAGCCCCCTCAGCAGTGGCACAACGATTGGGGTCATCAAATACTAAGTCCATTGCTGCAAGAAAGTCCTTCAGATTGTCCAAAATCTCATCATCCTGTTCTAAATAAGGTGATGCCCATGCTTGTGCATCGTCTATTAGCAGGGCAATGATGAACACAACTTTGGACCTATCAGTAGGGAACTGTGAGGAATGCGTAGAAAAAATCATCCGGCAATGATTAAGGAATCCTCGGTACAAGTGTCTCTTTCCACCAAATTTTTCTGGTAGTGGAATCCGGTAAACTTGAGAAGTGGCACTGACAGCAGCAGAATTTGCACGCAATTCATTTACTTGTTGTTGTAATTCAGTGACTTGACTTTTCATTTCATTTAATTGTCCTTGAAGGCCATACACAAGGTTATGCAATTCCGAGATCTGGAAGGCATGCTGTGACAAAGCAGACTCCGCCCCTCCGGCCTCCATGTTGGGCCTGATTATTATGTAACGATGCTAGTTATCAGATTTGGAGTCCAATTGGTGGGGCAAATGGTACAGTACTTAAATATTAATAAATGAAGGATAAGTACCTCAGAAGTAGAAGAAACCGTGGTCAGACGTTAGCAAGGTTCGGTACACAGGAGGAGCAGATCAATCGTAGTCAGGCGTTAGCAAAGTTCGGTACACAGGAGCAGCAGATCAATCGTAGTCAGGCGTTAGCAAGGTTCGGTACACAGGAGCAGCAGATCAATCGTAGTCAGGTGTTAGCAAGGTTCGGTACACAGGAGCAGCAGATCAATCGTAGTCAGGCGTTAGCAAGGTTCGGTACACAGGAGCAGCAGATCAATCGTAGTCAGGCGTTAGCAAAGTTCGGTACACAGGAGCAGCAGATCAATCGTAGTCAGGCGTTAGCAAGGTTCGGTACACAGGAGCAGCAGATCAATCGTAGTCAGGTGTTAGCAAGGTTCGGTACACAGGAGCAGCAGATCAATCGTAGTCAGGCGTTAGCAAGGTTCGGTACACAGGAGCAGCAAGGTAGTGGTGAGGTTCAGGGCAACAGGAAGCAGACAGCCAGAATAATCAGGCACAGGATGGAGTAAGCTGTGAGTTTATATAGGACAGGCTAAACTGTGATTGGCCACAGAACAGGTGATCTTAATAACCCAATTACTCCAACAGAAGAGACCAGACAAGGTAAAGCACAGAACAAAACAGGATTCAAAATAGTACTATGGTTAAGGCCGCAGAACATAGCCAGGAAGTCATGGGTTCAAGGCCCAGAGAATTCAGTTTGTGACACTAGGTGGATCCCTGAAAGACCAATGACTGGAGGTAGTTGAGTGACCTCCCTTCATTTAGTTTTATCTTTTACCCTTCCTCCTTAATCATTCTCTGCTTTATTTCCCTGCCTGCTTGATCCCCCCACCCCCTCTGTCTGTCTTATTCCATCCTTTAGACTTCATGTATATGTCCGAATGAGCCATCTGATGCTCCTCCGAGTAAGTGTCTGATGGTCTATTCCAATAAAAATAGATGCTCCTTTTCATGAGAACAGAACTGATCAGAATCCCCCCACGGAGGTAAGTGCATCATGGAGTGTACTTAGATGACACTTTTGCATTCCACAGCAAAATTGGATCCATATTGAAAGCACGCTCAGTCATATGCATGGTGTCTTACTCCTCTTTCTGTTTCCCCCTTACTGAGTGGTCCCTTTTAGTAGTTAATTTTATGGTAACATTTGTTCATGGCCCCAAAATAGGCAACTCACTTTATAGCAGATAAGATTATTGTCTTGCACCTCACTTATTTGTAGATATAATGTGAATTGCCTTTTTCATATTGTAGTGGGTTCCATATTGGGGTTCCAGTCTGTTGTTCTCCCTCCTCATGTTTTTTTCTGTATCCTCTATTTTTTTTCTAATACCAATGAAAATGATATAATTTGTAAAAAAAAAAAAAAATTCCAAGTGCTCGACCTTTCTTCCCCTTTTTACACCATTTCATCTTCACTATTTAGGGATCACCTAGTCTTACATCATCCTCCACTAAGTTAAAGAACCTTCTTTCTGGAAACAATTCAGATGACTGTTGAAGGACTGTGAGAAATTAAATTTCTTGTGTTGGAAGAATCTACATCCTACTGCCCAAGCTGTTGTATTTCTTTATGGTTCTCCCAGTCACTGTTTCGTCTTAGAATACTTATGTACTCTACAGTGTATGACTATTACATTGTATATGAAAAGTCTTTATCACATAGGTTAACAAACACAATCTTGCTTTACGTACATAAATTTAAGCAGAGGTATTTAAGCCTAAACTAAAACTTACCAAGCAGAAAAAGTTGTGCAGCTGGGCCAGTACCATATCACTACTTATATGCATTTTCGCTGATTTCGGTATCCCCAGACTGATTTTCTCTTAGCCTAGATAAGTTAATTTATCATCTTCCACTCCATATACAATAAATCATTAACACCACAGTTCTTCACTCTTTTAAACAATGGAATGAGATTAAGTGTTTAGCTTGATTTATCTCTCCTTATCTCCCACTAAACTCCCTTTGTCATAACCTGTGTTCTACTCTGGTGTGGACCCATTGCCTTTCAGGTACAAACATCAGTGGGATTAACTAAGGGTTATCATCTCCTGATATTTGATGATATAGTATCAATTCCTGTACTTCAGGAAAATTACCTGCCTTTTTCAGACATTTTAAGATATCTCCAACTGAAGCACTTTGTCTCATCCCCACTCTCTTCTTTCACCAACCCTTTTACACTCACTCGATATGAAAAAAGTTGTGGATCCTTCCTTCATGCTTTATTTACACTCTTTGTTCGTCCCCTTACTAGGGTTGAGCCGATCTTGAGATTTCAGGATCATTTTTAAAATCTAATTTCCGATCATCACTCACATCTCCCCTCCCAGTACCCACCCACACTCTCCTAAGCCACAAGCCCTGCCTTCTTCCTAGGTCTGTAACACTAACCTGGGAGGCAGGGGCAGCGAGGCGAGAAGAGGAGCGAAAACAGTGGGGACTGGACCAGTGATCTGTGCAGGTAAGTGTTAGCTACTAGAGATGTTAGCTAGTCTCCCATTAGAATGAATGGACGCAGCCGGCGCGCAGGGGGTTATGCGGCCGGACGCCGGCACAGGCTGTGTGCCGGCTGCATCCATTCATTCCTAAGGGACCTAGCTAACATTTTTAGATTTTCCCACAATTCTTGGCCAGTAGAAAAGCATTGTGGGACCTCTGACCTTGATCCCACCTAAAAAGATCGGGATCGGAATTACGATCGCGATCGTGAAATTTACTCGATCGCCAATCGGAATCCGATCTTTTCTTATCCCGATCGCTCAAACCTACCCCTGACCCATGCCTCCTCTCAATCACAGCTTTCATACATTGCAAAATAAGAAACCAATTTTGACTTGTGGCTCTGCAGGACCTGCTTGAGGCTGATTTGGAAGTCCTATTGAAGTGGTACTTTATGCCTTTACATGTGACTCACACAGTCTCAGGCTGTCCCATACCCTACTGCATGAGACATACAGCTCTGGAAAAAAATTAAGAGAGCAAAATCTTCAGTTTCTCTGATTTTTCTCGTCATTGGTATATTTTTGAGTAAAATGTACATTGTTCTTTTATTATATAAACTACTGACAACTTGTCTCCGAAATTCAAAGCAAAATAATTTTATATTTATTTGCAGCAAATGAGAAATTGTCAAAAAAATAAAAAAAGAAGCAGCGCTGTCAGATCTCAAATAATATAAAGAGAACACGATAATATTCATGTAGAAACAACAATACTAATGTAACTCAGGAAGATCAGAAATCAATATTTGGTGGAATTACCATGATTTTTAATCCCAGCTTTCATGTATCTTGGCTTTCCACCAGTCTGTCACACTGCTTTTGTGTGACCTTATGCCACTACTGTTATATGATTCAGTGACATATTTTAATCTTTATTATATAATCTATGTGAATTTTACCCAGTTGCAGATATGTAAATAATATGGATAGACATAATCTGCACTGGTGTTGTTTCAATATGGGTGCTTATACACACTATGCAACATGCAATATCCCTGATTGCATCTATAAGTACGGAAACTCTTTGTGCGTCATGCGCAATATATAGATCATTATACTTACATGACTCTTTTATGGATATTGTATCTAACAACTATTATTATATACTATATATTATGGATATTGTATCTAACAACTGCTATCCCTCCCAATTATGTATCTTTAACACCACCTATGTAAACGGAGGGGTTCGTCCTTTCTCCGTTTACTTTGGAACATGTAGATCCAATAGGCATCAGGACACACCTCCGAGAGCGCCCTGCGAAAGTCATCAATGGGTGTGACCTATTGGGACACACCAGATCGTGCAGGGGGTGTTCCCGAGGGTGGAGTTATAGACATTTAAATTCCGTTGAAGAAACGATGATAAAAAATCTAGCACGCCCAATAATTGAAAAATAAAATATAACCTTTACTTCATAGTGGTTAAAAGCAGAAAAAGCTCCTTAGAGCATGGATCCAGAATAAAACAACAGCCTACGCGTTTTGAGACTCACATCTAGGTCTCTTAATCATAGCATATGAAACATAAGTTCAGGAACACATTTAAACCCTAGGGTCGACCCCTCCCAGGTACTCAACAACTCAACAGGCCACACCTGAGTGTCCCACTCCAAAAAAGTATCATAATTAAACATAGGATGCAATATACGCCCCATGTAGTATATGGCATGTTACAATACACCCCATGTAGTATATGACATGTTACAATACCGCATAAATCCAAATACAATCATGTTGCTGTAATATGCAATGCTGTCAAAGCAGATCACAATCAATCCGACACATGTCGATACATTTGCTGAAAACATGTATATAATTATAAATCACGATATATGACTATATACACCAAGCCTAGACCACACAATGAAATGAGTAATAATCTTATACGGTATGTTAATATATATATCAAAACAAAACAAAACAGGCCTACCTCACATCATTGTGGGACGTTTCATCCAGCCTGTACCCATAGTTCCCGTATGTGTTGATGTTGCCCTAGAGACAAAGTCACGTGGGGCAATCACATGTGTGATCACATGATCGGAGGAAGAGAGACTTCTATTGGTAGAATGAAAAGAATCCAAATCTTATGAGGAAAATAAATCAGCACAAAGAATGTAATATAAAGTGAGTATGGACCAATATTAAACATTATATTGTATCTTATTTAATAAATTAATGACAGATCCTGTCTAATATTGAGACCATTCGGCACCCGACTGTCCAACTTCCATATCCAAGAAGCCTCTTGCTTAAGGAGAAGCTTCTTGAGATCGCCACCTCGTGTCGGCTCCACTACATGTTCTATCACATAAAAAATAAAAGAAGAGGTGCTACCCCCATGGTGTGTGGAGAAATGTCGGGATACATTAGACATCTGATCGGTAACGGATTTAGAACAGTCTGCAAGATGTTCAGATATCCTGACCTTAACCTGCCGTGTAGTGCATCCTACATACAAAAGATTGCAAGAAGTGCATTCTATGATATATACAACATAACTACTGTTGCAGTTTAAATATTCCGAAATTTCAAAACGTTTCCTGTTTATATTATTACCAAATGTGGTGGTTTTTCTCGCAAACCTACAAACTGCACATCTAACGCCACCACATTTGTAAAAACCTAAACATTTAAGCCAGGTGGCTGTTTTGACCTCCTTGGAAGTAAAAAGACTAGGAGAGAGGATGTCAGCTAAAGATCTGCCCCTGCTAGGAACAAATCTGACACCATTATGCAATAATTTTCTCGTCTGGAGGTCGGACTCCAAAATAGGTAAGTTTTTTCTAATAATACGAATAATCTGATTATATTGCGCACTATAACGAGTTGAAAAATAAGCGAGAGGCTTTTTGGATATGGAAGTTGGACAGTCGGGTGCCGAATGGTCTCAATATTAGACAGGATCTGTCATTAATTTATTAAATAAGATACAATATAATGTTTAATATTGGTCCATACTCACTTTATATTATATTCTTTGTGCTGATTTATTTTCCTCATAAGATTTGGATTCTTTTCATTCTACCAATAGAAGTCTCTCTTCCTCCGATCATGTGATCACACATGTGATTGCCCCACGTGACTTTGTCTCTAGGGCAACATCAACACATACGGGAACTATGGGTACAGGCTGGATGAAACGTCCCACAATGATGTGAGGTAGGCCTGTTTTGTTTTGTTTTGATATATATATTAACATACCGTATAAGATTATTACTAATTTCATTGTGTGGTCTAGGCTTGGTGTATATAGTCATATATTGTGATTTATAATTATATACATGTTTTCAGCAAATGTATCGACATGTGTCGGATTGATTGTGATCTGCTTTGACAGCATTGCATATTACAGCAACATGATTGTATTTGGATTTATGCGGTATTGTAACATGTCATATACTACATGGGGTGTATTGTAACATGCCATATACTACATGGGGCGTATATTGCATCCCATGTTTAATTATGATACTTTTTTGGAGTGGGACACTCAGGTGTGGCCTGTTGAGTTGTTGAGTACCTGGGAGGGGTCGACCCTAGGGTTTAAATGTGTTCCTGAACTTATGTTTCATATGCTATGATTAAGAGACCTAGATGTGAGTCTCGAAACGCGTAGGCTGTTGTTTTATTCTGGATCCATGCTCTAAGGAGCTTTTTCTGCTTTTAACCACTATGAAGTAAAGGTTATATTTTATTTTTCAATTATTGGGCGTGCTGGATTTTTATCATCGTTTCTTCAATTGGATTCCATTCTAATGGTCGGATGTTCCGTGCACCCCGCGCCATATGATACCATCTGAACAACGTTCAAGGTAGAGCGATTTCCGCATTTTTGTACATACATTTAAATTCCGTGCCCTACCACCAAGGGCATGGGAATTGTGGTTCTAACTGCAGAACTTTGTTATTTTCTTTTGGGTACTTACTTTCTTTCCTCTTGATGAGCTTATATCAACACCAGATTAGCGAAACTCATTGAGGAATATATAGCTTTACTAGAGGAGACAGGTTAGTTGCGTGTCTCTTATCATTTGAGATTTACTCTCACATGGACTCATTGGTGGGGATCTTTATCCTTTATTGTATATGCCCAGCTCCACTACAGCAACTTTGTCTTAAGATCCATAATAATTAACTATAGGATCTTTGACACTCTGATTAGCCTTTTACCACAGAATTACACAGTAACAGGCGAGTCTTTACCAAAGAATATATATCTGTTACCAGTGGGAAAGCACCATTTTGTGAGGTTGTGAGTTTATTATTAGAGATGTGCGAACACTGTTCGGATCAGCCATTCCGAACAGCACGCTCCCATAGAAATGAATGGAAGCACCTGGCATGGCGACCGGCCACCAGCAAAGTGGACGTGCCAGGCGCTTCCATTCATTTCTTTGGGAGCGTGCTGTTCGGAACGGCTGATCAGAACAGTGTTCACTCATCTCTAGTTATTATACCTTCCTAAAGACAGTACATTCTAACTGAGGTGTCCCCTGAGTTTACTTATCAAGAGGACCAGACACAATTGTCTTTGTTTTTAATTCATTATTTATTAAAAGTTATATTTTACTCCTTCAGTGATTTACTACAAGCTGCTGTGCGTTGATACTGCCTTCCAGTGACATTAGGTTGTTTTCTTGGGAATATTTTTTTAGATTTACTTATTATGTCACTTGTTGAAGACTAGTTCTATTACTTTTTATTTTTAGCATTGTACTGAATGTGTCATACCAATTGACGCGTTGTTACTTCTCTGTTATATGAAAAAATCAATAAAAGCTATTATTAAAAAAAATGAGTAAAAAAAAGTGATTTTTACCATAGGTTTGCTATACTACATATTGCAGGATTGCATGTTTAACACACTAAGATCACTAACTACATTTAAAAACAAAATGAAAAACAATTAAAAGATTCTAAACTATTAAAATTATAATCAATGTTTCCCTATTATGTAATTAAAAGAAAAAACAGAAAAGCATTATGAATTAAGGAATCAGAAAAGGACAAAGTATTAAAATATAAAAAGTATTTATCTTGTATGGTGAATGCAATAATGGGAAAAAAAATCTAATTCACACTTTTTTTTTTTCACTGCTTTGATCCCAAACCTTATTTTATAGAGTGCTGTGTCACCCACATAACTTGTAGATCATTGACACTGTAGTTAGGAACATGAATTTATTTACCTACTGGATAATAATTCACAGATAACGCAGCTCAAGATTTATGTGATTTAGTCCTACGATGCTACGTTTTCTTTGTGGCACGCAGAATATCTACAGATGAAATAGCTGGGGGAATCAGGAAAAATATCTGGATTAAAAAAGAACACAAAAGCAATGTTATACAGTAGCCACAGGAACCTCAGTTTTCTATGAAGTCATTATCTCATTTACAGTGATGATAAATGCTTGCTTGATAATAAATTGATACGTTATTTGTCTAGAAGAACAGATGTGGCGGCTTCCATCCAAGCTGCTAAACAAACAATCTGTTCCTTTAACTTGTACCAATCAGATCCCGTATGTACACATGAAAACTTAGTACTAAGTAGGACACCTCAAAATCATTTCTGTGTTATCAATTTAATCCTGCAAATCTGTCGAAGAATGCCTGGCTTTAGCCGGTGGCAGACTGCACATCTATGCATCCTCCTTTAGTTTGCAATGTTCTGGCAATGTTTTAAAGAATCTGTCATAAAGGTGCAACCTGATGTAATAAATAAGCTGATACTGTATTTCCAGGATTCTTCCTGAGCATAAAACATATTCCTACTTCCAAAGCGCTAAGCTTTACATATTTGTGCAAGCTTTATTCAATACAACTAAATAGACAATCCATTTAATAATTTGACAGCCATCACAAATGTATCACGAGCACTATAAACGTATTTAATGTGCAGACATAACAAACAAAAGTACACAGTAAGAAGGCGACGCGTTTCGACGCTGGTCTAGCGTCTTCCTCAGGCCAATGTAAAGTCCACTGTCAGAGCGTGCGAACCTCTGACAGTGGCCTGAGGAAGACGCTAGACCAGTGTTGAAATGCATAGCAATCTTTTACCTCTGTCTTTGGAACCAATAAAGTGATTTTATTAACTTACATCTACTCAGTGGCGTTCTCATACCTGGTTTTTACCATTTTCAATTTTCCCCTTGAATTTATACGAATAGTGGATTTAATATCCGGTTCATATGAGACTGTGAACTATATGACTGTGAGACAGGGATACATGTACTGGCAGGGTTAGCTAGGGATTACCTTTATTTAGGTGGGAATGTCACTCACCCAGCTCTTTGGGGCTCTATCTGGTCGGGATCCCTGTCAGCTTGCGATATGCGCGAGCTGACTTTTTCCCATAGGAATGCATTGACCAGTGTTGAGAGGCCGAAATCCATACAGAGTATAGCATTCGGCCAATCAACGCTGGTTCTGCCGCAGGCTCGTCTGTGAGGAGGCGGATTCTAAGATCGGACCAGAATGGAGACTGCTGTGGACTGATCTTAGACTCCATCTCCTCCAGCAGAACCAGTGTTGATTGGTTGAATGCTGTACTCTTTATGGCATTCGGCTAATCAACGCTGGTCAATGCATTCATATGCCGAGATGTAGCAGTGCTGGCCGTGCACTCGACTACACCAGAGATGCAGCTGAGCTGAGCGCACGAACAGCACTGCTACACCAGAGATGTGAACCCTGCTGCGCACTCAGCTCTGCTGCATCAGAGCATCTCTGAATATAATTGGGAATATGATACATCAAAGCTTGAACTGGTATAGCAAGGGTTGTCCTAGAGTAGAATGACGAGAGGAACCTATACGCCTATACGCCAGGCGTCAAGAGCTATCCAGATGGATAGAGGCAAAGAGGGAAAAGACAAATCTGGCTTAGGAAGGTGAAGTAATAGTGCTTTCCAGCTTGAGATATGAGTAACATGAGCCTCCAATGCCCCTAGAGTTTATCATGGGAGTAATCTCACTAGTATTTCAATTCATCGAGTGTAAATACTAGATGAAGGTGGAGAGGTTTAGGGAGATCCATTCCATCGTGAGAGGAATGTTTTGTTGTCATAGAAAAGGAAATATGTGGTTTTGTATGATGCCAGATGAACATATTCATTTGTTTATGTAAAATAGTAAAGGTGGATGTCGGAATGGGAACGATTAGCATACTAAGATGATATTGAATGCATTATAGTGCAAGTATTTTATAAAGGATGATTCTATCCATCTAGGAGAGTTCAAATTTAGCTAATTTATTCAACTCCGTTTGAAGAGTGGAGATTAACCCCTTCCCGACATCTGTCGTACTAGTAAGGAGGATGCCAAGTGTTTAAAGATGGCAAGTGCTCGGGAGCCTGGTGTCTGCACCATTGCGGGCATTAATCCCATTTTACCAGTGACAAGTGGATGCCACCATTTGGCAGGGGATTGCTAGCACTTGAAGCAAGCTCCGGGGCCAGCATCCAGTTGTCATGAAAGCTGAGAGCCTTGTGAAGACTCAAAGGCCTTTCATGCAATATGTTCTCTTGCAGGCTACTCTATGTAACTGAGAGCTAAACCTGCTCCATAACCTCTGGTCGAAGCACAGCACACTGTTAGGACTGATATTGGGGTCACAGCCTGTTCCTCTGCACAGTCCAGCATTCATAGGGTTAATTCCCTTTGCAGCCAATAGGCGTGGTCCACATGCTGATTGACGCTGGTGTCAGCCTATCGGTGTCTGGCTTGTAGCACCTGGGTTGCTGATCGGTCCTGCCTTCTTCCTATTTAAGGAGGCTGGCTTGGACGCCTGGAGCTCTAATATCAAACTCAAATACCACATGCTGCACGACAGTGCAGTACTTAGTGTGGCAGTAGCTGCCTTTGCTAGGTAGGGCTTAGTTAGGAATTTATATAAGTTTTACAGCTTGTCATTACCTTAGGCAGGCTGTTACTTGTGGTACTCCACAGCAGGTGGCTGTGGTGTAGGTGCTGCTCAGTGAGCTGCTGGGAGCAAACGATCATTTGTTGTCCAGTGGTGAAGTAACCACTGAGACTTGGTATTCATTTAGCGGCTGCTTTGTCTTGCAGTGGCAGCTTCTCTGAGAAGTATCAGAGAAGCACTTTAGTTTTAGGTGTAGCCCGGCAGTGAAGTCAACTGTCGGGCCCTGTTCACACCTGTACCCCTTGCAGTTCAGAACCCAATGGGCTCATCAGGATATTAGTTTATTTTAGTTTTTTTTTAATATATCCTGCTGACCGTAATACACACACAAACAAGACCATGGCATCCAAGGGGTTCCACCATGCTACATTTCCTCCTGGAAACCCCCCGCGGTATATCAGGGGGTTCTGATATACATCTTCTGCAGCCTGGGGTCTGGCCAGTGACCCCGGACTGCAAGTAGCCCTCAGTATCTGGTTGGTCCTGCCCAGAAGTGAGGAAGTCAGCCTATGCGTCTGTATAGGCTGACTTCCTCGATGCACCTATATAATTTCCTCCAACTACTAACAAAATTCCAATTTGCAATTGACTTCCTTGATAGACTGCAATACACATGTATTGCAGTCTATAGTGCTGAACCAGCGATCAGTGCATCACTGGTTCAGGTCCCCTAGTTGGACATCACTAAAAAACACTGCAAAGCACAGCATTCTACACAACTATACAGGCTCCATGCAGCCAGGAAATAGCTGTTTTTTAACACAATACGCTACAAATTAATTTGGATCGAATCAAATTGTTTAGGAAAATTCGGCAAGGCTGCCGAGTCAAATTTTTAAAAATTCTTCTCTATTTCTCTCTATCTTATAAAAATGAATTCTTGTCCGTCTGTCTGTCTGTACTCTAATGCGAACCAAACGACTGGACCGATCTTCACCAAATTTGGTACAGACATACTTCTGATATCAGGGAAGGTTTAAGACGAGACTCCAACTCGCTCGGACATACCGTTGCTGAGATACAGCATTCCAAACACAGTGTAGGATTAGATACACGTGTCTTCACACACTTGTACACGCCATAGGATTAGATACACGTGTCTGCACACAGTACCACATGCCATAGGATTAGATACGCGCATCTACACACAGTACCACATGCCGTAGAATTAGAGACACGCGTCTACACACAGTTCCACACTCCAGAAGATTAGATACGTACGTCTGCACACAGTTGTACACGCCATAGGATTAGATACACGCGTCTGCACACAGTACCACATGCAGTAGGATTAGATACGTGCGTCTACACAAAGTTCCTCACGCCGAAGGATTAGATACACGCCTCTTCACACAATACCACACAGGGGAGGATTAGATATGTGTGTGTGCACACAGTACCACACTTTGGAGGATTAGATACATGCCTCTGCACACGGTACCACAAGCCAGAGAATTAGATACGCGTCTCAGCACACAGTATCACACGGGGGAGGATTAGATACGCGCGTCTACACACAGTACCACATGCCATAGGATTAGATACGCGCATCTGCACACAGTACCACATGCCGGGGGATTGGATACGCGCGTCTACACACAGTTCCACACGCCGTAGGATTAGATACGCGCCTCTTCACACAATACCATACAGGAGAGGATTAGATACACGTGTCTTTACACAGTTGTACACGCCATAGGATTAGATACACGGGTCTGCACACAGTCCCACACACCAGAGGATTAAATACGCACTTCTGCACACAGTACCACATGCCATAGGATTAGATACGTGCACCTGCACACGGTTCCACATGCCGAAGGATTAGATACAGGCGTCTACACACAGTTCCACACTCCAGAGGACTAGATACACAGATCAGCACACAGTATCACACGCCAGAGGATTAGATACACGGGTCTCCACACAGTCCCACACACCAGAGGATTAAATACGCATTTCTGCACACAGTTCCACACACTGAAGGATTTGATACACGCGTCTGCACACGGTTCCACATGCCGAAGGATTAGATACAGGCGTCTACACACAGTTCCACACTCCAGAGGATTAGATACGTGCGTCTGCACACATTTGTACACGCCATAGGATTAGATACACGCGTCTGTACACAGTACCACATGCAGTAGGATTAGATACGCGCGTCTACACATATTTCCACACGCCAAAGGATTATATACGCGCCTCTTCACACAATACCACACAGGGGAAATTTAGATACGTGTGTGTGCACACAGTACCACACTTTGGAGGATTAGATACATGTCTCTGCACACAGTACCACATGCCGGGGGATTGGATACACGCCTCTACACACAGTTCCACACGCCGTAGGATTAGATACGCGCCTCTTCACACAATACCACACAGGGGAGGATTAGATACACGTGTCTTCACACAGTTGTACATGCCTTAGGATTAGATACACGCGTCTGCACACAGTACCACATGCCGTAGGATTAGATACACGTGTCTGCACACAGTACCACATGCCGTAGGATTAGATACGTGCATCTACACATAGTTCCACACGCCGTAGGATTAGATACGCGCCTCTTCACACAATACCACACAGGGGAGGATTAAATACGTGCGTCTGCACACAGTACCACACGCCAGAGGATAAGATAAGCGCGTCTGCACACAGTACCACATGCCGTAGGATTAGATACCCACGTCTACACACAGTTCCACATGCCGTAGGATTAGATACGCGCCTCTTCACACAATACCACACAGGGGAGGATTAGATACGTGCATCTGCACACAGTACCACACACCACAGTATTAGATACGCGCATCTGCACACAGTACCGCACGCCAGAGTCATTAGATATGCGCGTCTGCACACAGTTTCACTTACTGGAGGATTAGATACGCGCCTCTTCACGCAATACCACACGGGGAGGATTAGATATGTGCATCTGGACACAGTACCACACCAACAAGGATTGGATACTTGCATCTAAACACAGTACTACACGGGGAAGGATTAGATACAGCTTTACTCCAGGTATCCATAACAACTGATCACAGGTTTTCCACTGACATCCAAAATGAGATCCACATAATCACATGACGCTTATGGACATACACACAAACCACATACAAAATACATCAGTGCAAAATTGGACAATTCTTATGGGGCCACTACACAAACATAAAATGTAATATACCCGTGCGAAGCCGGGTCCTCCCTCTAGTAATATGATAAAAGTGAATGTGCTATGGCATCGTAATAGATTTTTTGATTTTGGAAGACTGTGGTCACAATTCAAAATAAAATCTTGATCTGAACGTTGAGGTATGTCTGCTTTAATGAGATTTTGAAGAAACTGAGGCAGGTCAATTGCTGAGGCAGATTCAGAAATACCGTAAAATTTTACATTGTTTCTGAAGTTTCTATCTTCTTTACCCACCAATTTGATTTTAATAGCTTCCATGTCTTCCTCTGTCATTAGGGGGATCAACCAGGGAATTTAGTGCGCCAGCAAATTCTCCCATTTTAGTTTCTACATGGTCAATGTGGTCTCCGAGGGAATTAACAGTATAGGATACATTCGAAAAAGCTTTAGTAATATCTTTTTGGATGGTGTTATGGAGGGCCAGCATAATATCTTCATGAAAGGCTTAGGATACTGCTTAATTACCAACAGGAAAAGTTTTTTGGGTAACAGGAGTTTCAAGGAGAAGGTCCCTTAGGGAGTGAGGAAGTTGTAGAATTAAAGTCAAATGTTGTGTCCCATTTCATGTGTTGTTTAACTGGGCTTTGCAAAGGTGATTGATATACTGTTACCTCGACAACATGGGATTGAAGAGGTAGATTGCCCTGTTGTAGGGGAGGAACTTCTTTTTTGCGAAACCACCAGCTGGTTCAACGGTGAAGATGAGTTTGAGCTGGATGAGGAGCATTTAGAGTATGGTCTGGTTTAGGTAATATTTTAATTGAGGAGGAAGAGAACAGCATATTAGATGTACAGGCCTTTTGAAGGACCACTATGGTCTCATTGTTGTATGGGCACATTCTATGAGTCCTTGGATTGTAGAGGACGGTCCAGGACTACGTTTGTTTCCTCTCAATGGGTATGCTGCTATAATTGAGTTGCTTGTTAGGAGCCCAGGCCGAGCTGTAAGACAACAATACAGGGAGGCACTGGTGATGGAAGAGCTATCAGGCCTACTGTGAGTCCTACAGGGGGAGGATACAACTGTACCTTATAGTATGTATGCAATCTGCATCAGCTGAAGTCTGTGGCTGATTGGGTAAAGAGGCTGTTTGGTGCTGGCATAGAGTGAGGAGCAAAGCAACTCCAGAGGCTTCATAGAAGGTGCTTGTATTTGGAGACTGACTGCAATGGGTACCTGGTCTATTTAATCGTTCTGCAGAGCAGCCATCCAAAAAGCTATGGAGTTAGAAGAGTCTTATTAAGATGGAGGGACCCATTCCTGTCACTTGCCTGAGGAGGGCTGCAATGAGGGAGCAGATCATCAGAATTTGTGGGCATGGTAAGATAGGGCAGGTGAGGCAGTAGAGAGTTCCTCTTGGAAAGCCAGAGGCAGATTGTGAGAAGGTGAAAGGCAAAGTGCTGGAGTCCCGCTATATATGCCCCAGATTTCTGATGTATGTGTGGTCCAGCGCAGGTCTGGAATAGGTTTCAGTCCCAGGTGTAAGTTCTGAGGCTTGTTACTGGCTCATAAAAGGTTACAGAGCCTGTACATCAGGGCAGATCCATGAAGTGAGGAGGTGTCTCATTCTGTTCTGTAACCCTGAGTCCAGTAAAACCAATTTGTGCTTGTGTTTTTGTGTGGCTGGTAATAAGCCACACGTATAGTTAGGTTATTACTTCTGTTTAGTTAGGGCTAGTTCACACGTGAGTATAAGGGGAGGTTTTTGACAGCGGATTTCGCGTCCAAAACCTCCCCTTATAATGGTGGTCTATGGAGACCGCCGGGTTTCTGTTCTCCGCTAGCGGCGAGCTGCTGCTAGCGGAGAAAAGAAAGGACATGTCCTTTCTTCAGGCGGAAGCCGCGCTGTCTCAGTCGCGCGGCTTCCGCCCCCCGCAGCACCCTCCTATGTCGGCTCATTCATTTGAGCTGACAGCAGAGGGTTAAGCCGCGACAGCGATGGTCGCGGCGGGCGGGTTTTGACAAGAGAGAGACGCGGCTCGCCGCGGCTCTCTCTGTGTCAAAACCCGCGCGGGCAGTTCACGTGTGAACTAGCCCTTAGTCGCTCAGACGAGCAGCAATTTGTTTGATTTTTTTCCTGAAGTTAAGGCTGTATTTTGTTTTACTCATTTGTGCCTGAAGTGAAAGTGTATTTATTTTCCTGCTCTTTCTAAATAAACCTGCTTGCTACATAGTTTGTGTCCCTGTTTGGGTCTGCACCACTGCCTCTACTGAGCTACCTTCCCCTATATGTATGTGTGTGTGTGTATATATATATATATATATATATATATATATATATATATATATATATATATTTCTACATTTTATTTACAAGGGACAGATGGAAGTTGTCAGCAAATTTTGCTGTGTTAAGCAATTATTTTATTGCTGTGCTAATAATACTCATTCACGGACAGGCTGACATATTTATTGAGACCTGGTTATTTGAATTTGTGTTTTTCTGGGAATAAAATGTTTTTGTTTATTGAGAAGGAAAATAAAAATGCTAAGAAATGTGAAGCTTTACTGACTGCTTAGTACAGTGATTTGATCTTGATATGCTTTGTTTCCAGAATTGATTGTTGAGTTTGCATTTCAAAAAGGATTGCTTTACTCATTTCTTATGCTGTTCTCCATCAATGCATAGATTATTAAATAGTTTATTAATCACTACCCAGAAGTTATTGGTTAAGTAATTTCTCCTAATTAAACACGACATGTAAATAATGATTGAAAGAATATTCTTGTAAAAACAAGTTATCACTGAAGCACAGAGGGAGGAGAGGAAGAAAAAAATGTTTTAAATTACTAGATTAAAACCACATTTCTCAGCCTTAAAAAAATACCTCCTACATCTTAATCCAGATCTAATCTCTTCATAACAGAGCTATTTATTTACTAAAGTTTTCCATTCCCTCACCATTGAACTTGTATCAGACTACCGATACCTGTTGATTAGTTTCCCACTCATAAAAAGGGATTGAAGTACTGGGTTATTATATCGATTTAGGTGATTAAAACCCATAAGGTCACCCAAGAGATGTTACCTTTGTTCGAGAATGTTCCTAATGTTTAATATAACTTGGAAATAGTTACATACATTCTCCCAGTATCTACACAACTTGGGTCAATTTCAGATTAAATGATACCAGTTTGCCAAGAATCTTTTAGATTTCCACCAACTTTCTTCCAATTTCTCCCAATCCTCATCAAAACATAGGAATATAATATAACCTGATAAAAACATAATCTGGTCCAGCAGACAGACAGATAATATGAAGTATGGGATTGGTAATATATAGTAAGTGAATTGAGAGATGGGATAAAGGTTCGATCCATTCCATGTTTAACTGCAGCTTAAACACACTTGTGGTTGAATCGCCACACTTAGGATTGAATCGCTTTGTGCCAAACCCTGCACTGGTTATGGTTTTAATTAGGATAAACTGTAGCTCTCTGCTTATATATTCTTGCCCACTGATCATTGGTAATTCTCTATAGTACAAGCAGAAAAAGCCTAACAGTGTTACTCACCTCTCTGGGCTCTGGTGCAGGTTTTTTGGCCTATAATTTGGCATCAGCAGTCATGTAGGTCATCCCGCGATCACAATGCATAATGATTGGGTTCGACAATGCATAATGATGCTGGCATGACCCACAGCAGTCTGTGATGTCATTGATGAGGTTCATAGACCCATGTGGAAGCCCAGGAGAGGTGACTAACTTTTTTTTTTTTCTATCTTTGCTCACCTCCTCTGAGCTTTCAACCCCAGTATAATTGCAGTTTTGTTTCAGGCGTGTTAGGTCCAAACGAAATGTTTGGCGATGTTCACCCTACTATAAGTGCTACGGTCTTGCTTACTGATTCCCATAGCAGAATTCCTCTTCAGCCTCCAGCAGGTCTCTAGAGCTATGCTAAATACTGTTAGCAACATCCTGGCGTTGTTCAGAGATATTATATGGGAAACACTGGCCCCCTAGAGGTTGAAGGTGGGCATGAGTAAGTAAATAGAGGCCGTTATCTGTTTATGTAATGCAGGCCTAGGTTGCAGACCTCATAGTAGCATTATGGCTGCTATGGTGTTAGTTCCCCCATTGTTTTTTTTTTGTTTTTTTTTTGGTGTGTGGGAGCAAGCCAAAGTGCCCAGAGGAAACCTATATGAGCCATGAGTGAACTTACCAGATATGTGTTCTTAACTACCCTGTGCCTCCATTATACTAATAGTTTGTGGATGGTGAACCCCAAAAATTTACATAAGTTGCATTCTGTGAATGTCTTGTAGGATGTTATACTGTATACTTGTGAGGCAACTATGGGAAATCATACTTTATGCAGGGGCCACTGTGGGACATTACACTGTATGGGGGCCACAATGGGACATTATATTGTGTGGAGGGGCAACTATGGAACATGATACACAGTGAAAATGGAGCATTATACTGTGTGGTGCCAGTAAAGGGAGTGTAACTACATGAGGGCCAATAAAGATTGCATTTTATCATGTGGGCGTCCCACATGCCCTCACAGTGTGGGGGCGGAGTGCCCAGTCTTTGCTAGTTAAAGCCCTGAAAAAAGGTACCATTGGGTTAACTGACTTCCTCCAGTTTCAAGATTTTTTAAATACAGTATTTTTGTATCTATGTAAGTTTTATTCCCAAAAGATTACAAACTTCTGCACAAAAAAAATAAATACCTATATCTGATTATTTTTTTATTACAATTTTTTTATTACCATTCTGCATAACATGCTCTTTGCTGACTTATAATATGTATTTTTAACAAAGCATACTAGTATTTCAGGAACAATAAGGGCTAGACAATATAGAGAGGCAAGAAACAAAATGGAGCGCTGTGTGGAATATGTTGTGTTTACATAAAACTTGTACTCAATATTTTTTAAGTTTATATGATATTCAAATGAAGCAACTGACTTTTTTTTTAATAAAAATAATTAGATTAAATTTCCCTTTATCTATTATTATTTATTCATTAGGTTTTTAAGGATATCACATTTTTAATTCTTTGCATATACATCACCTTGATATCACCTTGAATCCAGGACCTTTTCGCAATCTGTCAAGGGAATATCTGCTTAAAGAAGACCCATACATACTCCTGACATGTCTGTTTTAGTAAATAATTGTAATTTATTGTAATTATTAAAACATATTATGATATAACAATAGTAAATATCCTTTTCTAAATCGAAAACTTGATGTTAACAGTTGGGTTGTATCCCTCCAGACTAGAGAGTGAGACACAATTCCTTGACAGGAGGAATAGAAACATCATATAGAGGTCCATATGGGGGCTGTGATCTACTTCTTTAAATGGTTTACAGTATCTAGTCTCATCTACTAGATCAGAAGTGTTCTGCAGGCTCGAAAACTAATATGGATCCAGTTTACGCCATCTTCATTAACAAATATCGCAAGCCCTCCACTTTTCTTCTTATTGCTGTCACGTGTTCTACCCACCCAAAGGAGTCTGAAGCCATCCAGAGAAATAAGAGTGCCAGGATTATTCCTCCATACCCTATCTGCACCCTCTGCTTCATGCTTCTCCTTAACTCATGGGAGGGATTGTTAGTTCCTAGGCAGTAATAAAACCCTTCCACTTGTACTCAGGAATTTTCTGGCTGCAGACTGCAGGCATCTTCCAAGCATAAACAATAGACACAAAGGATTCCTTTGAAAGAGTTTGCAAGTTTTTCAAGTAAAATAAGGAGGAATTCCTCTTCATGTTCCATTGCTCTTTTCCGGTCGCCATCTACCTGCCACAGGATGTGGACCCCAAGATTATATCAGCCATGGCATCCACAGCAAAACTGAGCAGGACACTTATTTTTTCAGTTTCTTGCTGCAATCTCTGCCTGCCATTGTTTTCAATGGGAATCTGGGTGGAAAATTCCAGCATCAGATACCTAAATGTGAACAGCCCCTAAGGTACTGTTGGCCTTAGCCTTGTAGTCACTGTGTAATACAATGCAATACTGATGTACTGAAGTATATTATACTACTGGTTGGGCCACTCGGAGTGTTTAAGCCCTATTTTGGGGCTAGAAAATTGCAAAAGTAATGAGAAATCACAATTTTCCTATTAAAGAGTTGTGCAAGATTACAAACTAATCAATTGGATAGAATGGTTTGTGACTAGTGGACATGATGTAACTTCATGACATGATATATACAGCACATACATACATACATACATACATATATTATATGCACAAATGGTAAAAACAAGACCGCAATAAAAGACATTATTAAACAAATTTATCCGGAAGGGTGAACTTTGTAAAAAAAAAAAGAAAAGTGCCACAATTGCTGCATTTTGTCACCCTGCCATCAAAAAATGGAATAAAAAGTTATCAAAAAATTATTTATAGCTAAACTGGTATGAATAAAAGGTATTGCACACCTACACAGCTCCATTGATGGAAAAATAAAAAGAATTTGGCTGGATGAAAGGAAATGGTAGAAAAACACTAAATACATGTGTTCCTGTATTATCATCCCTGAATGTAGAATGAAAATAGGATTTTACTTACTGGAAGTTTCACAGTGCAAAATTTATAAAGTAAAAACATAATGTTTTTTCTCCTCTTTCTATAAAGAGTTAATAAAAGTTAACCAAAAAGATATGTATTAAACTAAATTAAAGAAGTTTTTCATGAAGTAATACTGGAAAAATTGGAAAGATAAAAAAGAAAATGGAACTGAAAGGCTATATATATTATTTTAGTTAAAAAATAAAATGAAAAAAAAAAAATCACGCTAGCTAGACAGAGTTTGATAAAACGATGGTTATAGCCAGTAAGTTTTTGGAAAAAGTATTTCACGTAACAAAATAGCGATAAATAACTAAACTAAAATAAGAAACTGATACGATCTACCCTCTAAAACATTAACTAGGAAAAATAAAACCACTGAAGGCAGAAAACTAAGACACTTTTCTTTGTGTCCATGGAAAAAGAACAAAATGTTAGGACATAATACAATATGTATGCGTTACATTTAATATATAGTGAAACTTGTCGAAAACAACACTTCATTGTCAAGGCCACACTGGGAATTTATATAACAGATTTTCAGTTCCACCATACACTATGAAAACTGTCCATCTTCTTTGTTGGGTCGCCTCTCATGTAGACCATGTTTCAAGGCAATTTTTGATGGTAGCCTCAAAGACCTTCTGCTATAAATATTAAAGTAACACTGCAATTTATTTTTTCCTATATGTTCAATGTAATGGCATGGTCACCTTCTTAGCGAGAACAAGTGAGCTTTTGGAAATCATAATGTGTCTACTGTGCGTATTTTTCCATAATGCGGGGATGGTTTTTTTTCCATTATGTGGAGCCTTGGCCTAATATGTGGTGAAGGAAACAGATCTCCTTAATAAGATATATTACAAAGTTTATTATAGTTCAACATACTATTCATTTATTAAACGTTGTGTATAACTAGAGGTCTTACCCTTGTTAAACTCTCTACAATCTATTCTGAATGCAGCAGCCAGGCTCATCTATCAGGCTAGACGCTACAGCAATGCCTCTGGTCTGTGCCAGTCGCTACATTAGCTGCCTATTCATTATAGAATACAATATAAAGTTATCACCCTCATCCACAAGGCTCTCCATAATGCCGCACCTCCATACATTTCCACCCAACCTGTACTCTCCGCTCACTCAATAACCTAACACTTACATCCTCTATTATCAGAACTTCCCACGCTCATATACAAGACTTTTCTCAAGTTGCGCCACTTCTCTGGAATGCTCTATCCCAGACAATCAGATTAACTCCTAGTTTCTACAGCTTCAAGCGCAAACTAAAGACACATCTTTTCAGACAAGCCTATCACAATTCCTAATGTATACCTTTCCGTACCGTAATTAGAATCCCTAAAATGACCCCTCCTCTGTTCCTGCTCCCACATTACCCCACATGATATGATGCCATTTCAGACTAACGTTATATGTTCAGGCTGGTGACGGCTCATACAGTTTTATGTTTGTGTAATGACAGCAACCTCTATTGCAAAATTGTCTGGCCACTGTATAAGCAATGCTACCTCCGATGCCACCCCTGCTACCTCTTGTTTCACCCCCCTCTACCTCATAGAATGTAAGCTCTTGTGAGCAGCGCCGCACCTCCCATGAGGCGACCTGAAGCAACCACTTCAGGCGGCGCTATGCCAGGGCCTCGGGAGGGCGGCATTTTTGCTGACCTAAGCCAGTCCAGGACAGCGAGCAGTGTATTGGGGCAGCCCTGCTGGACGCAGCACTGCTCCAGCGGCCGCCCTAACACTCAGGCAGAGAGCAGGTCATCTCCCTGCCTGCTCTCTGCCTGCGAACACCACTCACTCCGCTCGGCCCCACCCCCTTTCCGATTGACCCCACCCCCTTCCGCTCAGCCCCGCCCCTGTCTTGCAACAAACACCACCACCCCTTCCCTGCCCCTCAGCTCCGCCCCTCCTCCGGGGGGGGGGGGCTTTCTGACGCCGCTTCACGCAGCAGAAAGCCCAGTTTCACCCCTGCTTGCCAGCAAGGTCCTCAGTCCCATTGTGTGAACTGACTCTTTCTTTGTAAGGTATCTTTTTGTCTGTACTTGAATCCTACAAATTGTACAGTGCTGAGGAATATGTTGGTGCTATATAACTAAAATGTATTATTATTGTTATAAGTACACTTTAAATTACAGATGCAGCAAAGGTTAACATGGCTCATGATTAGAGATGAGCGAACACTAAAATGTTCGAGGTTCGAAATTCGATTCGAACAGCCGCTCACTGTTCGAGTGTTCGAATGGGTTTCGAACCCCATTATAGTCTATGGGGAACATAAACTCGTTAAGGGGGAAACCCAAATTCGTGTCTGGAGGGTCACCAAGTCCACTATGACACCCCAGGAAATGATACCAACACCCTGGAATGACACTGGGACAGCAGGGGAAGCATGTCTGGGGGCATAAAAGTCACTTTATTTCATGGAAATCCCTGTCAGTTTGCGATTTTCGCAAGCTAACTTTTCCCCATAGAAATGCATTGGCCAGTGCTGATTGGCCAGAGTACGGAACTCGACCAATCAGCGCTGGCTCTGCTGGAGGAGGCGGAGTCTAAGATAGCTCCACACCAGTCTCCATTCAGGTCCGACCTTAGACTCCGCCTCCTCCGGCAGAGCCAGCGCTGATTGGCCGAAGGCTGGCCAATGCATTCCTATGCGAATGCAGACTTAGCAGTGCTGAGTCAGTTTTGCTCAACTACACATCTGATGCACACTCGGCACTGCTACATCAGATGTAGCAATCTGATGTAGCAGAGCCGAGGGTGCACTAGAACCCCTGTGCAAACTCAGTTCACGCTAATAGAATGCATTGGCCAGCGCTGATTGGCCAATGCATTCTATTTGCCCGATGAAGTAGAGCTGAATGTGTGTGCTAAGCACACTCATTCAGCACTGCTTCATCACGCCAATACAATGCATTAGCCAGTGCTGATTGGCCAGAGTACAGAATTCGGCCAATCAGCGCTGGCCAATGCATTCTATTAGCCCGATGAAGTAGAGCTGAATGTGTGTGCTAAGCACACACATTCAGCACTGCTTCATCACGCCAATACAATGCATTAGCCAGTGCTGATTGGCCAGAGTACGGAATTCGGCCAATCAGCGCTGGCTCTGCTGGAGGAGGCGGAGTCTAAGATCGCTCCACACCAGTCTCCATTCAGGTCCGACCTTAGACTCCGCCTCCTCCGGCAGAGCCAGCGCTGATTGGCCGAAGGCTGGCCAATGCATTCCTATGCGAATGCAGACTTAGCAGTGCTGAGTCAGTTTTGCTCAACTACACATCTGATGCACACTCGGCACTGCTACATCAGATGTAGCAATCTGATGTAGCAGAGCCGAGGGTGCACTAGAACCCCTGTGCAAACTCAGTTCACGCTAATAGAATGCATTGGCCAGCGCTGATTGGCCAATGCATTCTATTAGCCCGATGAAGTAGAGCTGAATGTGTGTGCTAAGCACACACATTCAGCACTGCTTCATCACGCCAATACAATGCATTAGCCAGTGCTGATTGGCCAGAGTACGGAATTCGGCCAATCAGCGCTGGCTCTGCTGGAGGAGGCGGAGTCTAAGGTCGGACCTGAATGGAGACTGGTGTGGAGCGATCTTAGACTCCGCCTCCTCCAGCAGAGCCAGCGCTGATTGGCCGAATTCCGTACTCTGGCCAATCAGCGCTGGCCAATGCATTCTATTAGCTTGATGAAGCAGAGTGTGCACAAGGGTTCAAGCGCACCCTCGGCTCTGATGTAGCAGAGCTGAGGCTGCACAAGGGTTCAAGCGCACCCTCGGCTCTGATGTAGGAGAGCCGAGGGTGCACTTGAACCCTTGTGCACCCTCAGCTCTGCTACATCAGAGCCGAGGGTGCGCTTGAACCCTTGTGCACACTCTGCTTCATCAAGCTAATAGAATGCATTGGCCAGCGCTGATTGGCCAATGTATTCTATTAGCCTGATGAAGTAGAGCTGAATGTGTGTGCTAAGCACACACATTCAGCTCTACTTCATCGGGCTAATAGAATGCATTGGCCAGCGCTGATTGGCCAGAGTACGGAACTCGACCAATCAGCGCTGGCTCTGCTGGAGGAGGCGGAGTCTAAGATCGCTCCACACCAGTCTCCATCTGCTACATCAGAGCCGAGGGTGCGCTTGAACCCTTGTGCACACTCTGCTTCATCAAGCTAATAGAATGCATTGGCCAGCACTGATTGGCCAGAGTACGGAATTCGGCCAATCAGCGCTGGCCAATGCATCCCTATGGGAAAAAGTTTATCTCACAAAAATCACAATTACACACCCGATAGAGCCCCAAAAAGTTATTTTTAATAACATTCCCCCCTAAATAAAGGTTATCCCTAGCTATCCCTGCCTGTACAGCTATCCCTGTCTCATAGTCACAAAGTTCACATTCTCATATGACCCGGATTTGAAATCCACTATTCGTCTAAAATGGAGGTCAACTGATTTCGGCAGCCAATGACTTTTTCCAATTTTTTTCAATGCCCCCGGTGTCGTAGTTCCTGTCCCACCTCCCCTGCGCTGTTATTGGTGCAAAAAAGGCGCCAGGGAAGGTGGGAGGGGAATCGAATTTTGGCACACTTTACCACGTGGTGTTCGATTCGATTCGAACATGGCGAACACCCTGATATCCGATCGAACATGTGTTCGATAGAACACTGTTCGCTCATCTCTACTCATGATGCATTAAAAACTCTGCAGTACACAGTGGTAACTCGACTCTTTGTAGGGGTTTTCAAGGGCTTTTATTGCCTTCTGAGATCAAACATCATGGCACAGAAGTTATCACAATGCAGAAAGTCAAGTTAAACAGTGCTACATCTATATATACTGTGCTATATCTGTGTATGTTTTTGATGGTTGAGAATTGTGTTACCTACCAGATCAAACAGATTAGTGTTTCATTCTAATATTCTTTTAGTGGATCTTTTAAGATAATAATCATATTTAATTTGGAATGACATGTGTAATTGTATGAGTGTTTTTCTATGTAGCGCAATGACTGCGTCCAATGGGTGAGCTTTAATTTAGTTTTCTAAGGCTTTTATCTGTTCCAACAATTGGTCTATTATAGAAGATCTAGCCTTTCGCTCTGCTGCTGCTGCCTTAATAAAGCACCTTCTGCTCTCTGCCTTGTATGAACACCATAAAGTCGTATCTGAAGCCTTCTCATTTTCATTAATAAGAAAGTATGCTTGTGCCCCATAACCTGATTTATTTAATAGAAGATTATTAAGTCTCCAAGGCAAAGTGATAAATTATATGATTCAGAGATTAATGCAGAAATTGGAGCAAGATTGGACCATGTGATTAACTCTATTGACAAGGAAACAACACTTTGTAATAGTTATTTTGTATCAAGTCTTAAACCAATGCAGGAGTATATTCTATGCAGATGGTAATAGAAAGAGAAATCTTTCTCATACACATGCATAACTCTCCAAGTGTAATATTGACATTCTTTAACCCCTTCCTGTCATCCACCGTACTAGTCACCGGGTGTCTGCTGGTTTGTATAGCGGATACCCGGCGCTAATGCCCGTGATCTATGTAGCCTGCAATAGAACTGCCATATTATTGAAATGCATTAGCATTTTAATGCATCATATTACTGATTACTGATAAATGCAAAAAATAAAAAAAAGTAAAAATAAATAAATAAAACGTATTAACAATTCAACTCACCCCCCTTTTCCTAGAACACATATAAAAGTAGTTAAATACTGTAAAAAAAACGCATACACAGTAGCTCTCCATGTCTCCGAAACTGGCAAGTCTCAATCTATAAAAATATTTTCCCCCTACGGTAAATGCCGTAGTGGGAAAAAAAAATCCAAAGTGACAAACCTCTGTTTTTTTTCACTGTTTTTGAATAAAAAGTAATCAAAGCAATAGCATTTCCCCAAAATGGTATAACAAAAAAGTACACCTAATCCCACAAAAAAAAGACTCCCTATGAATTCCCATACACAGAAGTATAAAAAAGTCACAGGTGTCAAAATATGGCGACTTTTAGAAAAAAAAAAATTGGCACAAGTTTAGATTTTTGTAAAATGCAAATAAAACTGTATAAACTTTGTATCCCCAGAATCGTGCAAAAACACAGAATACAGGTGACATGTCATTTTTGTTGCACAGTGAATGCCGTAAAAACGAAGCCCGCAAGAAAATCACACAAATGCACTTTTTCTTCACACTCTTCTGAATTTTTTTTCCAGCTTCCCAGTAAATTGTACAGAATAATTAATGGTGGCATCGAAAAATTTTCCCACAAACATTACGACCTCATATGGGTCTGAGAGCTGAAAAATAAAAAAAATTGTGATGTTTGGAAGGGGAAGGAGGAGGAGTCAAAAAACGAAAACTGAAAATTGAAAAATGCCCGCGGTGGGAAGGGGTTAAAGAATGTCTTGGAGAATACAAACCTTGCTGTCCATTAAAGGTAGACATTTACCCATGGAAGGGTCTGGAATTAGATTAATATCTCTGTAGATGATTATTGAATACTTTTTCTGGTCTGGAACTTTAATCTAAGGCCTTCCAGAAAAAGAGACCTAATGGGAATTAGATGGATAAAGTAATATAAGGGGCGTTATTAATGAATCCAATAATAGTGTAACAATCCTCTAGATCTGTAAAATAATTGGTACATTCTTATTGGTTATCTCCCCTACTGCATATAGTTCAGATAGTGATTTTTAAGCCTGCAGGAGCCTAGGTTGTCTATTTAAGTGTGTCTCCTGTTCACATATAATATCACATTTCTGCCTCTTGATTTTTTTTCAGAAGAGGCATCTTTTAACATTTTTATCATCTCTTAATGCTTTAAAAGGCAATTTTAAATACCATTATATACTACAAAAAAGTTTGCTGATAATTCCCTCTTAGAAATACCTCTGGTATGAGTTACCTCTGATATATTCAGCAAGCTGCCAGCTCTCCCGACTTGCAAGGACGAGCCTGCTGCAAAACCAGCGTTGATTTGCCGCAGGCTTGTCTTTGCTAGTCGGGAGAGCTGGCAGCTTGCGGTTACGAGAGAGCTTACTTTTTATCGGCACAACTGCAAGCGCTGTGCAGTTAAAGCACATGGACCCCATAGACTGTAATGGGGTCCGTGCGCTTTAACTGCACAGCGCTCCTCCTAAACACTCTCCTCCTGCTACTCGTGGACTTGGTGACTCTCCTTTAGTTAAATAGTGGTTTCCCCTGAAACGAACATTTTTTTTCCCATAGACTATAATGGGATTCGATATTCGATCGAGTAGTCGAATATTGAGGATCTACTCGAAACAAATATTGAATATTTCACTGTTCGCTCATCTCTATCTGGAACTCCTTACTAAGACACCTAAGATTGACCCCCACAATCACAAGCTTCAAGAAGGCACCTATTCAGGAAGGCCTACAACCTCCAATAATTTTACTAAAAATGGCGCTAGGCAGTAGAGTCTCTTCAATGTGAATCTAGCCCTGAGCAACAATGTCATGAGGCATGTGCACAATAATCTATTTAGTAAAATTGAGTCTTATTTACTTTCAGTGATTTGTACCAAAGTTATTGAAATAAAATGTAGTACTTTTTTTAACTTCTTTAGCATTTTTCACTTCTGGCCCAAACAGAAAGCTGGTGTGTGTTATACCTGGAATCTCTGTCAGTACCTGGCTAGTGCAGATCTCCTATCTGCTGCACAGGAGTGCAACTGAATTATTAAGAGGACAAAGCAGGTCAAACTACAGCAGAGGTACTCAAATCCTTTCCATAAGCGTTCACTAACCAGGATCCACCATTAGGTGAAGGTCTAAGCTGAACAACAGGTGAACCCGTCCAGTATTTACCATATTTTTCAGACATTTCAATACAATTACAATAAGACGTACCACCAGAATAGACGAGAAAAATGTCCTCAGATTAATTTAACTTTCCTTGGTGATTAAATGGAAAAGAATAGAGATGAGCGAACACTAAAATGTTCGAGGTTCGAAATTCGATTCGAACAGCCGCTCAATGTTCGTGTGTTCGAACGGGTTTCGAACCCCATTATAGTCTATGGGGAACAGATACTCGTTAAGGGGGAAACCCAAATCCGTGTCTGGAGGGTCACCAAGTCCACTATGACACCCCAGGAAATGATGCCAACACCTCTGGAATGACACTGGGACAGCAGGGGAAGCATGTCTGGGGGCATCTAACACACCAAAGACCCTCTATTACCCCAACATCACAGCCTAACAACTACACACTTTACACACTCAATACCACCTCTCTGACAGTAGGAAAACACCTTGAAACATGTGTATTTGGCACTTGCAGTGAGGAGAGCTTGTCACCAGCAGTGAATTTGGCCCTTGTAGTAAGTTGAGGTTGGCACCAACATTTGTTTTGAAAATCAGGGTGGATTGAGCCTCTAACCAGCAGAGTTTGGGCAAATTCATGGTGGAGGGAGCCTCTAAACACCCCAGTTTGGGCAAATTCATGGTGGAGGGAGCCTCTAAAAACCCCAGTTTGGACCAATTCATGGTGGAGGGAGCCTCTAACCAGCCCAGTTTGGGCAAATTCATGGTGGAGGGAGCCTCTAACCAGCCCAGTTTGGACCAATTAATGGTGGAGGGAGCCTCTAACCAGCCCAGTTTGGACCAATTAATGGTGGAGGGAGCCTCTAACCAGCCCAGTTTGGACCAATTAATGGTGGAGGGAGCCTCTAACCACCCCAGTTTGGACCAATTCATGGTGGAGGGAGCCTCTAAACAGCCAAGTTTGGACCAATTCATGGTGGAGGGAGCCTCTAAAAACCCCAGTTTGGACCAATTCATGGTGGAGGGAGCCTCTAACCAGCCCAGTTTGGGCAAATTCATGGTGGAGGGAGCCTCTAAACAGCCCAGTTTGGGCAAATTCATGGTGGAGGGAGCCTCTAACCAGCCCAGTTTGGACCAATTAATGGTGGAGGGAGCCGCTAAACAGCCCAGTTTGGGCAAATTCATGGTGGAGGGAGCCTCTAAACAGCCAAGTTTGGACCAATTCATGGTGGAGGGAGCCTCTAAAAAACCCAGTTTGGACCAATTCATGGTGGAGGGAGCCTCTAAACAGCCCAGTTTGGGCAAATTCATGGTGGAGGGAGCCTCTAAACAGCCCAGTTTGGGCAAATTCATGGTGGAGGGAGCCTCTAACCAGCCCAGTTTGGACCAATTCATGGTGGAGGGAGCCTCTAAACAGCCCAGTTTGGGCAAATTCATGGTGGAGGGAGCCTCTAAAAAACCCAGTTTGGACCAATTCATGGTGGAGGGAGCCTCTAACCAGCCCAGTTTGGACCAATTAATGGTGGAGGGAGCCTCTAAAAAACCCAGTTTGGACCAATTCATGGTGGAGGGAGCCTCTAACCAGCCCAGTTTGGACCAATTAATGGTGGAGGGAGCCGCTAAACAGCCCAGTTTGGACCAATTCATGGTGGAGGGAGCCTCTAAAAACCCCAGTTTGGACCAATTCATGGTGGAGGGAGCCTCTAAAAACCCCAGTTTGGACCAATTCATGGTGGAGGGAGCCTCTAACCAGCCCAGTTTGGACCAATTAATGGTGGAGGGAGCCTCTAACCAGCCCAGTTTGGACCAATTAATGGTGGAGGGAGCCTCTAACCAGCCCAGTTTGGACCAATTAATGGTGGAGGGAGCCTCTAACCACCCCAGTTTGGACCAATTCATGGTGGAGGGAGCCTCTAAACAGCCAAGTTTGGACCAATTCATGGTGGAGGGAGCCTCTAAAAACCCCAGTTTGGACCAATTCATGGTGGAGGGAGCCTCTAACCAGCCCAGTTTGGGCAAATTCATGGTGGAGGGAGCCTCTAACCAGCCCAGTTTGGACCAATTAATGGTGGAGGGAGCCTCTAACCAGCCCAGTTTGGACCAATTAATGGTGGAGGGAGCCTCTAACCACCCCAGTTTGGACCAATTCATGGTGGAGGGAGCCTCTAAACAGCCAAGTTTGGACCAATTCATGGTGGAGGGAGCCTCTAAAAACCCCAGTTTGGACCAATTCATGGTGGAGGGAGCCTCTAACCAGCCCAGTTTGGGCAAATTCATGGTGGAGGGAGCCTCTAAACAGCCCAGTTTGGGCAAATTCATGGTGGAGGGAGCCTCTAAACAGCCCAGTTTGGACCAATTAATGGTGGAGGGAGCCGCTAAACAGCCCAGTTTGGGCAAATTCATGGTGGAGGGAGCCTCTAAACAGCCCAGTTTGGACCAATTCATGGTGGAGGGAGCCTTTAAAAAACCCAGTTTGGACCAATTCATGGTGGAGGGAGCCTCTAAACAGCCCAGTTTGGGCAAATTCATGGTGGAGGGAGCCTCTAACCAGCCCAGTTTGGACCAATTAATGGTGGAGGGAGCCTCTAAACAGCCAAGTTTTGGGAAATTCATGGTGGAGGGAGCCTCTAACCAGCCCAGTTTGGACCAATTAATGGTGGAGGGAGCCTCTAAACAGCCCAGTTTGGACCAATTCATGGTGGAGGGAGCCTCTAAACAGCCCAGTTTGGGCAAATTCATGGTGGAGGGAGCCTCTAAAAAACCCAGTTTGGACCAATTCATGGTGGAGGGAGCCTCTAACCAGCCCAGTTTGGGCAAATTCATGGTGGAGGGAGCCTCTAAACAGCCCAGTTTGGGCAAATTCATGGTGGAGGGAGCCTCTAACCAGCCCAGTTTGGACCAATTAATGGTGGAGGGAGCCGCTAAACAGCCCAGTTTGGGCAAATTCATGGTGGAGGGAGCCTCTAAACAGCCCAGTTTGGACCAATTCATGGTGGAGGGAGCCTCTAAAAAACCCAGTTTGGACCAATTCATGGTGGAGGGAGCCTCTAAACAGTCCAGTTTGGGCAAATTCATGGTGGAGGGAGCCTCTAACCAGCAGAGTTGTGGGAAAGCAGGGTGGAGGGAGCCTCTAACCAGCAGAGTTGGTGGAAATCAGGGTGGAGGGAGCCTCTAACCAGCAGAGTTGGGGGAAATCATGTTGGAGGGAGCCTAGTATTAGCAGAATTGTGCAACGCTTATGGTGGATGAGTATGAGGATGCGGAGGAATTGGAGAGGTTGAGTACAGACATGGAGTTTCATGTTGGGGTGCTTTACACAGGTGGGCACAAAAATGAAGGCTCTATCCAGTGGTGGTTCATTTTTATCAAAGTGAGCCGGTCGGCACTCTCAGCTGACAGACGGGTGCGCTTGTCAGTGATGATGCCACCGGCTGCACTGAACACCCTCTCAGATAGGACGCTGGCGGCAGGACAGGACAGCACCTCCAAGGCATATAGGGCAAGTTCAAGCCACAGGTCCAACTTCGACACCCAATACGTGTAGGGCGCAGAGGGGTCGGAGAGGACAGGGCTGTGGTCGGAAAGGTATTCCCGCAACATGCGCCTATACTTCTCACGCCTGGTGACACTAGGACCCTCCGTGGCGGTACTTTGGCGAGGGGGTGCCATCAAGGTGTCCCAGACCTTAGACAGTGTGCCCCTCGTTTGTGTGGACCGGTGAGAACTTGGTTGCCTACTGGAGGAACTGCCCTCCCTGCCGCCAACGTCACATGCTGGAAACATCTCCATCATATTCTGCACCAATTGCCTGTGGCAAGCATTGATGCGATTGGCCCTCCCCTCTACCGGAATAAAAGACGAGATGTTGTTTTTATACCGGAGGTCAAGGATAGCAAAGATCCAGTACTGGTTGTCCTCCATGATTTTGACAATACGCTTGTCGGTTGTAAAGCACCCCAACATGAACTCAGCCATGTCTGCCACAGTGTTAGTTGGCATGACTCCTCTGGCCCCACCGGAAAGTTCAATCTCCATTTCCTCCTCATCCTCCATGTCTACCCATCCGCGCTGCAACAATGGGACGATTCGAAGTTGCCCGGAAGCCTCCTGTATCACCATCACATCATCGGACAACTCTTCTTCCTCCTCCTCCTCCTCTTCCTCCTCCATTAAACGCAGTGAAGCGGACAGATGTGTGGACCTACTCTCCAGCTGTGACGGATCGGATGCTATCCCTAACTCCTCTGTGTGATCTGAGTTATCCCTGATGTCAATCAGGGATTCTCTCAGAACACACAAGAGCGGGATTGTAAGGCTCACCATCGCATCCTCAGAGCTCACCCTCCTTGTGGACTCCTCAAAGACCCGTAGGATGTCACAAAGGTCTCTCATCCATGGCCACTCATGGATGTGAAACTGAGGCAGCTGACTTTGTGGCACCCTAGGGTTTTGTAGCTGGTATTCCATCAAAGGTCTCTGCTGCTCAACCACTCTATTCAACATCTGAAACGTTGAGTTCCAGCGTGTGGGGACGTCGCACAAAAGCCGGTGTTGTGGCACATGCAGGCGTTGCTGGAGAGATTTTAAGCTAGCAGCGGCTACTGTCGACTTGCGAAAGTGGGCGCACATGCGCCGCACTTTCACCAGTAGCTCTGGAACATTGGGGTAGCTCTTTAGGAAACGTTGCACCACTAGGTTGAAGACGTGGGCCAGGCATGGAACATGTTGGAGCCCGGCAAGCTCCAGAGCTGCTACCAGGTTCCGGCCGTTATCACAAACGACCATGCCTGGGCCCAGGTGCAGCGGCTCAAACCATATTGCCGTCTCATCGAGGAGGGCATCCCTCACCTCGGAGGCAGTGTGCTGTCTGTCCCCCAAGCTGATCAGCTTCAGCACAGCCTGCTGACGTCTACCAACGCCAGTGCTGCAACGTTTCCAACTCGTAGCTGGGGTCAATCTAACAGCGGAGGAGGTGGCGGAGGAGGAGGCGGTGGCGGAGGAGGAGGCGGTAGAGGAGGAGGAGGAGGGGGGTGTTCTTCTCGTGTCCCTGCCAGGAATGTTAGGCGGGGAGACGAGGTACACCGGGCCAGTTTGGGAAGCAGTCCCAGCCTCAACTACATTCACCCAGTGTGCCGTCAGTGAAATGTAGCGTCCCTGTCCGCATGCACTTGTCCACGCGTCAGTGGTCAAGTGGACCTTTGTGCAAAGCGCGGAACTAAGGGCCCGCCTGATGTTGAGTGACACGTGCTGGTGCAAGGCGGGGACGGCACACCGGGAGAAGTAGTGACGGCTAGGGACGGCATAGCGAGGTGCCGCAGTTGCCATCAGGTCCAGGAAGGCGGGAGTTTCAACAAGCCGGAACGCCAACATCTCCTGGGCCAGCAGTTTAGCGATGTTGGCGTTCAAGGCTTGCGCGTGTGGGTGGTTAGCAGTGTATTTCTGCCGCCGCTCCAATGTCTGAGAGATGGTGGGTTGTTGTAAAGAAACGCCTGATGGTGCCTTTGATGGTGCAGGAGAAGGAGATAAGACAGGACCAGGGGAGGATGAGGTAGAAGTCAACAAAGTGGCGGAGGCAGATGAAGTGGTCTCCTGGCTCGTCCTCTGGAGTGCATCGCCAGCACAGTCAGCAGTGGCAGTGGCAGAGGCAGAGGCAGTGGCAGAGGCAGTGGCAGTGGCATGAACGGCAGGCGGCCTTTGTCCTGCCGTTGCTGCCTGCCACTGATTCCAGTGCTTGGATTCCAAATGACGGCGCATTGAAGTGGTGGACAGGTTGCTCTTCTCAGAGCCCCTAATCAATTTTGAGAGGCAAATTGTGCAGACAACACTATATCTGTCCTCGGCGCATTCCTTGAAAAAACTCCACACCTTCGAGAAACGTGCCCTCGAGGTGGGAGTTTTTCGGGGCTGGGTACGAACTGGAACATCTTGGGAGATTCCGGGTGTGGCCTGGCTTCGCCTAAGCTGCTGACCTCTGCCTCTGCCTCTAGCTACCCTTTTTGGTGCTGCACCTGCCTCAACATCCACACTACTTTCCCCGCTTGACATCCCCCCTGTCCAGGTCGGGTCAGTGTCCTCATCATCCACCACTTCCTCTTCCAACTCCTGTCTCATCTCCTCCTCCCGCACAATGCGCCGGTCAACTGGATGCCCTGACGGCAACTGCGTCACATCATCGTCGATGAGGGTGGGTTGCTGGTCATCCACCACCAAATCGAACGGAGATGGAGGAGACTCTAGTGTTTGAGCATCTGGACACAGATGCTCCTCTGTTAGGTTCGTGGAATCGTGACGTGGAGAGGCAGGTTGAGGGACAATGAAAGGAGCGGAGAACAGCTCTGGGGAGCAGGGACAGTTTGGGTTATTGTTCTGTAAAGCTTCGGAATTTTGGGAGGAAGGAAGACAAGACTGTTGGGTAATAGGAGGAGAGGAGGCAGAGTCTGACTGGCTGCTGGACAATGTGCTGTAAGCGTTCTCTGACAGCCATTGCAAGACCTGTTCCTGGTTCTCGGGCCTACTAAGGTTTGTACCCTGCAGTTTAGTTAATGTGGCAAGCAACCCTGGCACTGTGGAGTGGCGCAATGCTTGCTGCCCCACAGGAGTAGGCACGGGACGCCCTGTGGCTTCACTGCTACCTTGCTCCCCAGAACCATTCCCCCGACCTCGCCCACGGCCTCGTCCACGTCCCTTTCCGGGAGCCTTGCGCATTTTGAATTCCTAGTTAGAAATTGGCACTGTATACCAGTAGTAAAAATTGTGGGTGCACGTAACCCCAATATATTCTTTGAATTCCCAGTCAGACACTGGCACTATATGGCAGTAGCAAGAAATGAGGGTATTTGTATTCCCAATATATTCTTTGAATTCCCAGTCAGACAATGGCACTGTATACCAGTAGTAAAAATTGTGGGTGCACGTAACCCCAATATATTCTTTGAATTACCAGTCAAAAACTGGCACTATATGGCAGTAGCAAGAAATGAGGGTATTTATAACCCCAATATATTCTTTGAATTCCCAGTCAGACAATGGCACTGTATACCAGTAGTAAAAATTGTGGGTGCACGTAACCCCAATATATTCTTTGAATTCCCAGTCAGACACTGGCACTATATGGCAGTAGCAAGAAATGAGGGTATTTGTATTCCCAATATACTCTTTGAATTCCCAGTCAGACAATGGCACTGTATACCAGTAGTAAAAATTGTGGGTGCACGTAACCCCAATATATTCTTTGAATTACCAGTCAGAAACTGGCACTATATGGCAGTAGCAAGAAATGAGGGTATTTATAACCCCAATATATTCTTTGAATTCCCAGTCAGACAATGGCACTGTATACCAGTAGTAAAAATTGTGGGTGCACGTAACCCCAATATATTCTTTGAATTACCAGTCAGAAACTGGCACTATATGGCAGTAGCAAGAAATGAGGGTATTTGTATTCCCAATATATTCTTTGAATTCCCAGTCAGACACTGGCACTATATGGCAGTAGCAAGAAATGAGGGTATTTGTATTCCCAATATATTCTTTGAATTCCCAGTCAGACAATGGCACTGTATACCAGTAGTAAAAATTGTGGGTGCACGTAACCCCAATATATTCTTTAAATTACCAGTCAGACACTGGCACTATATGGCAGTAGCAAGAAATGAGGGTATTTGTATTCCCAATATATTCTTTGAATTCCCAGTCAGACAATGGCACTGTATACCAGTAGTAAAAATTGTGGGTGCACGTAACCCCAATATATTCTTTGAATTCCCAGTCAGACACTGGCACTATATGGCAGTAGCAAGAAATGAGGGTATTTGTATTCCCAATATATTCTTTGAATTCCCAGTCAGACAATGGCACTGTATACCAGTAGTAAAAATTGTGGGTGCACGTAACCCCAATATATTCTTTGAATTCCCAGTCAGACACTGGCACTATATGGCAGTAGCAAGAAATGAGGGTATTTGTATTCCCAATATATTCTTTGAATTCCCAGTCAGACAATGGCACTGTATACCAGTAGTAAAAATTGTGGGTGCACGTAACCCCAATATATTCTTTGAATTCCCAGTCAGACACTGGCACTATATGGCAGTAGCAAGAAATGAGGGTATTTGTATTCCCAATATATTCTTTGAATTCCCAGTCAGACAATGGCACTGTATACCAGTAGTAAAAATTGTGGGTGCACGTAACCCCAATATATTCTTTGAATTCCCAGTCAGACACTGGCACTATATGGCAGTAGCAAGAAATGAGGGTATTTGTATTCCCAATATATTCTTTGAATTCCCAGTCAGACAATGGCACTGTATACCAGTAGTAAAAATTGTGGGTGCACGTAACCACAATATATTCTTTGAATTACCAGTCAGAAACTGGCACTATATGGCAGTAGCAAGAAATGAGGGTATTTATAACCCCAATATATTCTTTGAATTCCCAGTCAGACAATGGCACTGTATACCAGTAGTAAAAATTGTGGGTGCACGTAACCCCAATATATTCTTTGAATTACCAGTCAGAAACTGGCACTATATGGCAGTAGCAAGAAATGAGGGTATTTGTATTCCCAATATATTCTTTGAATTCCCAGTCAGACAATGGCACTGTATACCAGTAGTAAAAATTGTGAGTGCACGTAACCCCAATATATTCTTTGAATTACCAGTCAGAAACTGGCACTATATGGCAGTAGCAAGAAATGAGGGTATTTGTATTCCCAATATATTCTTTGAATTCCCAGTCAGACAATGGCACTGTATACCAGTAGTAAAAATTGTGGGTGCACGTAACCCCAATATATTCTTTGAATTACCAGTCAGAAACTGGCACTATATGGCAGTAGCAAGAAATGGGGGTATTTATAACCCCAATATATTCTTTGAATTCCCAGTCAGACAATGGCACTGTATACCAGTAGTAAAAATTGTGGGTGCACGTAACCACAATATATTCTTTGAATTACCAGTCAGAAACTGGCACTATATGGCAGTAGCAAGAAATGAGGGTATTTATAACCCCAATATATTCTTTGAATTCCCAGTCAGACAATGGCACTGTATACCAGTAGTAAAAATTGTGGGTGCACGTAACCCCAATATATTCTTTGAATTACCAGTCAGAAACTGGCACTATATGGCAGTAGCAAGAAATGGGGGTATTTATAACCCCAATATATTCTTTGAATTCCCAGTCAGACAATGGCACTGTATACCAGTAGTAAAAATTGTGGGTGCACGTAACCACAATATATTCTTTGAATTACCAGTCAGAAACTGGCACTATATGGCAGTAGCAAGAAATGAGGGTATTTATAACCCCAATATATTCTTTGAATTCCCAGTCAGACAATGGCACTGTATACCAGTAGTAAAAATTGTGGGTGCACGTAACCCCAATATATTCTTTGAATTACCAGTCAGAAACTGGCACTATATGGCAGTAGCAAGAAATGAGGGTATTTGTATTCCCAATATATTCTTTGAATTCCCAGTCAGACACTGGCACTATATGGCAGTAGCAAGAAATGAGGGTATTTGTATTCCCAATATATTCTTTGAATTCCCAGTCAGACAATGGCACTGTATACCAGTAGTAAAAATTGTGGGTGCACGTAACCCCAATATATTCTTTAAATTACCAGTCAGACACTGGCACTATATGGCAGTAGCAAGAAATGAGGGTATTTGTATTCCCAATATATTCTTTGAATTCCCAGTCAGACAATGGCACTGTATACCAGTAGTAAAAATTGTGGGTGCACGTAACCCCAATATATTCTTTGAATTCCCAGTCAGACACTGGCACTATATGGCAGTAGCAAGAAATGAGGGTATTTGTATTCCCAATATATTCTTTGAATTCCCAGTCAGACAATGGCACTGTATACCAGTAGTAAAAATTGTGGGTGCACGTAACCCCAATATATTCTTTGAATTCCCAGTCAGACACTGGCACTATATGGCAGTAGCAAGAAATGAGGGTATTTGTATTCCCAATATATTCTTTGAATTCCCAGTCAGACAATGGCACTGTATACCAGTAGTAAAAATTGTGGGTGCACGTAACCCCAATATATTCTTTGAATTCCCAGTCAGACACTGGCACTATATGGCAGTAGCAAGAAATGAGGGTATTTGTATTCCCAATATATTCTTTGAATTCCCAGTCAGACAATGGCACTGTATACCAGTAGTAAAAATTGTGGGTGTATATAGCCCCAATTCTATTGCTAGGGGACTTGCAGGGTATTTCTGGGGTGAAGGTGGGGGGGCACACCGTTGGAACGGGTATCGGGGTATATATCGGGTATACGGGAATACACTGACAGTGTATTCCATTCAGGATCCTGGGAAAGCTGGGTTGCGGCGATTGAGCCCGTCAGTGCCACGTTACACTGACAAGCTTCTCCCTGGAATTTAGCTCTTACAAGAGCTGTTGGTTGTCTTCTCCTTCCTATCCTAGCCTGTCCCTGCCTACCCAGAATCTAAGCCCTAGCTAGCTGGACGGAAACCTCCGTCCTCGGTGAATTGCAAGCTCAGAATGACGCGAACCTGGGCGGCGCTGTTCTTTTAAATTAGAGGTCACATGTTTTCGGCAGCCAATGGGTTTTGCCTACTTTTCTCAACGTCACCGGTGTCGTAGTTCCTGTCCCACCTACCCTGCGCTGTTATTGGAGCAAAAAAGGCGCCAGGGAAGGTGGGAGGGGAATCGAGTAATGGCGCACTTTACCACGCGGTGTTCGATTCGATCCGAACATGCCGAACAGCCTAATATCCGATCGAACATGAGTTCGATAGAACACTGTTCGCTCATCTCTAGAAAAGAAGAATCAATGTTACAAACTAGTGAGGAGGCATTAACATGCATTTTTCTGTATGAGGCAATAGCATGGCATTATACGGTATGAGGAGGCACTAACCATGCCATTATACTGTGGGGTGGGCATTAAAAAGATATATACTGCTTGGAGGAGTCACTAATATGGCATTATGCTGTGGGGGTCATTAACGTGGCATTATACTGTGTGGGAGGGCACTAACATGAAATTATATTCTTTTTGTGTAATTAATGTGGTGCTAAGGAGCCGATTACAGTGTGGAAAGGCATTCATGTTTTATTATATTGTGTGAGGAGCATTGAAGTATTATTATACTGACTAGAGGCATTAAGAAGCATTATAATCTCTATGTTTGGCAGGGTACTAATGAGACATTGATGGCCCCTACACAGTATAATACCCCATTAGTTGCTACCCACGTTATATTGAAATGTTAGTGCCCCGTCATAGTATAATGCTCCTTAGTGTCTCCCACACACATACACAGCATGAATCTTCACTGCCCTTAGCATAATGCTTGGGAGTGCCCCCACATAGAATGAGGTCAGGGGATACACTAGCCTCCTGACTGCTTGTACCTAAACCCTACTGTCTTAAAATAGCGGCAGGGATTGGCACTTGTACAGGAAGGAGGGATGATCACTAATACCTTCTGCCTCTATTGTAAGGCATCATACTTTAGGGGATAGCATCAAAAAGATGGCTGCTTCTCTGCTGTAATGAAAGGGCAAGGATGCAGTGCACCAGCACCTAGTGGCTGCAGTGTGGGTTTGGGCTGGAGATCTCCATGGTCTACAGTCAGAGCACTGTAAATTAGAGTAAAGGGGCTCTATCATTGGAAAAAGTCATTTTCAACTAATCACATCCTTGCATAGCCTTTAGAAAGGCTATAACACACTTATCTTTTGTATGTAAATTGCCTCAGTAGTTATTGGATTAACCCATTTTTATTCTTATGCTAATTAGCCTTCCTCATACACAGCAGGGAGAGGAGAGCTGGCTGACAACTTTCGATGCACTATGGAGCCTAATTAGCATATGCATAAAAACAGATTTATTAAAACACTACTGAGGCAATTTACATACATAAGGTAGGTGTGAAATAGCATTTCTAAAGGCTATGCAAGTATGTGAGTCATGCCAAGTAACTGTTAGGCTTGGGTCCCGCAGGTTGCTATCATAGCGCACAGCGCCACCTGTGGGTCAGTCTAACTATCCAGCTTTCACCTTACTGAGCATGCTCATACGTATTGGAGCTGCTCAAAAGCTAAGTGCCAGGGATAGGCTCCAGTACTCAGGCAAGGTTCAGCCTAGGCCTCTGTGTGGGGTTCCTCTGCTTCTCCTGGGTGCTGTTAGGTAGGACCTGTAAACCCTGAACTGTTAGATCTACACCAGGACTAAGAGTGGTAGACACCGTTCCAGCTTGTAGGTCTGCAGCAGGTATGGTCTCTGAGATAGCCTATGTGTACTGTCTGACTTCATGTATGGCTCCTAGCTTTGTGCGGGAACATGGGTGTTTGATGGCTCCAAGCTGTGTGCAAGAGCATGCAAACTCCCCTGGTAACTCCAAGCTGTGTGCAGGAGAATGTTCTAAACTTCTGTCCTAGCTGTCGCAGGGGTAAGTGTGTGTGTTTGCTGGCCTGGGGTGAGTGTTAACCCTTGACAGCTGTGTGTGTTTCACTTGTACTGGTGCACCTGACCAGTGAGCCAAACTGGCAGGGTTTTAGTTGCACCTTGTTCAGATGGAGTGTGTTTGCAGTAGTTCACATTGACTTTCAGGCTGCAGTGTCTTTGCAGTAGTTCACATTGAGTTCAGGCTGCAGTGTCTTTGTGGCTGTTCACATTAAGTACCGCGCTGCAGTGTCTTTGCAGTAGTTCACATTGAATTCAGACATACAGCCGCCCACCATTGGGCCTGTGGACCTCGCTGTAGTGTTCTACAGGTAAGAGGTTCTGTAGTTTAAAAAAAAAATATTTATATATATACACAGAACCATAACAGTAATACACTGGCACACATGGCTGACTTCATGTTGGGTTGCTTTTCAAGAGACAAAGGCATAGTTCTCATCATGGAGAGCAAACAATACTGGATTGAACAAAAAAATTGGATTGAGCTGATATAGCGTGACTGAATTGCTGTGTATCATACTTAGCTTTTGGGGGGTAGACCCTTAAAAATTGGATTCAGCGTACATAGCCTGACTGAATTTCTGTGTCTCCCAGATAGGTTTTGGGGGTACACATCGTGAAAAACTGGATTGAGGGTACATAGCCTGACTGAATTTTGGTGTCTCCCACCTAGGTTTTGGGGGTACACACCCTGGATATCTGGATTGAGCGTACATTGTCTGACTGAATTTCGGTATCTCCCACTAGGTTTTGGGGGTACACACCCTGGATATCTGGATTGAGCATACATAGCCAGACCTAATTGCTCTGTATTAGAGATGAGCGAGTAGTTAAATACTCAATATTCGATATTCGTTTTGAGTAGCCCCTCTATTTGACTACTCGAATTGAATATCGAATCCTATTATACTCTATGGGGGAAAAATGCTCGTTTCAGGGGTAGGCAACATTCGATCAAATTGAACTTACCAAGTCCATGTGTGAGGGTTGGGCTGGATTCTATGAGAAGTCTTCTCCGTGCAGCATCCCCACAGCATCTTCCGGCTCTGAATTCACTCTGCCAGGCATCGGGCCTGGGCAGAGCCGACTGCGCATGCCCGCACTACAAGAAAATGGCTGCTAACAGTCAAAGCGGCCATTTTCTTGTAGCGAGGGCATGCACAGTCGGCTCTGCCCAGGCCCGATGCCTGGCAGAGTGAATTCAGAGCCTGAAGACGCCACGGGGACGCTGCGTGGAGAAGACTTCTAAAGGTAGGAGAAGAACCAGCGTTGATTGTCCGACTGTATAGCATTCGGCCAATCAACGCTGGTTCTGCATCAAATTTTTCCATTCGAATAGCGAGTGGTACTCGATCGAGTACGAATATTTCGAATACCGTAGTATTCGATCGAATACCTACTCGATCGAGTACTACTCGCTCATCTCTACTCTGTATCCCTGTTTTGGGGTTACCCACTGCCTGAAAAGCTGGTTTGCATGTGTATATATAGCAAGAACAAACTGTTCTGTGTTCCTGCTATTTTGTGGTGGGGACACCCCTAAGAAAAGCTAGTTTGCACGTATATAACTGCTGTGGATTCCTGCTATTTTTTTTTTTTTGGGGGGGGGACACCCCTAATAAAAACTGTTTTTCGCTTATATAGCAAGAAGTGACTGCTGTGGATTCCTGCTATTTTTTTTTGGGGGGGACACCCCTAATAAAAGCTGTTTCTCACATATATAGCAATAAGTAACTGCTGTGGATTCCTGCTATTTTTTTGGGGGGACACCCCAGAGAAAAGCTGGTTTGCACATATATAGCAAGAAGTAACTGCTGTAGATTCCTGCTATTTTGTGGGGGGACACCCCTAACAAAAGCTGGTGTGCATGTATATAGCAACAAGTAACTGTTCTGTATCCCTGTTTTACACCGTCCGTGGAAAGCTGGACTCCTGTCCCTGCAGTGTATAGTTCTGAGAAGAGCTGTTGTTGTTCTTCGGTTTTTCCCTGCCTATCTGAAGCTAATGCCTATCTAGCCCTCAGCAGATGTTTCTCCTATCTCTGACTGCAAAAAAATGCTGAATATGGCGTCGACCGTTCTTATAAATGGTCACGTTTTCGGCAGCCAATAGATTTTTTTCAATTTTTTTCACTGCCTCCATTGTCGTAGTTCCTGTACCACCTCCCCTGCACATTTATTGGTGCAAAAACGCGCCAGGGAAGGTGGGAGGGGATACAAATTTTTACTGCGTATGCCGCGTGGTATTTCATTGGGAACGAATTTCTCGAACGGCCTGATATTCGATCGAATATCTATTCGATCGAACGGTGTTCACTCATCTCTCATAATAATGACTCTTACTCCTGAAACAGCTTCTGATAGTCTACTGCAGAGGAAGAATAAAAATGATAACATATGGATCCAGCTTGGATAAAAAATAGTCATCCCAACAAGACCATTTTATTTAGAATTGGCTCTTGGAAATCTCTCATTTGTAGGATTGATGATTAGCCCAAGAAATGAGTCATGTAGCTCAGATAACTGCAGCTTTTACACTGTTGTTATTACAAGATCCTTGTACATTGATAGAGTAAAGATGTTTGGCGTTGTACAGGAAATCCATCCTCTCACCACATGGTGCTAATGATAAGTTGATACAATAAATTGTAGTCATTACATTAGTTTGTCTTTTATATAAAGGTGATTTAGAGGACTTGTTGTCTTTTTGTTCATATGGAACAGTAGAGAAAGCTGCGGAGTAACAAGGCGTGAAGTAGTAAAAATAGAACAACAATGACAGCCAGAAATGGCTTTACATATTAGATTGCAGACTTTAACCACAAAACATTGACGTGCTAAAATGTACCTCTACTAATATTGAAATCTTAAAGGGGTTGTCCAGTTTCAACAAATAAAACTTGTTTATGTTAAAAAGTTATACAAATTTCCCATGGAATTTCTGCATCAAATCCTCAGTTTTCTATATTTCTGCTTGTGTCATTCATTGTTTATATTCAGTTGACAAAAATCAGCCATGTGATAGACAAAAAGTTCACTACAAGTTATAGTTATAGTGTGTGACTGTAAAGAGTTGTTCACCTGGTCCAACACATGACCATGGACTGAATATCACATGAGCATGGACTACATATCACATGACCACGGACTGCATATCACATAACCACGGACTGTATATCACATGAACATGGACTGTATATTACATAACCATGGACTGTACATCACATAACCATGGACTGTACATCACATGACCATGGACTAATTTATATCCACTGGAAGTAAATAAAGAAAATCAGCAAGCAGAGACCTTTAAAACTATGATAAATTGATTCAGAAAATATATTGGAAAATTGTACAATTTTTTAGCATAAAACCAGTAACATTTATTTGCTCAAACTGGTCAATCCATTTAATACTATTTCTGAGAATCTCATCTCGGCACCTAATGGCAGTCAGGCAGTCTGTGCGACCCGCCAAAGAAATGTCACCCCACACCATTATTGAACCCTTGCCAAACCGGTCATGCTGAAGGATGTTTCATGCAGCAGATCACTCTCCATGGCGTCTCCAGACTCTGTCACGTCTGTTACATGTGCTCAGTGTGAACCTGCTTTCATCTGTGAAGAGCACAGGGCGCCAGTGGCAAAGTTGCCAATCCTGGTGTTCTGTGGCAAATGCTAAGCGTTCTGCACGGTGTTGGGCTGTGAGCACAACCCTCATCTGTGGACGCTGGGCCATCATACCATCCTAATGGAGTCAGTTTCTAACCGTTTGTGCAGACATGCACATTTGTGGCCTGCTGGAAGTCATTTTTCTGGTGTACTGGCCTGTCTCCTGGTAGCGTCTCCAGCATGTCACATAGCACCACAGACTGTCCAGGAGTTGGCAGATGCTTTAGTCCAGGTCTGGGAGGAGTTCCCTCAGGAGACCATCCACAACCTCATCAGGAGCATGCCCAGGCATTGTAGGAAGGTCATACAGGCATGTGGAGGCCACACACACTACTGAGCCCCATTTTGACATATTTTAAGGACATTACATCAACATTGGATAAGCCTGTAGTGTGTTTTTGCACTTTAATTTTGGGGGTGACTCCAAATCCAGGCCTCCGCTGGTTAAAAAAATGTGATTTCCATTGATGATTTTTGTGTGATTTTATTGACATCACATTCAACGTTGTACAGAACAAACTATTCAATGAGAAGATTTCATTCATTCAGATCTAGGATGTGTTATTTGAGTGTTGCCTTTATTTATCTAAGCAGTGTATAATCCTGGAAGTTGGTCTAAGGTATGACATCTGATAAAGTATACTATACCTTCATGTAGAGACAAAATCTAGCAGAAAAAAACATCAATATAAAAGTGAAAGCCTTTTTGGACCTAATTAAATTCTGTTCACAGTCGGAGTTCTTTTATGTTATATGGCAGCATACAACACAGGCTCCCATCTACTTTGCTTTGCTTCATAATTCTGCTGTTGGAGACAGAGATCATAGCAAAACATGGCAAGAGACTATATACAGTATATGTTTGTAATTGGATATATTGAATGCATCCTTATTTTAAGAAGAATTCTATCAGAATATTGCATTGTCCTGCACTTCAACTTTATTTTCCATCCTGGTCTTCAGGTAAACTAAATTCAGCTTGGCAGCTCGCTCTATGAGTATTGTAGTTCTAGGCAATTGTCAGTTCCGTTCATTTAATACATCTTCACAAAATGATACTTTTCAGAGAGCATTGAGGTAGAGTAATGTTGACCAAGATCAGCCGAATAATCTGACTGAGCAACGTCAATCCTCAGGGACGAACATATCTTTTGATATTCAAGATGCTATTCGAGTCAGCAAAGATTTCCTTTTAAAAAATCATTATACTCCCAAGCTTTTCATGTTAGAGTAGGAAGTGTTTAAAAGGGAGTCTTGGAGATGGGACTAATTAATTAAAACAGTGCTGGTTCTTCTTTAGCATCTTTCAGTCCTGACAAAGGAGAGAAATCTTGTTCTCAGCATGATAATTAAAGCACTTTGTGCAGACGACAGAGCTCCTACTGAGGTATTCAGCATCCCGTACAATGAGGCAAACACCACTACACAGGTACTGTATTTATGAAGATGCGTAGTCATAGTTATAGCTTGGCAAAGTACAATGTGTAAAATCCTGTCATAAATTGGCAGAAAAAGTAAGCCTGGGGTGTGCAGAAGAAGAAGAAGAAGAAGAAGGAGAAGAAGAAGAAGAAGTAATAAGACAAACAAACTGAAATTAATAGTATAGCTATAAGGAAACCTATAGTATATGGATAAACTGATCATGTCTTCTCAGTTTTATTAGTACAGGATCATGCATTATTATTTTAAAAAGGGTTTACGGCCAAGATGCAAAAAATGGCGATATAATTTACTTATAAATAGAAATCTCAAAGACAGAACTGCTGCTGTTTCCACCATCTAATAGATCTGTCCCTGATATATCCATTGCAGTCTCAGGCCTTACTGTAACTCCTAAGCAACATGCCCGCTGCCTCGGGGTTGTGTTTAACTCAGACCTTTCCTTCACCCCCCATATCCAATCACTTGCACACTCATGTCATCTACACCTCAAAAATTTCTCCAGAATACGACCTTTCCTTACTAGAGATACATTAAAGACACTTATTGTCGCTCTGATTCATTCTCGCCTGGACTACAGTAACTCCTTAATTATCGGTCTTCCCTTTACTAAACCCTCCCCTCTACAATCTATTCTATTCTGAATGCAGCGGTCAGGCTCATCTTTCAGTTTAGACGCTACAGCGATGCCTCCGATCTGTGTCAGTCACTACATTGCCTGCCTATTCTCCCAAATGTTGCACCTCCCTACATTTCCTCCCTCATCTCTGTCTATTACTCAACCTGTGCTCTCTGCTCACTCAATGACCAAGACTACCATGCTCTATTATCAGAATCTCTCACGCTAGTATATGACTTTTCCCGAGTTGCATCAATCCTCTGGAATGCTCTATCCTGGACAATCAGATTAACTCCCAATTTCTACAGTTTCAAACGCAAACTTAAAACACATCTTTTCAGACAGGCCTATCCCAATTCCTAATGTAAACCCTTCCGTTCTGTAATTAGAATCCCTAAAACAAACCCTCCTCTGTTCACACTTCCACATTACCCCACATGATATGATGCCAATTCAGGCTAATATGTCTAGGCTCCATCTGCACGATAAAGAATGTGAAGTGAAGTGAACAGTGGGCGTATGGATCTGTCATGGTATCCAGATGCCAGAAGAAAAGTAAGTACACATAGCGATCTCAACCCAGCAATCTGCACCGTTGATCATGTATTGGGCTATTTACCTATGGGAAGATAGTCCAGAAAATGGGTGATGCCACATTTGAGACCCCAAGGTATCTAATGTGAACATGCATGAAGAGAAAGTAGTCTAATTATGGTAAATAACCTTACAACAAAGAACAGAGAAAGCCAAAAACGGATAATGCTCGATTGCACTGAACATTAACATTGGTCATAGTGATCGCATAAAAAATGGGAATACAGTGATAGAAGATGGATACAGAAAGGGGGCAGAACATGGAGGGATTGTGTGGCCCATAAAAAATAGTCTCAGTGACAAGACAAAGCAATAATTGAGCTGACTAGTAATCCAGATTTAGGCTGAGGCCCCACGCGGAAACACAACTTTTTTGTGGCAGATTTTGTTGCAGTTTTTTGAGCCAAAGTCAGGAGTGCATTCAGTAGAAGGGAAAAGTATGAGAACTTTTTTTTTTTTTTTAGAGTACCCATTCCTTTTGTAGCCATTCTTGGCTTTGGCTAAAAAAACTGCAACAAAATCTGCAACAAAAAATGTCGCGTTTCTGCAACGTGGGGCCTTAGCCTTAAAGGGCTTTTCCAGGTAAAAATGTCTGAAAAGTTTATTTTCTAAGTTAGCCAGGTGCAATGAATAATTTAAAAAAAAAAAACATTCACCTTTCCACAGTTCTCCAATGGCTCCCAGCACGGTCCGATCCTCTCATTCTGTTATTATCTTCTGGTGGAAATCCATCGGCCAATCAGCAGCCTCAGTGAAGGGCATGTGATGCCAATACCTGTGACTTCATAGGTCACTGACTGGCCCCAACAGACACTTTACTGAGGCAAATCAGTGGCTTCAGTGGAAGGGATCCAGGACATCACAGCCAGTGAGCAGTTTCACTTTTCTGTCTCACACAAGGTAGTGGAATTAATTCTTTTGGCTGGATGTAAGAGATTTCGCAATAATTGGTGTCAGCATTCATTTGAGCCTCTCTGAAAAGTATCAGCATGGGGGGAAAAGGGGCACTGGACTGTACAACAAAGGGCCAGGGATTGGTGAGTATAACATTTTGATTCTTTTTTTGTTTTACACCCATCCTTGGCTGCTTCTGAGTTTCCTACAATTCCTGTACATATTCTTGACAGTTCTAGTCGTATTTTAGCATCACAATGCATTACTGAATTTCCAAAGATACTGAGATAATTTTTCTACTTAGTTATGACCTAATTTGTTCTCTATTTAGATCTATCTATCCATAATTAGAACATTGAACTCTGAATTAGCTAAGGAGTATTGAAAGCATCTTACCATAGGTTCACATTAGCATTCGGCGTTACATTCTTCAAGACTACTTGGAGACCTGAAAAACAGAAAGCTAACTCACTTAAGTGGTTACCTGCAGAAACCTGTGGACTCCATAGACTATAATGGGGTCCACCAGGTTTGTGCCCAAAAAATTCAGAAAAATGTGAAGAGAAAAGTCCTTTTCTCCCTGCATTTTTTCATTCGGTTCAAGGATGGAAACCCCAAATGGGCAAATGTTAGTGTAAACTTAGCCTTATTGAATGCAGGAATGCAGGTTATTTCTGAATCAACTCCTTCCTGATGATGATTTTTTTTTTTTTTTTTTTTGAGGTTTTTTTTTTAATATTTAAAGTTTGGACCTAAAATTAAATTTTGGTTGAGGATTACAATTAAAGTTAAAGTGGTTATTCAGTGGGAAAATATGTTGACACTGAGCTGAGAGTGGTTTAGCTTAAATGAACTTCACTCAAATCCTTTGTGGCTCCTGTTACAATGCAGCGTAGGTCTCCACTATAACCTCAGAAGAGGTTACTTTACACCCATGAACAGATACCAAGTGCTCTGAACTGTAAAGATTTTGTCAGGCAACAAGAAACTTGTACAGAAAGTAATTGGTGTCATTATACTGTACTTAGAAAAATGAGAGGATTATTTTATGCAGTGTATTGATTTTGTTATACATTAGAGGAAAGTAGAAAAGCTGCATCTTTTCCAAATTTCTATCCATTTTCCTCATGATACTGACAAACATAAAAGACGTTGGGGTCAGTTTGACACAGTCATACAGTTTCAACAAACTTTGCATAGATGAATAATACAGATGATCATAGGAAACTTTGCAATATATATCATAGAGAAATATAAATTTCTGCTTTTATTGGACTGTTTCTTTACTCCACTAACTTTGCTAAAATTACTTTAAGAATCGCTGTTCTATTTGTCCCACGGAGGAATGAATACAGAATGCAGGAGAAAACAGAGGAAAACATGGGCTTAGACTAATGTTAGAGCTGGATTCTATCACAATAAATGAAGCTTATCCACGTTACCATGTCAGTACTAATACTAATATGTCATGCATGATCCTGAAACTGTTTATTAGTATGAGAGAAATATTAAGCAGATTCTCCTTTACTCACTGTGGGCAGTGTAAGAAAGCTTAGCTACATACACCAGCTCACAGAAGAAAAAAGCTGAAGTTACACTATATATCTATATATCTATATATCTATATATATATATATATATATATATATATATATATATATATATACACACACACACAGTCCAGTCACATTAATGTGACCACCGCCTACTTTTGACGTCAACGTTAAATAGCCAATCGCAAAAGGCACGTGCCATCATCCATCTGGGTGCACTCATCATTATGGAAGTCACGTTGGATCAACACAAGTATGCATCTATCCTTGTGGACCATGTTCACCCCTACATGCAAATTGTTTTTCCTCAGGATAATGGCATCTACCAGCAGGACAATGTGACGTGTTATAAATCTTGCAGTGTATGTGCATGGTTTGAGAAGCACAAGGATGAGTTTACCATACTCTCTTGGCTAGCAAATTCCCTGGACTTGAACCCAATCGAGAATCTGTGAGACCACCATGATCGGGTTAGTCACGCCATGGATGCTCAACCGTGTAACCTAGTGCAGCTGGACACGGCACTGTAGTCGGCATGGCTCAACATCCCAGTGAACATCACACTACAAGGAAGGTGACATTGTGCATGACACTGGAAAAAAAACTGAAACTGTGCAAGGCTTAAAACCAAAATGGTAGGGGAGGGCATAACCAGATCTTAGTGGGCTAGAGCTAAACATAACCACTTATCAATACATATAATTAATTTCCAAAATATTCACCTGAAAAATATGAAAGAATATTTCTAGTCAGACAATAAGCCATAAGAAAACGTATCACATACAGTATCCAGTGAAATAAAAATCAGAAATGCAATACCAAGCCAGGAGACCTTTGATATTTTCCAAGAAAGATCAATGCTCAGTATAACATAGAAGAGCAAGCTATAAGTAAAGCAACATTTAACAGAGCTAGTCCGAGTTGTACTAGACCTGGGGATAAAAATCCTGTAAAGGGTATTAATAACTTTAAATGAATAAAATGGAACGTAAGTTATGTACGGTTTATCAGATCTTGTTTTCTAATCTGATATGACTCTAAATTGTATCTATTCTAGACACACTATGTAGTAGTCATTGCTGTTTGTAGGTTTGACAATTAATAGATGAATATGACATGTAACTAATTCTACTATTAAGTCCATATATAATGTACAGTAAATAAAAAATATATAAAAACCATATTCCTAGGTGATAAATCATTAGTTATTATGGCACTCTATAATTCCATAATAATTCCTAATGTACATACAAGTATTACAGGACAGAGTCGGTTACTGATGGATTCATTGGATAAGACTATAATGTTTATTAACTCTGATACATTGTCAGTCTGATCTGTCCCCATTGGTTAATACAGACAGGTTGTCAGTGAAGTACATTACATAAAATCCATTGTGATTGGCTGGCTTGAAGCATTGTCAATATTAAGAGTATCCATTTTCTGTTGTCTCTTACTGCTATATCTTAAAATAAATCTTTTTTTTTTTTTTAATTCAACAAGTTTTATTGAGTTTTGAACAAAATATAGTAAACACGGAGGAGTACAGCAAATTGAGCATGAAATAACAAAGTACAGTAAACACAGTAAGGGTACAGGTAATAAACAATAATCAGAAGTCGAGAGTGAAAAAATAACTGCTAAAGAAATGAGTCAATCAATACCTATACAAACGTGTAGTATGACGCGTAGGGAAGGGAGATGCAGTATTGGTATTGAGGAGCGAAGGGTAGAGACACGAGGAGAGGTCCGGGTAAGTGAGACATGTGAAAACATGTCTCTGGAAAGAAAAACAAACAGAAGTGTGGGACGCGGGCCCCGCGGGACCCCATTAATAACATTTGTGAACTGGAGTAAGGGAAAGAAAGAAGGTGGACGAGAAGGGGAGGGGAGGAGAAGGGGGAGAGGGGGGAGAGACAATGAGCTATTGTGAGTGACGGGGGGATAGTAGGCGAAGAAGAAGGAGAAATAGGGGGGGAGGGGGAAATGGGAAGAAGGGGAGTCGGAGCTGGGAAATAGAATCAGGGAGATTGGGGGGAGGATATGGAAAGCTCACCAGAAGGCACCTAGGATCCAGAGTTGATAAGTACCGAACAGCAGAAGAGAGGGGAGGAAGGGGGAAGGGGGAAGGGGGGGGGGGGGACGCGGAGGATCAAGTGGGGCGGTCTAGCCAGGGCAACCAGATTTGGCGAAACCTATCATGCGACCTATTGGCCCAACTAAGGAGTTCTTCGAACCTTGCGATAAGATTGACCTTATGAATCCAATTTTGGGCAGTCGGGGGGACGGTTTGTAGCCAGTGAAGGGGGATGAGCGTCTTCGCAGCAGCCAAGAGGTGAGAAATAAGGATGTGTTTAGAGGGGTGGTACTCAGGTGACGATGCAGACAAGAAGATCATAGCCGGAGTGAACTCAAACTGTGGGTGTCCAATAGATCTTAACGTGTCTCTAATGTCAGTCCAGTATTGTCGGATGAGTGGGCATTCCCACCAGATGTGTAAGTAAGTACCTTCTGCCTGAAGGCATCTCCAGCACTGGTTCATGGGGGCAAGACCTTTACGGTGCAGCCAGGAGGGAGTGCGGTACCATCTCGTTAAGAGCTTATAGTGGCTTTCCTGTAGGCGTATGCATCTGGATGGGCCGTGGGAATGCTGTAAAATAGAATCGACCACATGGTTCGGAAAGACAGTGCCTAATTCCTGCTCCCACGAGTCGATAAAGTGCGGTTTGTTATAGCGGACAGGGTCAATATAGCTTTGTAAAAGACGAGAGGTCTTCCTGAGGAGGGTGGTTTTGGAAACCATCAGTTTCTCAAACTCTGTGAGTTTAGTCCTGAGTGTAAATTTCTGAGGAAGGAGGCTTAAGCAAGTTTTCAGGTGCTGGACATGGAGGAAGGAGAGAGGAAGGTTTGGAAATAAAGCGAGAATCTTAGGCAGCGGCAGGAGACCTTCCCCAGTCGAAATGTCCAGAAGGGTGGTGGAGCCAAATTTGGACCACATCTCTCGATAAGGAGCGCCATCCAGTCCCAAGAGATCCGGGAGAGCCAGGAGAGGCATCAGCGGAGAAGGGGCCGGTGCAAGAACATCCCCCAGGTCCGACCAGAGAGACATTGGGCCTTTCAGTAAAGGGTTAGATTGCAGCGATTTGCCGGCCTTAGAAGCAGGGATCCAGAGGGCGGGCAGAGTGGGGGGGGCACTCCGTGGTGACAGGAAAAGAAGGGGCAATCGGGATCTAATAGGGGAGGTCAACTCCAGCCACCATGCCAGTTGATTCGCTCTGTAATATTTGCGGATGTCCGGGAGGCCTATTCCACCCGAGTGTTTCCGTTCTGTCAGCTTCTCCCAGGCAATCCTCGGGGTTTTGTTCCGCCAGATGAACCTGGAGAAAATGGTTCTCAAAGATGTGAAGAAGGAGGAGGGTATGAAGATCGGGAGCATCATGATCTTGTATAGGATCTTCGGGAGGATGTAGGTTTGTATCAAGCTCTTCCTCCCAAACCAGGAGAGGGGTAGCAGTGTGTAAGATGCAAGGGATCTCGAGACCTCGTCAAGAAAAGGGGGAAAGTTGCGTGCATAGAGGTCCGAGACGCGGGGAGTAAGGTGGATACCAAGATATTTTAAGCCAGAGTTGGTCCAGGAGAAAGGAGTGGCAGATCTAAGTTGTGCCGCTCTGGATGCAGGGAGAGAGATATTTAGGACCTCTGATTTGGAGAGGTTGGCCTTATAACGCGAGACGTTGCCAAATTCAGAGAGTACCTCAACTAAGGCAGGGAGGCCTTCTTCGGGGTTCGTGACGACAAAGAGGACATCGTCCGCATAAGCCGTAGAGTGAAGGGTCAGATCACCCACTTTCATACCTTGAATCCTACAGTCCTGACGGACTCTCTGGAGTAACGTTTCCAGGACCAGAATGAAGAGCGTTGGGGACAGCGGGCATCCCTGCCGAGTCCCGTTAGTGATCGCAAAACTGGGAGAGAGAATGCTGTTTACTCGTAACCTGGCCGTAGGCGAGTTGTAAAGGGAGAAGATGGCATCGACAAATGGACCCGGAAAGCCAAACTTAAGCAGGGCGGATCTCATAAACTGCCAGTCCACTCTGTCGAATGCCTTCTCAGCATCGACACCTAAAAGGACCAGGGGGGTGTGGGAGGAATTTGCCAGGTGTATCAATGGAAGAAGCTTGGCGGTGTTGTGCCTTCCTTCTCTGCCATGCACAAAGCCCGATTGTTCTTCATTTACTAGGGCGGGTATATAGGACTGGAGGCGCCTGGAGAGAATTTTGGCCCAAATTTTCACGTCCACGTTGAGCAGGGATATAGGGCGGTAGCTGCCACATGCGGATGGGTCCTTGCCCTCTTTGGGGATAAGGGTGACATGAGCCTCCTGTGCTTGACCTGGTAGGGGTTCACCTTTCAGAAGTGCATTACAAAGTAAGGAAAGTTGTGGGGAGAGTACATTTTGGAAGCGCTTGTAGTAGAAAAGGGGTAGGCCGTCCGGGCCCGGGCTCTTACCCGTTGGGAAGCTACTCAATGTATCGTTTACTTCTTGTAAGGAGATGGGTTCAAGAAGAGACGAAGAGGCCGAGTGGGGAAGTTTGGGTAGAGAGAGGGAATCAAGGAATTGGGTCATTAAAGCGGTCCTCTGGGTCTGGGAATGTTGACCATCTTCCTGCTGCAGATTATACAAGGAGGAATAAAAATGAACAAAGGCGGCTGCGATTTCAGAAGTGTGAGTGACGATCTTCCCTCTGGAATCCTTAACGCTGGCAATGTAAGACTTAGCTTTGTCTTTCTTAATGAGGTTGGACATGAGGCGTCCTCCTTTGTCCCCATGCGCGTAAACAAGTTTCCGGTAGTGAAGATGATGTTTAGCTGCCTTCAGGTTGAGAACATCACGAAGTTTATTTCTTAGAGATTCCAGTTCTGCCTGAAGAATCAGGACCTGGGATTTTTTCCTGATACGTTCTATCTCAGCTATGCGTTGAAGGAGATCATCCACTTCCTTCTGTCGGGTTTTCTTCGTTCTGGAGGCCAAGGCGATCAAGACACCTCTTATGTATGCCTTGTGGGCTTCCCAAATGGAAGCTGGACGGACATCCGGTGTAGAATTTAAGCGAAAATAGACTTCTAAATGCGTCGTGAGAAAAGAGCGGTTTTCCTCCGAGTCAAGTAAAGACTCATTAAGTCTCCAGGACCATTGAGGACGCGGCAAGTGCCCAAGCCGCAAGGTGAGAGTTACCGGGGCATGGTCAGAGACCGTGATGCAGCCGATGTGGGAGGTTAGGAGGTGGTCCAACAGGGGACGGGAGACGAAGACATAATCTAATCGGTGAAAGGAGGCACGAGGGGTCGAAAAGAAGGTGAAATCCTTATCGTTGGGGTGTTGTGTCCGCCAGGCATCGAGAAGGTTCATGTCGTGGAGGGTAGCCATAAGTTTCCCCAAAGAGCGCTGTGTGAAGGTGTGGGTAGGAGAAGAGGAGTCGAGTTGGGGATTAAGGGCCACATTCAAATCAGTGCCTAGGATAATAGGACCCTCAGCGAATAATCTCAGGATTTGGAGGGCGTCCAGAATCCATTTGATTTGACCTTTGTTCGGCACATATAAGTTCGCTAGGGTGTAGGGTTGAGCGGCGATTGTCCCTTTAAGGAGCAAGATCCTGCCCTCTGCATCAGCAAATCGGTCCAAACAGGTGAAAGGAATGGATTTATGGACAAGTATAGAAACCCCTTTAGAGGCCGAAGTGGGGTGAGGATTATGAAAACACATGGGGAAGTGTTTTTTAGGGAGCAACGGGACGCGACCCTCCTTAAAATGTGTTTCTTGTAAGAAAGCAATTCCTGAGTTGAGTTTATTCAATAGAAGCAAGATGTGATGTCTCTTTTCAGGTGAGTTGAGGCCGTTCACATTAAAGGTAGAACAGGTGATTCGAGCCATAGGAGCCTCTGGTGAGGGGTGAGGGGTAAGGTGCAGGGAGGGAGGGATGAAAAATAGAGGGTCGAGAGAAGCAAAGATGTGAGGGGGTGGCAGCGAAGAGAGGGCAAGGAGGATGGGCAAAAGACAGGAAAAGTGCGCAGGAGGAGAAGAAGCGGGAGGCCTAGAGGAGGTGGGGGGGGGAGGAAGGAGGGGGAGAGGATAGAAGGAGTTCAGGAAGGGAGAAGGGGTGCCGCGGGGTCCGCGTCTGAGGGGGGGGGGAGTTTTGCGGAGCTACAGCCAAAGGCCGTGGAGGGTGTAACAAGGGTAGTGGATTAGATCTGCGTATCCACTGAATAGATAGTGAATAACGGAAAGACAACAAAGAGACAGCAATATAAGGTAATGAGCGAGTAAGTGTTGTCAGAGGCGGGGAAAAGAAAAAGTCCTGATCAAAAATCGTGTCCAAACAAACATCTCCATAGAATTCGGATTATAGCGAAATAATATTGCAACAGAGCAAAAGTCATAATAGCAATAGTGAGGAAGAAACAGGGGAGGAGGGAGGACGTGGATGGGCTTGTAGGATGTGGGAGTGGGGAAAAGGGGGGACAGGTGGAAGGTCCACAAAGACAGAGTGGGAACTATCAAGTGGTGAATGACATGGAGGGAACCTATGAGGCGTCTGAAAATTATAGCAGTGCAAACAGAGGTCGGGGGGGATGATACAGAAGAGTCACAGTCATGGGAGGTGGTGTGGTAAGGTCTGATAATATGCGACATGCGGATAAGGAGGCGGGGAGGGGGATGGGGACAGGGAGAGAGGAAAAGAGAAGGGGCGGGCGGAAGGGGAATAATGAGATTGGAGTGACATAGCAAGTGAAACTTTGGGAACCACTGAACTGGGGCGGTTATCATACAGTAAAATGGGGGCAAAACAAGGATGACTCATAACCCCTGGGCATAATTGTGTGCACTGGGACGTAACTCCCCGGGCAAAATTTGGAACGGAGAGCGGACTAAGTAGCTGTGTGTGAACATGCCAGGGTGATGGGTCAGACGTTGCTATATAAGGAACGGCGAGAGATTCCAATTTTGTACAACAATAGAGACATAGGACATAATAACAGTTAAACAGCCTATATGCAACATATGTTAGATGAACATGTGACAATGACATAACCACTAAACAGGATAAATGCACAGTAGATAATGTATAGTCTCACATTAGAGATAGAATCATTCTAGGTGAGAAGCGGAGTGGAAGGCAGGAGAACGAGGGGGGGGGGGAGCGTGTGGGGGGGGTGAGAATTAGGAAGACAGGTAGAGACCAAAGGGAGAGGAAAAAAGGCAGAAAGGGAATAGTAATGGTTCTGAGAGGCATACATCATAAATTGTGCACATAACAAAGAGAAATCACCAGGCATGAGACATAGAACTACACGTGACAGTAGCGATCCATGACCTAGAGGCGCGGGCATATGAACGGGGACGAAAACCCCGGGAGTAGTGATTAGAGCTATTAACAAAGTGACTGGGTGTGCATAGGTGTGCATAGAAGCGCCAGGGTGATAGATCTGAGACTGCAGTGTGATGAAGTGCATGTACTCCAGTGCACTTAGTGACAGGCAGACATGTCATGAAAGACAAATGATGTGCTGCACGTGGAACATGAAATTAATACCTTTAAACAAGACTATAACCAGAGGGGGGGGAGGGGATAAGGATGGGATGAGGGGGGGGGATAAGGGAAGGAGAGAGGTGTACCTGAGAAGGAGATTGGCAGCATATGTAGTAGTGCAATCCAGCAAATGAGAGCTTGCATCCACTCTAGGCAGGAGAGATGAGGAGAGGGGGAGGGTGGAGCACGAGCACAGAGATGAGAAGCATGGGACTAAGAGGAAGAAAGGGGGACCATGGGAAGGGAGGGAGAGGGGATGGGGGCGGGGCGACGGAACAGGGGGGCGGGGTGACAGAACAGGGGGCGGGGTGAGATAGCAGGGGGTGGGACCGGGCAAGGAGGGGCGAGGGGAAAGAAAGGGAGGAGAACAGAGGGGGGAGGAGCCAAAGGTGCGGGTGGAGGAGGAGTGGTAAGCGAGGAAGGTGAGGAGGGCGGAGCTGCATGCTCTGCAGCAGAGTAACGGGAGTCCTTATGTGTAAAACATGGAACTATGACAAACAGTAAACCAGTGCTTATTCAAAAATGGTGAAATTAAGAGGGCTCATACCAGTCCAGGGTATAAGGGAAGCACTTGTGAGATAGTTAAGTGTGCTTGTAGACAAGGCAAATTTAAGTAATGCAGGTAGAGAGTGTCTCATCACCCCAGAGACAAGGTGGTCGGGAGCAGGCTCTGCTTGGGATGAACTCGTCTGCTTCTAGGGGATTTGTTTCTTCCTGGCGTGCGGGGGGAGGCAGTTGAAGCAGATGGAAGCTCCGGGGGCAGTGAGTCTGGTACGGGCAGCCAGGAGGGGATATCCAGGGGAGGAATGTCCAGAGCTAGGTACAGTCCTTCCAGGTCAGCCGGGGAGTATACATTAAATCTCTTCCCATTTCTCAGCACGGACAGGCCGAAGGGGAAGAGCCAGGAGTACTGAAGATTCTTTGCACGGAGAGCATCTAAGAGGGGCCGGAGAACTCTCCGCTTCTGGAGAGTGGCTGGGGAAAGGTCCTGGTAGAGGTGTAGCCGGACACCCTCGTGCATCAGGTCAGGATTTTCCCTCGCAGCTTTCAATATCGCCGCTGTGTCTGCTGAAGTAAGAAGCGCACAGATGGTATCTCTCGGCGGGTCGTCAGGGCCAAGCTTGGGGCGAAGTGCTCTGTGCACTCTCTCAATGCGGGAGGCAGTAAAAGGCAGGGTGACAGTGTGAAGTTCGGGAGCGGAGGACAGGAGCGTGTGGAAGATGGAGGAGACAGTTTCCGGCAAGGCATCTGGGAGAATTTGCTCCGGGAGGCCGCGGATACGCACATTTCGGCGACGACTCCTATTTTCCACATCCTCAAGCATAAGGTAAGTCTTATTTAAATGTTCTGTGTGAATGTCAAGTTGTCTGGAGTTGGCTTTAGCTGTTTTCATGAACACAGAGTGCGTGGCCTCCAGGCGGTCAACTCTTTTTCCAATGTCCTGCATGTCTGCTCGGAGCTCCGAGAGTTCAGACATGACCGGGGCTATTGCCTGTGCTAGTGCTTGAGCCAGAGTCTTTTTAAGGTAATTTCTAGAGATAGGTGCAGAGGCTGGAACGGTGGTGGGTTCTGGAGGGTAGGAGTCCATATCTGAGTCAGCAGTTGCCTCACCCACGCTGCTGTTATCATCAGGCGCCATATTGTCGGCAGAGAGAGGAAGCTTCAGAGAGCTTTTCTTTAGAAACTTGTGCATGCCGGCTTGCGAGGTTTGGGATTTCTGGTAGCCAGGGGTTTCTGCTATTCTTTCCTTCCCTGTACGAACCATTCTGCCCTGTTACAAGGCTGGATGGAGATGGATGTGGACACTCGAGTGGCAGAGCTGCAGATCAAGCCGCCATCTCGTTCCCCGGTCAGGCTCCGCCCCCTATCTTAAAATAAATCTGTCATGAAAGTATGCTGCTGATATAAAAGGTTGCTATTAGTATGACAGGTTTAGTTTATGTATTCTACAAAATAGCACAATATACATAATACCTCCAAAATTGGGTATTTATTTAGAATTAATTGACTACAACTAGAGATGAGCGAACACTGTTCGGATCAGCCGTTCCGAACAGCATGCTCCCATAGAAATGAATGGAAGCACCTGGCACGGCGACCGGCCACCGGCAAAATGTACGTGCCAGGTGCTTCCATTCATCTCTAACTACAGCTTTACAAATTCGCCTCATCATACCCCCCCCACCACCACCACCACCAATAGTCGGCAGTCACCTGTTATGTCAGTCCAGGTAGCTGCAACGGGGCTAAGGGATAGCCGTAGGGAATCTCGCCCTGCACTACTCCCACTAGCTATCCCGGTCCCTGCCTCACGGGTGTGGGTCGGCTGTTCTCAGGCTAAGCCTGACCCCGACAGCTCCTCTCTCACTGATACCGTAGGCCTAGAGGGAAGTGGGAGAAGGAATGCCCTATAAGATCTCTAGGGACTGGAGACTAAAGGGGGTCACCCCTAACGAACAAGTGAAGCTGCTACTGACAGGGACTGACAAGGGTGTGCGCTGACTAACAACACAAGCAGCACACAGGAAAAATGTGGGAAAGGATTCCCCCAAACCAATATGGGAAGGAACCTTACACTAGGAAACAAACACAGGAAAACTGAGTAGAAATCAAAGGATAAGGCAATTCACTCACACAGTCAATTATACACAGAGGGAGGATTGGTGAACACAGAAGGGAAAACACACAAACCAACTCGTTCACCCAAACCTCCCAAAAATCAACCACGGAACTTCCTCTATCCCAGAACACCACCTACTCCTCCTGCTAAGGCCTAGCTCTGTAAAAGCGACACTCAGCACAGAACCATGGGAGGCATGGGTTTAAATACAGAGTAGAGACCACTCCTCCCAGGTGCAAATGGGAGGACAGACTAATCAACCAGGAGATAAAGCTGCCTACCATCAGTGCGCACGTGCAAGTCAGAAGGTGTGCACCAATACTCACGACAGGACAACCCCGCAGCGCCAGGATGCCACCCCAGACACTGCGCAGCCAAAAACTCCCCAGGTAAGAAAAATAGAAAGTAAAGAACCTAAATACTCCTAACAGGATCCTCCCCTCAAGGAGAAGACTCCGGATTCTCTAGGAGCATCCTTCTTCGGGAACTCCTTGTGGAATTTCTCCACGAGTCTGGGGGCTGACATATCCGACTCCAGGACCCAAGAATTATCCTCAGGACCGTATCCCTTCCATGCCACCAGATACCATAGCTTCCCCCGAACATATTTGCTATCCAGAACTCGGGATATCTCATACTCCCCGGACTCAGAAACTGGTGGAACCTTAACTGGAGACGTTCCCTTCTTGGCCTTCTTTAACAAGGAGACATGGAAGACCCGGTTTATCTTCCACCTTTTAGGTAGTTGCAGCTGCGCCGCCACTTCATTTACCATCTTGATGATCTTAAAAGGACCCACAAACCTGGGACCCAGCTTCTTGCTAGGAACCTTCAACCTGATATTCTTGGTGGACAACCAAACCATCTCACCAGGGAAGAACTGCAACTCTCCTCTCTTCCGATCCGCCTGGACCTTAGCCTGGTGCGACGCCCGCACCAGATTCTCTCGGATACGGGACCATACCCCTTGCAGCTTTTTAGAAAATAGCTCCTCCTCCGGAACTGGGGAAGAAATGGAAGAAAATACTCCGAAAACAGGATGTCTACCACCGGAGCAAAAAAAAGGTGTGGTACCTGTGGCATTGGAATCATGGTTGTTTAGGGAAAATTCTGCCAGGGGGAGAAAGGCAGCCCAATTATTCTGGTTCTCTCGAACAAAACACCTCAAAAACTGTTCCACATCCTGATTCTTCCTCTCTGTTTGTCCGTTAGACTCTGGGTGAAACCCGGAGGAAAACGACAGTGTAACTCCCAACCTGCTGCAAAAAGCCCGCCAGAATTTAGCCACAAATTGCGGTCCCCTGTCCGAAACGATCTCCTCAGGAAGACCATGCAACCTTACAATTTCTTTAATAAACACCTCAGATAGTGTCTTGGCACATGGCAGCCTAGAAAACGGTATCAAATGGCACAAATTTTCGTGAAGCGGTCAACGACTACCCAAATGACCGTGAAACCCTTAGACACCGGAAGGCCCGTGATGAAATCCATAGACAGATGAGTCCAAGGTGCCTTAGGAGGTTCCAATGGATGTAGAAGACCGTGGGGACGGGTATGCGATGCCTTGGCTCTTGCACAGACCGAACAATTTTGAACAAACTGCAAGACCTCCTTACTCCACCCTGGCCACCAAAAATTCCTAGACACCAATCTCATGGTCTCTGAAACACCCGGGTGACCGGCAAGAACCGACTCGTGACACTCCCTCAGGAGACTTTGTCGGAGAGTAGTTGGGACAAAAAGCTTGTTTCTAGGTATCTTGGAAGGTGCAGCGTGTTGCGCTTCGATCAAGGCCTTCTCCAATTTCGCGCCCAATACTGCTACCACCACTCCATCCCCAAGAATAGTGGCAGGCGCCTCTCGTTCCTCCTCAGTCGACATATACCGGGATAAAGCATCAGCCTTAACATTCTTTGAACCCGGCACATAAGTCACGTTAAAATGGAACCGCGCAAAAAATAGAGCCCATCTGGCCTGCCGTGCATTTAATCTCTTCGCCGACCCAAGATAAATCAAATTCATCCACCTCCACTCGGAAGGCCAACCTCTCATCCGGCTGTTTCAAAATGGGAGCGGACGAGAATCGCTTCTTCAGTTCTTCAAACGCAGCTAGCGCCTCTGGCGACCACTTAGCACAGTCAGCCCCCTTCTTAGTCAAGTCCGAGATAGGTTTCACAACCTCAGAAAATCCCTTGATAAACCGGCGATAATAGTTGGAGAACCCCAAGAACCGTTGGACCGCCTTTAGGTTCTCGGGTCGCGGCCACTCCAAGACTGCCCTGACCTTCTCAGGGTCCATCTCGAACCCCTTGTCAGATAGGATATAGCCAAGGAAACATAATTTATTGACCGCGAACACACATTTCTCCAGCTTAACACTTAATTGGTTAACCCTCAGGAGATCTAAAACCTCTCTCACTCTCTCCCAATGAGTCTACAAATCCGGGGTGTAAATGAGTATATCGTCCAGATAGACCACAACCCCCCTCCCTATGACGGCACTTAGTACATCATTAATAAAATTCTGAAAAAACGCAGGCGCATTGGTTAGACCGAAAGGCATCACAAGATTCTCAAAGTGTCCTAGGGGTGTGTTAAACGCTGTTTTCCACTCATCCCCCTTCTTGATTCTCAGCAAGTTATACGCCCCACGTAAATCTATTTTACTAAACCAGCGGGCTCCCGTAATCTGGCTGAATAGATCCGAGATCAACGGAATGGGATAGGGGTTCCGCACCGTGATTTTGTTAATCTCCCTAAAATCCAAACAAGGGCGCAACCCTCCATCTTTCTTCTTTACAAAGAAAAACCCCACTGCTACTGGGGACTTAGATGGGCGAATATGCCCCACCTCTAGACTCCCCTCAATATACTCTTTGAGCGCCTCCCTCTCCGGAATAGTGAGATTGTACAACCTTGTCTTGGGTAACACTGCATTAGGTATAAATTTAATCGAGCAATCATAGGTGCGATGTGGTGGTAATGTCTTGGCTGCCCTTTCCTCAAAGACCTCCCTGAACTCACATATTTCTTGAGGCAAATTGTCTATAGACAAAGACATAACGGATATGGGCAGACATCGACCATTACACCCCTGCCCCCAAGAAACTACTGACTCGGTCTCCCAGTTGATAATAGGGTTATGCTGCTTCAGCCAGGGCCACCCCAAAACTACTTGTGCTGGTAACTTAGACAACAAGAACAAGTCAATCTCTTCCCTGTGGCCACCCACAATAAACTCCAAACCCTCCACCTGTTTGGAGATGACAGCTTGCTGTAGAGGGGTCTTATCAATAGCCCACACCGGTATCTGAGACTCCAAGACCAAAGGACTCACCCTTAATTGCTCACAAAACTCTGAGTCAATAAGGTTGACTGCCAAACCACAATCAACCAAAATCCGGCACTTCTGCCCATTTACCCATCCTTCAAGGGTCAACCCGGCAGTCTGAGTACAGGAAATATGCACACCTCCCCCCTTAGTAGGTTTTCTCCCTTTACCCTCAATAGACCTGGGGTTATTACTCTCCTTGGCGAACCATTCTCTGGAGGGGCATACCCTTGCTACATGTCCCATCCCTCCACACACAAAACAGCGTACTGTGCGGGACCCTTCACTCTTGGGTCTTGCACTTCGCACAGTGGCCCCAATCTGCATGGGTTGGTCCCCCGGGTCCTCTCTAAAAACAGAGAATTGAGGAGGGCTAAGCCCCCCAGGACTCTTGTCTCCACGCTCCCGGAGGCGCCGTCCAACTCTAATTGCCAGCTGCATGGCCTCATCTAGATCTCCCGGAACAGGGTGAGAAACTAGATGGTCTTTAACCTGGTCTGAGAGTCCTGTCTCAAACTGACTAAGTAGAGCGGGGTCATTCCAATGTACTTCTGCTGCCCACCTACGAAACTCTGTGCAATATTTCTCTATAGCGTGATCCCCTTGCACCACACGTCGTAGGTTATACTCAGCCGTGCGTACCCTGTCTGGGTCGTCATACAGTAACCCCATTGTGGAGAAAAACGCCTCTGCAGTTAGTAAGCAAGCTGAGTCGGCTGGTAACGAATGTGCCCAGATGAGGGGATCATCTCTCAATAACGTAATAATAATCCCAACTCTCTGTACCTCAGAACCGGAGGAAAACGGCCGTAGCCGGAAATACAAAAGACAGTCCTTTTGAAATCGGAAAAAAATCTGACCTCTTACCTCGGAAGGGTTCAGGTAAGCTGACTTTTGGCTCCAGAGGCCGACCCACAGGGGCGCTACTCACCTGCCTCTGTATGCCCTCCACCTGAGAGGCTGTGTGTTGAGCCAACTGCTGTACTTGAGATACGCCAGAAGCTTGGATGGCATCCATTCGTAGCTTGATCCCCTCCATCTCAGTGGAAATCTGCTGCACCGCCTGGTACAACTGTTTCAGGTCCGTCATAATGCAAACAAACCTTTTTTTTTTTTTTTTTTTTTACCGGCTGAGTGTACTGTTATGTCAGTCCAGGTAGCTGCAACGGGGCTAAGGGATAGCCGTAGGGAATCTCGCCCTGCACTACTCCCACTAGCTATCCCGGTCCCTGCCTCACGGGTGTGGGTCGGCTGTACTCAGGCTAAGCCTGACCCCGACAGCTCCTCTCTCACTGATACCGTAGGCCTAGAGGAAAGTGGGAGAAGGAATGCCCTATAAGACCTCTAGGGACTGGAGACTAAAGGGGGTCACCCCTAACGAACAAGTGAAGCTGCTACTGACAGGGACTGACAAGGGTGTGCGCTGACTAACAACACAAGCAGCACACAGTAAAAATGTGGGAAAGGATTCCCCCAAACCAATATGGGAAGGAACCTTACACTAGGAAACAAACACAGGGAAACTGAGTAGAAATCAAAGGATAAGGCAATTCACTCACACAGTCAATTATACACAGAGGGAGGATTGGTGAACACAGAAGGGAAAACACACAAACCAACTCGTTCACCCAAACCTCCCAAAAATCAACCACGGAACTTCCTCTATCCCAGAACACCACCTACTCCTCCTGCTAAGGCCTAGCTCTGTAAAAGCGACACTCAGCACAGAACCATGGGAGGCATGGGTTTAAATACAGAGTAGAGACCACTCCTCCCAGGTGCAAATGGGAGGACAGACTAATCAACCAGGAGATAAAGCTGCCTACCATCAGTGCGCACGTGCAAGTCAGAAGGTGTGCACCAATACTCACGACAGGACAACCCCGCAGTGCCAGGATGCCACCCCAGACACTGCGCAGCCAAAAACTCCCCAGGTAAGAAAAATAGAAAGTAAAGAACCTAAATACTCCTAACATCACCAGTAGGTAAGGGCATAAAAGTGCATGGGCCACTTCTTAGGGCCTTTTTCAACTCTGTGATGGCATCAGCCATATTCTTCGGAGTGGCCTGCTGAGGGAGTAGCATACCAGCCAGGGATAGAAATAGACTTGACAAGCTGATTAGAAGATATCCGAATGTTTGAATGCAGAATAGGCAAGACTATCAAAACACCAATTGATTAAAAGTATGACCAAAGTTTATTTGAATAATTGCTAAAAAAACAAATACATCAATTAAAAAATAGGAAGAAGAAACACATCCAAGTAAACCACCATACAGGTAAGTATAGCGAATGAATTAACAAATGACACAGAAAGGGTAATGTAGTTAAAGTACATATGCTATTAAAAAAGAACCGCAAATGTGTTTGAATGAATGTGGCTAAACAATAGTATCTACATTGAATGTACCATTGTGTAAACTACACCTTTAAAGTGAAGGAATGTAAACAGAGAGTTAATGCCATTACTTTATGTGTAACGCATGGGGCTTTGGTCCAAATGTTCAGATATCTTCATTTCTGTCTACCTCTATTGTGTGCCCTATGATTATACATTTTTCTGTATGGAAGCTGATTAGAAGGGCCAGCTCTGTCCTGGGGAGCCCCCTGTGCGCAGTACAGGTGGTGGGTGACAGAAGGATACTGTACGTGTGAGCTCCATGCTGGAGAATAACTCCCATCCCATGTATGTGACTGTGATAGCACTGGGCAGTACTGTCAGTGACCGAATGCTTCACCCCAAGTGTGAGAAGGAGCGCCATCGGAGATCCTTCCTCCGAACCACGGTCAGGCTGTATAATCATCATCAGGCTAAGCAAAGATCACTCCGCACAGAGAACTAAATTATCCTGAAGTCTTTCTTTGTAGTTGTTATGACTCCTAGTATCTTTTTTCTATTCTATTCTGAGCTTTGTTTGTATTTTTTCTTGTAATTTACTGTATTATCCACACTGCTGTATCACACTGAATATCCCCATGGTGGGACTAGTAACCCCTTCCTGACATCCGCCGTAATACTACGGTGTACAGCGGGTGTTTAACTATGGTGGCCGCCCGGGAGTCAGGTGGCCGCCATAGCTGCCGTGTGTCTACTGTTTTACATAGTAGACACCCAGTGCTGATGCCCCTGGTCAGTGCCCACACCGATCGGAGGCATTAACCCCTCCCCTGAGGCACCATTTTCCAGGCGGAGCATGGGCGCCGCCATTTTGCCGGTGATCGCCAGCGCCTGGAGCATGCTCCAGGGCCGATGTCACATTGGCATGACAGCCGGGAGCCTTGTAAAGGCTCCCCAGCCAGTCTGCAGTGATTTTCTTTTCCAGGCTGCTCTAGCAGCCTGCAAAAGAAATGACGATTTTTTTTGCAATGTATTGCAATGCATTAGCATTGTAATGCATTGCATTAGTGATCAGACCCCCTGAGGTTCAAGGCCCCTAGGGGGTCTAATAAATACAAAAAAAAATAAAAAATTTTAAAAAATTTGAAAAAATTAAAAAGTATTGAAAATTCAAATCATACACCTTTCCCTAGAACAAATATAAACGTAGTTAAGTACTGTGAAACACATACATGTTAGGCATCCCTGTGATAAAAATTTGAATAAAAAATAATCAAAGCAATACCAATTCCCCAAAATGGTATAACTAAAAAATACACCCAACCCGCAAAAAAAAATGCCCTTTACATCCCTGTACACAGAAGTATAAAAAAGTTATGGGTGTCAGAATATGGCAGTTTTTAGAGAAAAAAAAATTGGCAGTTTTGGATTTTTGTTAAGGGGTTAAAATGTAAATAAAACCATAAAAATTTGGTATCACCAGAATCGTACCAAAACATAGAATACAGGTGACATGTCATTTTGGCTGCATATTGAATGCCGTAAAAACGAAACCCATAAGAAAATCGCACAAATGCACTTTTTCTTCAAATCCCCTCCATTCTGATTTTTTTTTCCAGCTTCCCAGTACATTGTAAAGAATAAATAATGGTAGCATCATGAAGAAAAATTTGTCCCTCAAACATTAAGATCTCAAATGGCTCTGAGAGCGGAGAAATAAAAAAGTTATGGGGTTTGAAAGGAGGGGAGTCCAAAACGAAAATCAAAAAATGCCGTCGGCGGGAAAGGGTTAAAGGATTATCTTATCTTATCATTCATAAGATAAGCAGAAGGAGGTGGGCAAAGGTAAAGACTAGAGATGAGCGAACACTAAAATGTCCGAGGTTCGAAATCCGATTCGAACAGCCGCACACTGTTCGACTGTTTGAACGGATTTCGAACTCCATTATATTCTATGGGGGGAAATGCTCATTTCACGGGTACGCAAAATTCAATAAAATTATACTTACCAAGTCCACGAGTGACGGTCGGGCTGGATTCTCCTTGAAGTCTTCTCCCGGCGCAGCGCCCCCGCGGCGTCTTCCGGCTGGAATTCACTCTGTCTAGGCATCGGGGCCTAGGCAGAGCCGACTGCGCATGTGAGGGCATAATAATAATAATAATATATTTTATTTATATAGCGCCAACATATTCCACAGCACTGTACAATTTATAGGGTTCAGATACAGACATACATAACAAAGAACGTCATTTCACACAATGGGACTGAGGGCCCTGCTCAAAAGAGCTTACAATCTATGAGGTAGAGGGGGTGACACAAGAGGTAGCAGGGGCGGCATTGCTTATACAGTGTTCAGACAATTTTGTAATAGAGGTTACAGTCATTACACAAACAAAACTTTGTGAGCCGTCACTAGTCGTGTCCTTTAACATGTGGATAGAGCTTGGACAACTATGTTAGGCTGCCCACGCATGTGCAGTCGGCTTTGCCTAGGCCAGATGCCTAGGCAGAGTGAATTCCAGCCGGAAGACGCCGCGGGGACGCTGCACGGAGAAGACTTCTAAAGGTAAGAGAAGAACCATGTATAGCATTCTGCCAATCAACGCTGGTTCTGCATCGAACCTTAAACTTTGAACAGCTAGTAGTGTTCGATCGAGTACGAGTATTTCGAATACCGTAGTATTCGATCGAACACCTACTCGATCGAACACTACACGCTCATCTCTAGTAAAGGCAGTTTGTGCAGTTCGGAAAATCTATTTTGTCATACAGATTTAGAGGATTCATGGTTAATAGAGAGGAGGATTGTTTAGGATCTTTATCTCTTAGCCAGAGTAAAGAAACTTTACAAAGAGCATCTCCAGACCCTAGTGATCAAACATTTACCCCCTATCCTTGTGGACAGGGGATAAAGGCCTTAGAGAGATTTTTTTTTTTCTTGTATAGCGCCATCATATTCCACAGCACTTTACAGATATTATCAATCACTGTCCCATATAGGGCTCACAATCTACATTCCCTATCATTATGTCTTTGGAGTATGGGAGGAAACCAGAGTACCCAGAGGAAACCCACACGAACACGGGAAGAATATACAAACTCCTCGCAGATGTTGTTCTTGGTAGGATTCGAGCCCAGGACTCCAGTGCTGCAAGACTAACCATTGAGCCATCATGCTGCCTGAGAAAGCCCCTTTAATAAACACTGTTGTGGTGCTGCAAGGACACTATACACAAAGGAAGTCACTTTGTGATCAAATTATTGTCTACGGCCTTATCTTACAAATTCTCCAAATCCCATAATTCCTTTAATACACAATACATAAGTATGTTAAGTAATACTAACTACTTCTTTGTTTTTCACTATTATCCATCCAGCATAGTGTCTTTTTGTATATTCCGATATAATTTTTGGTGTGACCGGTCATGATGATCTGTCTCATGACAGATCCACCTTAATACAATTCTACAAACAGCAGTGCAAACACTATGTAGTGAATAATGTTTATAGGACCTAGTCAGAATAATCCGGATATTATACACTATATTACCTTTGTTTCTTTCCACACACAGATGTTGGATCGGTAATTTAATGTTATGCTTATGTTTATTAACATTCTAATATAAAAGTATTTTATGAACATTTCTGGCAGACTATATTAATAATTTCGAAGAAATACAAATGTTCCCTCGTTGAATATGTAGTTGCACATTGGTATTTGTCACCCATTGTATTGTAAAATCTGTTGTCAAGAAGAACTTTTTTTATATGTTGATGTAGTGAAACAAAACCATATTGCTGTCAAGACAAGAGTTGTCAACCATGTCATAGAAATGTTAGCTCTTTCCCTGTACACATAAAGTGACAATGTTAACATACATAGAAAGTAAAATTTTGAAGTCTATAATAGAGGTGAGCGAACAGTGAAATGTTCGAAGTTCAAAGTTCAATTCCAGTAGCCGCTCAATACTCGACTGTTCGATCGAACTTCGAATCCCGTTATAGTCTATGGGGGAAAATACTCGTTTAGGGGGAAACCCATGTTCGACTCAAGAAGGTCACCAAGTCCACAATGACACCTCAGCAAATGATGCCAACACCTCTGGAATACAACTGGGACAGCAGGGGAAGCATGTCTGGGGGCATCTAACAAGCCCAAGTCACAGTTTTACCCCAACATCACAGCCTATCAACTACACACTTTCCACACTTTAAAAAGCCCACTATGAAAGTGGAAAAATACCTGGAAACCTTTTTTCCTCCCCAATTGGATGGACAGAAAACCAAATTTTACACTAATGAAACCTTAACAAGTACCCCTTTAAATCACGTTGCCCATGACAACCACAGATGGAATAGGCAATGGGAAATCCAGCAGTACCCACCCTTAAATGTCATTGTGGATGTGTGTGTGATGTGGTAAGACCTTCCAAAATTTACTTTCCTGGCCCTTAACATGAGCCCTTCCAAATTAAGTTAAAGGCCCATAAGCTGAGTTACCAGCAGAGATTGAGGCCCTTTAGGTGACTTCAGCCTCTTGCCAGCAGAGATTGAGGCCCTTTAGGTGACTTCAGCCTCTTACCAGCAGAATTTTAGGCCCTTTAACTTAGTTGAGCCTTACACCAGCAGTGTTTTTGGCCCTTGGAGTGAGTTGAGCCTCCAACCAGAAGAGTTTGGTGAAATCAGGGTGGATTCAGCCTCTAACCAGCAGAGTTTGGGGAAATCAGGGTGGATTAAGCCTCTAACCAGCAGAGTTTGGGGAAATCAGGGTGGATTAAGCCTCTAACCAGCAGAGTTTGGGGAAATCAGGGTGGATTCAACCTCTAACCAGCAGAGTTTGGGGAAATCGGGGTGGATTCAGCCTAGAAGGATCAGAATTGTGCAACGCAGATGGTGGAGGAATATGAGGAGGAATTGTAGAGGTTGAGCACAGACATGACAATTCATGTTGGGGTGCTTGACACTGGTGGGCACGAAAATGATAGGTCTATCCAGTGGCTGTTCATTTTAATGAAAGTCAGCCGGTCGGCACTCTCAGCTGACAGCCGGCTGCGCTTATCCATGATGATACCACCGGCTGCACTGAACACCCTCTCAGATAGGACGCTGGCAGCAGGACAGGACAGCACCTCCAAGGTGTATAGGGCAAGTTCAAGCCACAGGGGTCCAACTTTGACACCCAATATGTGTAGGGCACAGAGGGATTGGAGAGGACAGGGCTGTGGTCGGACAGGTATTACCCCCAACATGCGCCTATATTTTTCCTGCCTGGTGACACTAGACCCCTCAGTGGCGAGAGTTTGGCAAGGGGGTGCTATTAACGTGTCCCAGAGCTTAGACAGTGTACCCCTTGTGGGTGTGGACTGGCCGGCACTTGTTCGCCTCATGGAGGAACTGTCCTCTCTGCCGCCAACGACACTTGATGGAAACATCTCCATCATGTTCTGCACCAATTGCTTGTGGCAGTCATTAATGCGATTGGCCTTCACATCTACCAGAATAAAAGACGAGATGTTATTTTTATACCAGGGGTCAAGGATTGAAAATATCCAGTATTGGTTGCTCTACATTATCTTGGCTACGCACTTGTCACTTGAAAAGCACCCCAACATGAAGTCAGCCACCTGTGCTAGAGTGTTACTTGGCATGACTTCGCTGCCCCTACTCTCCATTTCCTCCTCTTCCTCCTCCTCCTCCCTTTTGCCCCATCCGTGCTGCAAGAATGGGACGCATTGAACTTCCCCAGTTTCCTCCTGTGTCACAATCATATCATCTGCCACGTCTTCATCCTCCTCCTCCTCCGTCATTAAATGCTGTGAAGCGGACAGGTGTGTGGAACTACTCTCCTGCTGTGACAATTCTGCTGCTATCCCTGACTCAGGGTGATCTGCATTATCCCTGATGGCAATGAGGGATTCTCGCATCACACACAAGAGCGGGATTGTTATGCTCACTAGTACGTTGTCACTGCTGACCTTCTTGGTGGACTCCTCAAACACCCGTAGGATTTCACATAGGTCTCCCATCCATGGCCACTCATGGTTGAGAAACTAAGGGAGCTGACTTTGTGGCATCCTAGGGTTTTGGAGATGGTACTCCATCAAAGGTCTCTACTGCTCAACCACTCTGCTCAACATATGATACGTTGAGTTCCAGCGTGTGGGGATGTCACACAACAGCCAATATTCGGGCAGATGTACGCATTGCTGGAGTTTTTTTAGGCTAGCAGCGGCTACTGTAGACTTGCAAAAGTGGGCGCACAAGTGCCGCACTTTCACCAGTAGCTTGTGCCCATTTGGGTATATCTAAAACATTGCACCACTAGGTTAAAGACGTGGGCCAGGCATGGAACATGTTGGAGGCTGGCAAGCTCAAGTGCTGCTACCAGGTTCCTTCCGTTATCAGACACGACCATGCCTGGGCCCTGGTGCAGCGGCTCAAACCATATTGCTGTGTCATCAAGGAGGGCATCCCTCACCTCAGAGGCAGTGTGCTGTCTGTCCCCCAAGCTGTTGAGCTTCAACATGGCCTGCTGACGTCTACCCACACCAGTGCTGCAACGTTTCCAGCTCTTAGCTGGAGTCAATTTAACGGCAGAGGAGGAGGAGGAGGACGTTGTTGTTTCAGAAACCCCTGCCAGGAATGATAGGCGGGGAGACGAGTTACACCCGCCCAGTTTGTGATCCAGTCCCAGCCTCGACTACATTCACCCAGTGTGCCATCAGTGAAATGTAGTGTCCCTGTCCGCATGCACTTGTCCATGCATTGGTGGTCAAGTGGACCTTTGTGCAAAGCACGGAACTTAGGGCCCACCTGAGGTTGAGTGACACGTGCTAGCGTAAGGCGGGGACGGCACACGGGGAGAAGTATTGACGGCTAGGGACAGCATAGCGAGGTGCCGCACTTGCCATCAGGTCCTGGAAGGCCGGAGTTTCCACAAGCCGGAACGGCAACATCTCCTGGGCCAGGAGTTTGGAGATGTGCGCATTCAAGGCTTGCGCACATGGGTGGTTAGCGCTGTATTTTTGCCTGCGCTCAAATGCCTGAGAGATGGTAGGTTGCTGGAAGGAGGTGCATGATGCTGCAGGAGAAGGAGCTGAGACAGGAACGGGGAGGATGAGGGACAAGTCCCCAAAGTGGCGGTGCTCTGGACTACAGCGCCAGCACTGGCAACTTTGGGAGAGGCAGTGATGGCAACGCCGGATGACGATTGTCCTGTGCTTGCTCTCTCCCACTGAGCCCAGTGCTTGGATTCCAAATGACGGCGCAAGGAAGTGGTCGAAACTTTGCTCTTTTCAGAGCCTCTACTCAGTTTCAAGTGGCAAATTGTGCAAACCGCACTATATTTGTCCTCCGCGCATTCCTTGAACAATCTCCACACCATCGAGGAACGTGCCTTCTATGGGGGAGTTTTTCTGGGCTGGCTATAATAGGGAACATCTTGGGCCATTCTGGGTGTGGCCTGGCTTTGGAAAAGCAGCTGACCTCTGCCTGTGGACATGCCTCTGCCTCTAGCTTCCCTCTTTGTTGCTGCACCTCCCTCACATCAACACTGCTTTCCCCGCTTGACATCCTCCCTGTCCAGGTTGGGTCAGTATCTTTGTCGTCCACCACCTCCTCTGCCAATTCCTCTCTCGCCTCCTCCTCCTGCACACCGCACATGGAAACAGGCTGCCCTGATGGTAACTGTGTCTTGTCATCGTCACTGAGGGTGTGTTGCTGGTCAACCATCACAAAATCAACAGGAGATGGAGGAGACCACAGTGGTTGGGCATCTGGAAACAGAAAGTCATCTGGTAGCTCCGTGGAATCGGGAAATGGAGGGACAGGGAGAGGGACAGTTAAAGGACCAGATAGCTTCGGGGAGCAGGGAAAGTTGGGATTACTCTGCTGGGAAGATTGGGCATTTTGGGAGGAAGGCTGACCAGAATGTTGTGTAGGAGGAGGAGTTGAGGTAGAGGCTAACTGGCTGGTGGATATTGTGGTGGAAGCATTATCCGCCAGCCATTGTAACACATGTTCCTGGTGCTCGGGCCTACTTAGGTTTGTGCCCTGCATCCTACTTAATGTGGCCAGCAAGCCGGAGACTGTGGAGAAGCGCAATGCTTGCTGCCCCTGAGGAGTAGGCACAGAATGCACTGTGGATTCACTGCGAGCTTGCTCTCCAGCAGCATTTCCCCGCCCCCGGCCTCGCCCACAGCCTCGTCCACGTTCCTTACTGGTAGCCTTGCAGATTTTTAGATGGTTTTGATGGTTTGGTGGGTACACACCGTGACAACCTGGATGAAGCATATATAGCCTAATAATTAGAATGTATATCCCACTGATTTTTTTGTGGGTACACACCGTGACAACCTGGATGAAATTTATATAGACTGAGAATTAGAATGTATATCCCACTGATTTTTTGTGGGTACACACCGTGACAACCTGGATGAAGCGTATATAGCCTGAGAATCAGAATGTATATCCCACTGATTTTTTTGTGGTTACACACCGTGACAACCTGGATGAAGCGTATATAGCCTGAGAATTAGAATGTATATCCCACTGATTTTTTGTGGGTGCACACCGTGACAACCTGGATGAAGCATATATAGTGTATATGGGCTGAGAATTTCATTGTATACCTCTTAGTTTCAGGGGGTGGGGACACAGTGTTGAACCCTGGATTAAGCATATATAGGGTATATGAGCATACAATTTCAGTGTATCCCATTTAGCTTAATCCCCAACATGGAAAGTTGGGTTGCGCAGATACAGCCTGGCTTAATTGCTGTGAATCCCACTTTAGCATTTGTGGGTAGACACTGTGCCAAGCTTGTTTCAGCTTCTCCCTTTAGTGTAGCTCTTAAAATAGCTGTTGTGGTTCTTCTTCTTTGCTATTCCTGCCTAGCAGAATCTAAAAACCTAACTAGCCCTCAGCAGATGTCTGTCTCTAACTAAGTGCAAGCACAGAATGAATCGGAGCTGATGACGCCTGTGCGTTTGAATCTGAGGTCACATGTCCTCGGTAGCCAATGGCTTTTTCCTAGTTTTTTCAATGCCTCCGTTGTCATAGTTCCTGTCCCACCTCCCCTGCGCTGTTATTGGTGCAGAAAAAGCGCCAGGGAAGGTGGGAGGGGAATTGAACTGTAAGTGCATTTTCAACGCGGTGTTCGTATGGAATCGAACAGTGTGAACAGCGTGATGTCCGATCAAACATATACTCGATCGAACACTGTCTATAACCACCAGGGAAAATGTATCTAATAAAAAAAGATGAAACACAGTAAAAGAGGACCTTTCATCACCTCTACCATTTCAAGTTCTGCATTTATTAATAGGCGCTGCTCCACTAATTTCAGAGTAGTTGGCTTTTTCTCTCTAGCCCCTACCATTCCTGAGCAACAAACACACTTAGTTTTGATGCCTGATCTGCTATTTAAAGAGGACCTTTCATGTTCTCATGAAAGTGCGGTTTTATATACTTCTAGAAAGATGAAAGTGCGCTGAATTCAGTATACAATGCCAGTTTTCCTGGGATGTACCCTGGGGCTGGAGATATTGGTGCCGTTAGTTTCGGAACCAGTATCTCCCCCATGTCAGAAGGGCATTCCTCATAACTCAATGTCATCACCCTCCTCTGACTGTAATCTAGCATAACATTGTACTATGAGAGGGGGTCTCCCCTATCATCCAGCGACGATGCTGAGCTGTGAGGAACGCCCCTCCCCCAGTACAAATCTATGGACAAGTACAGTCAGGGTGGTCGTTCCTCACAACAATGACGCTGAGCTACGAGGAATGCCCTCCTGACAGTGGGGAGATATCAGTGCTGTTAGTTTCATCTCCACCAGCAGGGTACATATGGTGAAAACTAACAGTCTGCTGAATTGAGCGCACTGTTGGCTTTCTGTGCAGGAGGACGTGAAAGGTCTTTAATGTCAGAAGGGCAGTGTCAGGCCTGTGGGGGAGGGGGGATGTGATTCAGAGCTCCAATCAGAATTAGGTCCTGTCTGACATCACCATTCTGACAGTACAAAGCATAAAGAGCACATCGGGCACCAAAACTAACAGTACTGATTGCTCAGCCATGGTGAGGGCTTGAAAGAAAATTCCAACTGGGCCAGAATCAGTGGAGCAGCACCTTAGCACCTTCAACAGTGTAAAACTATACATATGAGGTGATGGATCTGTGTCTTGTCTTTTTCATACTTATATTTTCTACAAACATGTTTTTTAATAGATAAATAAGCATATAAATAGCCAAAGCACTGCTGCATAAATTTCTCTTTGGTCATATATAACGGATGTTTTTTCTATATACAAATTCAGCTATATTATGTTTAATCTCCTTAAATATTACTAGAGATGAGCGAGTAGTATTCGATCGAATACCTCACACCCATAGGAATGCGTGTAAGCGGCCGAACACCAAGGGGTTAAGCGCATCAAATATTCACTGCACTTAACCCCTTGGTGTCCGGCCGCTTACACACATTCCTATGGGAGCGAGGAATTCGATTGAATACTATTTGCTCATCTCTAAATATTACCTGTTGTTCTTATACATAGTTACATAGTAGATGAGGTTGGATAAAGACATGAGTCCATCAAGTCCAACCTATAACCCTACAATCCCCTACAGTGTTGATCCAGGGGAAGGCAAAAAACCCCATGAGGCTCATGCCAATTGCCCTATTTCAGGGGAAAAAAATTCCTTCCCGACTCCAAATCTGGCAGTCAGTATAAAACCCTGGATCAACGTGTCCTTAAAATCTAGAGACCATAACCCATTATATTTTTCTCTCCAAGGATGGCATCCAGGCCCACTTTGAACTTGTTCAGTGAATCCGCCATCACCACTTCCCGGGGCAGAGAGTTCCAGAGCCTAGTTGTTCTTACTGTGAAGAATCCCCTTCTATGTTTCTGGTGAAACCTTCTCTCCTCCAGATGTAGAGGGTGTCCTCTTGTCACTGTCACTGGCCTAGGAGTAAAAATATCCTTAGAAAGTTCTTTGTATTGTCCCTTCATGTATTTGTACATTGTTATTAGATCTCCCCGTAGACGTCTTTTCTCTAAACTGAATAACCCCAAGTTTGTTAATCTATCGTCGTACTCCAGTCCACCCATTCCCCTAATCATTTTGGTTGCCCGTCTTTGCACTTTTTCAAGTTCACTTATGTCTTTCTTGTATATCGGGGCCCAAAATTGCACACAATATTCTAAGTGTGGCCGTACCAGTGATTTGTATAGAGGCATAACTATGTCCTTGTCATGAGAATCTAGACCTCTTTTGATGCATCCCATAACTTTATTTGCCTTGGCAGCAGCTGCCTGGCACTGGTCATTAAAGGTAAGCTTGGTGTCCACCAAAATCCCTAAGTCTTTTTCATTGACAGTCTTACCCAGTAATTTACTATTTAGTACATAGTCATACATTTTATTACGTCGCCCAAAGTGCATTACTTTACATTTGTCAACATTAAACTTCATTTGCCAAGTCTCCGCCCATGCTTCCAGTTTCCTTAGATCCCCTTGTAATATTCTACTATCCTCCTCATTATTGATTACCCTACAAAGTTTAGTATCATCTGCAAATATAGACACCCTGCTTTGTAAACCCTCTACCAGGTCATTAATAAAGATATTAAACAAGAGAGGACCTAATACTGACCCTTGTGGCACCCCACTGGTGACTGTGGCCCAGTCTGAATATTTACCATTAACAAGTACCCTCTGTTTCCTATCAGTGAGCCAGTTGCTAACCCAAATGCATATGTTTTCCCCCAGTCCCAACATTCTCATTTTGCATACCAACCGTTTATGTGGAACAGTATCAAAAGCCTCTGAAAAGTCCAGGTACACCACGTCTACTGCATTACCCATGTCCAGTCTTGAACTTACCTCCTCATAGAAGCTGATCAGATTAGTCTGACAGGACCGATTCCTCATAAACCCATGCTGATTTGGTGTTATAAGATTATTTACATTGAGATACTCCAGGATAGCATCTCTTAGAAAGCCCTCAAATATCTTTCCCACCACAGAAGTTAAACTTACTGGCATATAGTTTCCAGGTTCCCTTTTACACCCCTTTTTGAAAATTGGCACCACATTTGCTATTCGCCAATCCTGTGGAACAGACCCAGTCATTACTGAATCCTTAAATATTAGATACAAGGGTCTATCTATGACCATGCTTAATTCCCTCAGAACTCGGGGGTGTATACCATCTGGACCGGGCGATTTCTCTATTTTAGTGTTTTGCAGGCGGCGCTGCACTTCTTCCTGGGTTAAGCAGGTGACATTTAATTGAGAGTTTACATTCCCCCTAATCATAAGAGATAAGATAAGATAATCCTTTAATAGTCCCACCTTGGGGAAATTTCAGCGTGTTACAGCAGCATAGTAATACAGATACAGGATAATACAGAGTAATATGTTACAGACGTAGACACAGATAAGCTGAGAAGAGAAGATATACTAGGAGTCCATGGCAGCTAAGGAAAAACAGAAGAGAAAGAGGAAGACCTCATGGTCATCCTCATAATCATTAGTTCTCTGTGCGGAGAGCTCTTCGTTTGGTCTGATGTAGATTATACAGCCTGGTCGCGGTTGGAAGGAAGGACCTGCGATAGCGCTCCTTCTCACACTTGGGGTGAAGCAGACGGTCGCTTACAGTGCTGCCAAGTCCCATCAGGGTCCCATACATGGGGTGGGATTTGTTCTCCCGCATGGAGGTCACCACAGACAGTATCCTTCTGTCACTCACCACCTGTACTGGGTCCAATGGGCCCCCCAGGACAGAGCTGGCCCTCCTGATCAGCCTGTCAAGTCTATTTCTGTCCCTGGTTGATATACTGCTTCCCCAGCAGGCCACACCGAAAAAGATGGCTGAGGCAACCACAGAGTTGAAGAAGGCCCTAAGAAGTGTCCCCCGGACTCCGAAGGCCCTCAGCCTCCTGAGCAGGTAGGCCAATGGATTTTCTTGTGTAAACACTGTAGAGAAGAAGGCATTTAATACTTGTGCTTTTTCCTCATCCTCCTCCACCATTACACCCAGATTATTTTTGAGAGTGCCCACATTGTCAGTTTTTATTCTCTTATTATTTATGTAATTGAAGAATAATTTTGGATTACTTTTACTGTCCTTGGCAATTTTTCACTCAGTCTCAATCTTCGCCTCCTTTATTTGTTTTTTGCACAATTTATTTTTCTCCTTATAGTTTTTTAATGCTGTGTCGCTACTTTCTTGTTTTAGTACTTTAAATGCTTCCTTTTTATCCCTCATTGCATTCTGTACTGTTTTAGTTAGCCATATTGGTTTTCTATGATTTCTGGCCCGCTTATTCCCATAGGGTATGTGTTTTCTAGTGGTCTTATTTAGCATATTTTTGAAGATGTCCCATTTAGTTTGTGTTCCCATCACGTTGAGGACATTGTCCCAGTTTATGCTGCTAAGCTCCTCTCTCAGCTGGTTAAAATTTGCCTTCCTGAAGTTTAGTGTTTTTGTACCCCCTCTAATGAACGTCTTCTTAATGTGTACAAGAAAACTTATTATGTTATGGTCACTATTACCCAGATGTCCCCCACCCTCCACTTTTGACAGTGTGTCAGGTTCATTTGTTAAAATTAGGTCTAAAAGTGCCTCGACTCTTGTTGGGTCCTGCACTAGTTGCGATAGGTAATTGTCTTTTATTACTGACAAGAACCTGTTCCCTTTGTTGGATCTGCAGGTTTCTGCCTCCCAGTTGATATCTGGGTAGTTGAAATCCCCTATAATAATGACTTTATTATGCTTTGCGGCCTCATGTATTTGTTTTACTAGTATATTTTCAGCTTCTTCCTTATATTTGGAGATTTATAACAAACCCCTATCAGTATTTTATTATTATTTGTTCCTCCCGTAATCTCCACCCATAAGGACTCCACATAATCATTTTCCTCCCAGATGTCCTCACGCAGGACTGGCTTAAGGCCGGTTTTTACGTATAAGCAAACCCCTCCCCCTTTCTTATTTGTACGCTCCTTTCTAAACATACTGTACCCTTGTATATTTACAGCCCAGTCATAGCTAGAGTCCAGCCATGTCTCACTTACCCCCACCATGTCATAATTGTCTTCCAACATCATCACTTCTAGTTCCTCCATCTTGTTAGTGAGGCTTCGGGCATTCGTATACATACATTTCATAGATGTGGATGGCCTCTTTAAGCATTGTTCTTGAACAAGCTATGAATAAGAGATAGAACATAAGCACTACAATTAGCTGAATCACATTCTGTAGTCATGTGGGCTAAATCTGTCTATAGTAATGGGCAAAAGTGAATTTTTATGATACATTTGATCAATTATTTTCTTTATGGTTAGCCCCTCTGCTGGGAGTGTTAAAAATCTAAAGCTAACTACAGGCTTTGCTTTCCCTTTAGTGTAATAAATTAAGTTATTTATTGCATCTGCTGACATTAGATTTTTGGCTGGGGCATAAATACTTAAGTATTGATCTACAATCCGGCTCTTCTTTTCTCAACCAGGACTCTACAGAAAAGCAAACAGTTGATTTATATTTGCATGCCTTGCAAATTAATATAAGGTGCACTCTGGTCAGTAATTATTGAAAACTTGCTGGATGGCTTTATTTCCAGTTTATTTTCTTTAAAAGGTTTTCTTTCATTATGATTGTGCCATTGTAATTAGCATAATTTGAAGTTTGAGAATCATTGAGGAGGATAATTTTCAGACTAAATAGAAACAAATGAGACTATAACATTCCTATGCAAACTAAGTTAATGAATACAGTACACAAATGTAATACAGTAATACAGTAAAATATTATTATATCTTGAATTACAACATAACCATACTTTTCATATTACTGCTGTAGTGCAGCAACTCAGGGACGGGTGAGGAAAGAATGGGGGTAGTGGTCCTCTTGTCATGATACCTGTAGTCATCTCCACCAATCCTATCTGAATTTGCACTGTTAATCATCAGAGATGAGCGAATACTATTCGAAACTGCAGTTTTGAATAGCACACTCCCATAGGAATGAATGGGCGCAGCTGGTGCGCAGGGGGTTAAGCAGCCGGACGCCGGCACAGGTTGTGTGTTGGCTGCATCCATTCATTCCTATGGAAGCATGCTATTTGAAACGGCAGTTTCGAATAGTACTCGCTCATCTCTATTAATGATGATGGTAGTAGATCCACCAGGGCACAGCAAGTGATAGTGTGTCCTGGCTGATGGTGGTTGGGATGCCCTTGATGCAGGATGACGTCATCAAGAGTAACTTTTAGTAACAGATCGTAACTGAAGGCTGTTGTAAAAACTGAAGTGAATTTGTAAAAACTCTTCTGATAACTAAGGTACTTTCAATAGTAGCAACAATAGTAGACCTCTGGGTGTGAGCAGATCAAAGATGTTCCTCCTCAGGGTCAGAAGGACACTTTTAGTTTCTTTTCAATTCTGTTTATCTTAAAAATTCAACATTCAACTAAAATGCCCAGTTAGAATGTGACAGGCCGAGTGCTGGAGTCCAGATACAGTGGGGCAAAAAAGTATTTAGTCAGTCACCAATAGTGCAAGTTCCACCACTTAAAAAGATGAGAGGCGTCTGTAATTTACATCATAGGTAGACCTCAACTATGAGAGACAAAATGAGAAAACAAATCCAGAAAATCACATTGTCTGATTTTGTAAGAATTTATTTGCAAATTATGGTGGAAAATAAGTATTTGGTCAGTAACAAAATTTCATCTCAATACTTTGTTCTATATCCTTTGTTGGCAATGACAGAGGTCAAACGTTTTCTGTAAGTCTTCACAAGGTTGGCACACACTGTTGTTGGTATGTTGGCCCATTCCTCCATGCAGATCTCCTCTAGAGCAGTGATGTTTTGGGGCTGTCGCTTGGCAACACAGACTTTCAACTCCCTCCAAAGGTTTTCTATAGGGTTGAGATCTGGAGACTGGCTAGGCCACTCCAGGACCTTGAAATGCTTCTTTCAAAGCCACTCCTTCGTTGCCCTGGCGGTGTGCTTTGGATCATTGTCATATTGAAAGACCCAGCCACATTTCATCTTCAATGCCCTTGCTGATGGAAGGAGGTTTGCACTCAAAATCTCACGATACATGGCCCCATTCATTCTTTCATGTACCCGGATCAGTCGTCCTGGCCCCTTTGCAGAGAAACAGCCCCAAAGCATGATGTTTCCACCCCCATGCTTTACAGTAGGTATGGTGTTTGATGGATGCAACTCAGTATTCTTTTTCCTCCAAACACGAAAAGTTGTGTTTCTACCAAACAGTTCCAGTTTGGTTTCATCAGACCATAGGACATTCTCCTAATACTCTTCTGGATCATCCAAATGCTCTCTAGCAAACTTCAGATGGGCCCGGACATGTACTGGCTTAAGCAGTGGGACACGTCTGGCACTGCAGGATCTGAGTCCCTGGCGGCGTAGTGTTTTACTGATGGTAGGCTTTGTAACATTGGTCCCAGCTCTCTGCAGTTCATTCACTAGGTCCCCCCATGTGGTTCTGGGATTTTTGCTCACCGTTCTTGTGATCATTTTGACCCCACGGGGTGAGATTTTGCGTGGAGCCCCAGATCGAGGGAGATTATCAGTGGTCTTGTATGTCTTCCATTTTCTAATTATTACTCCCACAGTTGATTTCTTCAATCCAAGCTGGTTGCCTATTGCAGATTCAGTCTTCCCAGGGTTCACCATAGTGGAGTTTGGAGTCTGACTGTTTGAGGGTGTGCACAGGTGTCTTGTTATACTGATAACAAGTTTAAACAGGTGCCATTACTACAGGTAATGAGTGGAGGAAAGAGGAAACTCTTAAAGAAGAAGTTACAGGTCTGTGCGACCCAGAAATCTTGATTGTTTGTAGGTGACCAAATACTTATTTTCCACCATAATTTGAAAAAAAATTCTTACAAAATCAGACAATGTGATTTTCTGGATTTGTTTTCTCATTTTGTCTCTCATAGTTGAGGTCTACCTATGATGTAAATTACAGATGCCTCTCATCTTTTTAAGTGGTGGAACTTGCACTATTGGTGACTGACTAAATACTTTTTTTCCCCACTGTATATCAGCCACAGGTTTCTGACATATGTGTGGTCCAGGGCAGATCTGGAGTAGGCCTCAGCACAGGTGTAGATCCTTGGCTCATTACTGGGCCAGAAAAAGGCTACAGCTCCTGTATTCCACTGCAGTTCCATGAGGTGAAAGAAGGTTTATGATTCTGTCCTGTAACCCTGAGTCCGGTGAGACTATATTGTGCCTGTTTTGCTCATGTGGCTGGAAGTATGCCACACGTATGTGCGGTTTTGAGGTCTATAAAATTTTTCTGTTATGTCTCAGTCAACTAATTTTTGCGTCTTTTTTCGGGGACACATAGGGCTTTATTTTTATGTTACTTTTATTTTCAAATGTGTTTTAAATTTTTTTTATATCCAGGAAAATATAAACAAAATAGGAGGGAAATTGTGTCTGGTTTTCAATTTATTATTTTTTTATTTCATAACACAAAGTGTCACTGAAAAACTTTATAATATAGTTTTTCCTCTCCGTTACGGTAATTTTTATTTTGTATGGTGTCGTCGGGGGTGGGGCTATAACCTTTAATAACAGCGTTTTATTGGCGTATTATTTTTATTATTATTATTTTTTTTTTATTTTTTTTTTTTTTATTTACATTTTTTTTTCTCTTTTTTATTATATTTTTTTTTTATTTTTTTTCCAGATTGTGTCCCCATAAGGTGATAAGAGACCTTTGGGGACATCTGATCACTTATTTTTTTGTACTTGAGGCTGATTTCTCCTATAACTGGGGCTGCTACATTTAACCCCAGTTGCAGGAGAAATACAGCCTCCTGCACGCTGTATACACAGCTTACTGAGTTGATCTGAGTCCTGTAGGACCCACCAGCTTTTGCAAGACTCTGCTCCCGGTCACGTGTCTGCCGGGTCAGAGGGTAGCTGAATTATGGCAGCGTGCATAGCTGTGTATACAGCGCTCATTGAGCGCTGTATACACAACGATCAGCAGGGGAGGTAATAAATCTTCCCTGCCATCTCTATGGGAGCTCCAGCTGAAGTTACAGCCAGCTCCCATTGAAAGCAGCTGCACAATCTCTGTGCAGCTGCTGTGTTCTGACTGGACGTACAGGTACGTCCTGTCAGAACAAGGCAACCACTTCCCGGATGTATATAGTCTATGGGCAGTCCGGAAGTGGTTAAACGATCTGTTTAGCTAGTGGCTCAGACGAGCAGGTTTTTATTTTGTTTTTGCCTGAAGTTAAGGCTGTCTTTTGTTTTGCTCATTGTGTGCCTGAAGTCAAGGTTTATATATTTTCCTGGTTTTTTTTTTTCTAAATAAATCAGTTTGCTGCATATTTTGTGTCCCTGTCTTGACTGTCTGCACCACTGTTTCTACCGCGCTAACTTCCCCACAACCCAAACAGTGGGGTGTAGATATGATGGCGAGTGCTAGGCCTGGCCAGAGCTCTTAGAGCCCTATACAAAGCTATGAGGCTCTTTAAAAATTCTCCTCTCCCCAAAAGGAGCAGAACTGAACAAAAGCTGATCTCCCTCCCAAAACTTCAACTTCCCAACTGACCAAGAGCAAAGGGTGAGGCAAGTGTATCTAGATGAAATCAAGTTCCTTCTAGAATGTTCTAGAAATATACTGTTAAGGAAAACATTTTGTTGCCTGTAGCTCCAGTGACAACTGGTCTATTCCTACAATTCAAAGTAACATAACCATAAATGAATAAATAACATTAGTAAAATATGTGATTAATATGCAGATATTACAGCAAAATTTACACTGCAGTCACAATGACAATATACACAATAATATAAACATATTATATCACTTTCAGTAGTGTCTTCTTGAAACCCTACAATAACAGTAGAGAGAGCAGGATCATTCAGATCTGGAGCCCAATAATCTGAGAATCCTTAGCCCTCCTGAAAACATAAGAAAGCAGCATTAGAAGGAGGGATAATGGTGTAATAATCTCTCCTAAATGCACAATAACATAATTGTGATATATTTTAAGTGTACATACAGATGCCTCCTTGCTTAACTTGCCCTTAAACCTGATATACTGTATCCCAAGAAGTTAAACAAACATAAATAAACATAGACATCCTATAAAATATTCATTTTTATTCATATAGCTCAGATATACAGGACACCATAGCACCTTAAAAATGTAAGACATGGATTAGTAATGGAGAGAAATTTTGGAAGAACTGGATTTTCTCTTTAATACTTTGGAATTCCGTAATAAAATGGATCGCTTTGCTTAAAAGCTCTATGCGTTACAGTTATCTCAGGAGGAACACATAGTCAAAGAAAGGGTTAAACAGTGGTATCCAGACAGTTATTGACAAGCAGAATCTCAGAGTACTTACTGGGTTTAGAGAAACTGCTGATCCCAGATATTTATTTCCAATTCCATACAAAAACATTAAAAAATGAGTCAAGAAATGATATGTTTCCCAAAAGACCACCAATAAAAACTAAAAATTACAAGCTATAAAAATATGTAATTGTAACCTCAGTGGTCCACGCTGGCCACCCCATTATGGACCTCTCTGACAACTTTCCCTCTAGTATAGCTGATCTATCTTTGTGTTCAACAATTGTAAAGTGTATTGGGTCAATTTCCCCTCTGTCTCCAGGGTATAAAGGGGAGGGAAGTCCTACATTTCTTAACCCACCTGCATCAATTGCCACTGAACTGAGACTACTCCTAGGGACAGAATCCTGGTTTTTCCCTGCAGCAAAAGACCAGATCCCCATAAAGGGATTAAAGGATAAATATCAGATAATCACTTGCCCTCAGTTTCAAGTCAAAATAGGTTCAATGACACATTCGGTCTACACTCACTTTGTTACATACGTCTACCTTGACCAGAAAATTTTAAAAAAATTATTGATAGCTCTCGGAATGCAGAAATGATTCTAATTCCCCTAAAAATAATTAATTTTTTAAAAAAGTGAAAGGTGCAAATAAATGAGTTACTGACAAGTGTTAGGCTATAGAGCGTTTCTGCATTCATGAACATATCCATTGGCAATGGGTGAAGAAAAATCTTTTAAAAAAAACTTTAAAAAATATTTTAAACTCTGCAAATTGCTGAAAGTTTTTATGCTTTAAATATATTAATCTAGAGATTTTGCAGTTTTCTCTGGGTCTGATAATAAGTTGAAACTTCCCTTTTTGTACCAGTCTCCAGCAGTCATCTGGTTTTAATGCATAAAAAATATATATGATACTTCCCTTTTAGTCCCCATATGTGTTAGTTAATAATGAATGCCGCTAGATGTAGGAATCTTGAATTTGCTATGTTTCTTTTATGTTGCAATTGATACATTCAGTTCTTGCATACTGACATTTGTCTTAGCTGTACTATTTCCACTTATACTCCTGCATCCAAATAAATAATGTGTATGTGCTTTCATATGTAGCAGGAAACATCTTCGAAGTGATATGTTTGAATATTATTAGTGCAACATCTTTGCCCGTCCGGACTTCGGCGTCATCATCTGGTTGCATGCTGCGGCGCAGGAGACATGTTCGGCTGTGATTTCTTCTTTGGGGTTCGTGTTGCATTGTCTAAACGCTGTCTTATCCTTTCACCTTGGTAATTGATTTCCCACCACACCCATCTCCTTCACCTTTATTTCCCTCTGCTCCTCTAATAGATAATTTTAGCCTTGCCCTGTGATTGACAGCCTGCCTTCCTATCAAGTCCAGGGCAGGTTCTCCCCCCCTATTTATTCTTGGCTCACATTCACATTGGTGCTTGCTATTGCCTTGTGTGTACTGGCTTTTCTCTTGTTCTTGTATTCTGATTCTTGACCTCTGGCTTTCCCTATTGACTACTCTTTTGGATATCGATTTTGGCACTGCCCTGGCTAGCTGACCTCCCATGTTGTTGTTTGTCTTTCTGCATTTTGTGTGTCACGTATTTAGGAAGGGTTTTGTCGTCCAGTTGTCGCCTATTACCTAGGATAGATCTGGCAAGCAGGAAGGGACAGTGGGGGGTTTCAGACCAGGGCTCACTGTCTCTTGTGCCCCTTCCTCCAGGGTTCATCTACAGCACTGGGGAACTGCTGTCTGGCACCTAGATTTTGGTGAGTTCATGCACAATATTTTGGCACTAAGCAAATTTTTATCACTTTTTCCCTGTACTTTATCCCAAAAATCATGCAAAAAAAAAGTAAAAAAAAAAAATCTACCGGAGCTGAAAGTTGTAGTTCCATGGAAAACTAAAGAAAATACAATGTAATATCTAGATAACTTGTGCCCGATGAGAAGCTCAGTATTATTATACTGTAACCTATTATATTCAGGTATTCCATATAATCCATCATATGACAAAATGGCAAAATACATTGAATGTTATAGTTAGATAAAAGTAATTAATTGTATTTTATATAGATATAACACATGGTTTTAATTGCACCCGGTTTATGTAATTCTATCTACTTTAACTATAACTGTTTATTTCACAGTTAATGTATCAACCTTTGTGTTCTTTCTGGCAAGTACAAAACTCTTAAAATCAATTAGACACATGGTCTCTTAATCCCTTTTCAATTAATCTTTGTGCTAATGGTTTGAGATCCCAGAGATCCAAGGAGTTGATCTAATTCATAAAATGTCACATGCTCTATAACTGTCGAGCACAATTGCTCCTTTGTGTGCATGGCCCAGGGTTCAGATTCACTACATACTTTGTTAAATCTGTATGGACCATTGGATAATTGATTCCTCCAATATATCAATATATGCTAATTCCTCATAATCTAAAATACTGTCACTTCTGACTCTGTTGTAATAAGAAATGTAATTATCAAACAGATACTTAACATCTCATACTAGACTTGTTAAATTAATATCAATCGCATTCTAGCAATGTAACATTTACATTGTTTTGTAATATTTCCCTATATACTCTACATTTATGGTATTTTACAGGAGTTTGTCTGATTTAGAAAAATACAAGTATACAGATATAGCAGGTGCCAGGTTCACTATTGATGCAATGTATATAGGTTATGTGCTAAATTTGCACCATCTTGTGGTTGTATTTAAAAAAGCAATCTGTTTGGGCTTTTGCATTACCATTAAGTAAGTGGATAATATTGAGTCTTTACCTTTATGAGTGAATCGACAAGCACTGTCTTCTACATAACAAATGGAATAAAAGGTATTTAATATTGGAATACTTAAATGAAATGTATAATGCATTATTAGTATATTTATAATAGTACAGATACAGTTAGGGCTACATTTGAGACTGATTTATTAGATATATCTCCTGGCTACCTTTGCTATAGTTTGCATTATTATATTATGTAATGCCATATACAGATGCCATCTTCATCTAGAATCTGATAACTTGCTGCACTGTAATGACTCACAAGCAAAGCAATTGAAAGCAATGGAAAACATCAAGTTAAAGTTATTAGCAACTGTTCAGATATTGGGTTAAAAGTCATGTGAAACTTTTAACTACACTTGTAATATGGTATAATACTGTTATTAGGGAATTGGTAAGAAATCAATTCCCCAATAGCTGCTGGTGAAACCTGAGAGGAAGGGGACGACAAGACAATAATTCCTAATCCTGAACCCGCCCTCTTGTACCTGCCTATTTGCCTCAACTATCCTAAGCGGCAGAGGACAACTGGGTGACAGTCCTTTTCTATGATGCAAGTGATAACACAGAACACAGACAAGACAAACAGTAACGAACGGGTGTCAGCTAGCTAAGGGAGCAGTAAGACAGCGAAGTACAGAGTCAGAATCCAAAAAGAGTAGTCAGAGGAAAAAGTCAAAGGGCAGTAATATGAATAAAGATAGCAAACAATAAACAGCCAGCACACACAAGGCAACAGCAAGCAAATAAGTATATAAAGGCCCTGAACTTGATTGGGCAGGAGGAATGTCAATCAAAAGTGTACTAAGTTAACTCCACAGTAACCAAAGGAAGTGAAGTACTGGCTGGACTAACAAAAAGCAACAAATCATCAGCTGTGCTACACCAAGTCAAAAAGGATCATAACACATATTTACAAGTTTTCTTACTACAAAGAAGAGAGAGGTCTGTAATTTTTATCATAGATACACTTCAACTGTGAGAGACAGAATCTTTTGTTTTTGATCATTCCCTTCTTCTTGCCTTCCTATTTTATGGCCACTGGCTCCTTTGGGGCATCTGCACATGCACTATAGGATGCCTTAACTTACATGGAGGCAATGCACCTTCTGCGCATGCACCACCTCGTATAGTGCACTTCGTATGAATCACTGCTCACCATCCACCAACAATGAGTAACTTTTTAATATCCATCAATAGCTGTGCGCCTAGCACTCCCACTTACCACCAATGTATTTTTATCTAACTATATTTACATGTACTTTAACTGCCTCCCTAAATATGCTCCCAGCACTCCCACTTAGCACCAAAGTATATTTACCTACCTTTAGTTACCTGTAATTTTACTTACCTATCTTGACCTATATTGACCTGCTCTTTACCCGCCCTTATCTATACAAGTCTCCCTACCTGTGCTTCCAGAACTCTCACTAACCACCAATATATGTTTATTTACCAGTATTTACCCATAGATTTACCTACCCATACAGTCCTATGAAAAAGTTTGGGCACCCCTATTAATCTTAATCATTTTTAGTTCTAAATATTTTGGTGTTTGCAACAGCCATTTCAGTTTGATATATCTAATAACTGATGGACACAGTAATATTTCAACTACACTTGTAATATGGTATAATACTGTTATTAGGGAATTGGTAAGAAATCAATTCCCCAATAGCTGCTGGTGAAACCTGAAATGAGGTTTATTGTACTAACAGAAAATGTGCAATATGCATTAAACCAAAATTTGACCGGTGCAAAAGTATGGGCACCTCAACAGAAAAGTGACATTAATATTTAGTAGATCCTCCTTTTGCAAAGATAACAGCCTCTAGTCGCTTCCTGTAGCTCTTAATCAGTTCCTGGATCCTGGATGAAGGGATTTTGGACCATTCCTCTTTACAAAACAATTCAAGTTCAGTTAAGTTAGATGGTCGCCGAGCATGGACAGCCCGCTTCAAATCATCCCACAGATGTTCAATGATATTCAGGTCTGGGGACTGGGATGGCCATTCCAGAACATTGTAATTGTTTCTCTGCATGAATGCCTGAGTCGATTTGGAGCGGTGTTTTGGATCATTGTCTTGCTGAAATATCCATCCCCGGCGTAACTTCAACTTCGTCACTGATTCTTGAACATTATTCTCAAGAATCTGCTGATACTGAGTGGAATCCATGCGACCCTCAACTTTAACAAGATTCCTGGTGCCGGCATTGGCCACACAGCCCCAAAGCATGATGGAACCTCCACCAAATTTTACAGTGGGTAGCAAGTGTTTTTCGTGTAATGCTGTTTTTTTTGGATGCCATGCATAACGCCTTTTTGTATGACCAAACAACTCAATCTTTGTTTCATCAGTCCACAGGACCTTCTTCCAAAATGAAGCTGGCTTGTCCAAATGTGCTTTTGCATACCTCAGGTGACTCTGTTTGTGGCGTGCTTGCAGAAACGGCTTCTTTCTCATCACTCTTCCATACAGCTTCTGATTGTGCAAAGTGCGCTCTATTGTTGACAGATGCACAGTGACACCATCTGCAGCAAGATGATGCTGTAGCTCTTTGGAGGTGGTCTGTGGATTGTCCTTGACTGTTCTCACCATTCTTCTTCTCTGCCTTTCTGATATTTTTCTTGGCCTGCCACTTCTGGGCTTAACAAGAACTGTCCCTGTGGTCTTCCATTTCCTTACTATGTTCCTCACAGTGGAAACTGACAGATTAAATCTCTGAGACAACTTTTTGTATCCTTCCCCTTAATAACTATGTTGAACAATCTTTGTTTTCAGATCATTTGAGAGTTGTTTTGAGTAGCCCATGATGCCACTCTTCAGAGGAGATTCAAATAGGAGAACAACTTTCAATTGGCCACCTTAAATATCTTTTCTCATGATTGGATACACCTGGTTATGAAGTTCAAAGCTCAGTGAGGTTACAAAACCAATTTTGTGCTTCAGTAAGTCAGTAAAAAGTAGTTAGGAGTATTCAAATCAATAAAATGATAAGGGTGCCCATATTTTTGCACTAGTCAAATTTTGGTTTAATGCATATTGCACATTTTCTGTTAGTACAATAAACCTCATTTCAATCCTGAAATATTACTGTGTCCATCAGTTATTAGATATATCAAACTGAAATGGCTGTTGCAAACACCAAACTTTTTAGAGCTAAAAATTATTAAGATTAATAGGGGTGCCCAAACTTTTTCATAGGACTGTATTTACCTGTTTGGCCTAACAAATAGGCCAAACCAATCAGGCTAAACAAGGCATTCTCTGCTCAACTCTAGTTATTCTCATACTTCCAAGGAACAACAAAAATACATACATGTATGATATACATTTGGAATTGCTGTAATTGTAAAGAACCACAGAAAAATACAATGAAATATTTTATGCTAAGTGAACATCATAAAAAGATTTTTTCAGTCTCAGTACATCTTATAGAACTTTTAATGGAACCATTAGGAAGTACTACGCCCCATAAAAAAAAACAAGCCTTCAGACGGCTTTTTCAACACAAAAGTAAGGTGAGGTTTTTGGAAGGGCCTTGGAATAAAAAACAAAAACACAAAATTAAGAAAATAGCTGGAAGAGGGGAAGGGATTTCTTTATTATATCAATTGTGATGTTCTAAGTGACTTCTTTTAGACTCCTCTCAAGCTGAACCTACTTTAACAGCCTGCACCAGGCAAGCTGCCAGTAGTTTGAAATGTTCTCCACTTGCAGATCATCTTTTGGACAGTGGTTTGATTGATTTCTCTTTATGTGGTATTTCGATTTTAATTTATATTAAAGACGGAGAGGAATACCTACAAACCAGTGCCAAAAAGTCGCTCTTTTTGTTTGGCTATTGAATCTATGGGCATGTCCGTTTATAATCCCTATGTATATGCTGAGCATGGAAAACACACATGTGAAGCTAACAAAAGATGGATATTACGTGGTCAAATGTTTGGATGGCAGTATTACTTGCAGAAATATATACAGCAATTAACATAATATTAGAGGAACAGTAAAAAGATATAGTACATTTGTAGAATGTAGGTGGAAGCGCGAAAACTGCTTCAGCATGAGCTGGATTTGATGCAAATTAGTATTATTATTTTTTTATCAAAAGCAGAGAATTGGGGATTCATCTCAGATGAGCTAAAATGGGTGCTGATATGTATAATACTCTGGGGTCTCTACAGGTCTCAGGTAACCCTGGTTGTATGACATTACAAAGGAGACTGAGAGACAGCACCAGACACCACAAGGGGGTGCAAAAAAAAAGGTGAGGGAAGGGGAATATAATTGTTTTCATATTTTTTAAACCTCTCTTAGAGACTGGGGTCGGAAAGGACCCCAGAGTATACGAATTTAACTTCCGGGTTGTACCAAACTTGTTGGATCTGAAACGAACCAGGACCCCGAGATACCCGGACCTGAAATTGTCAGATCTTGGGAGATTCACCTATCTCCAAGTGCTTATTTGGCTAAGGCCTGGTTCACATCTGCATTTGGTATTCCATTTGGGGAGTCCACTTGGGGACCCCATGATTGGAATACCGAACACATTGACAAGGGGTGAGCTTAATAAAGCACATGGACCATATAGACTATAATGGGGTCCGTGTGTTTTACACATGCTGTCCGCACAAGTCATGTGGAGAGAAAAATACTTCATAAACTACTTCCCTCTCCGCATGACTTGTGCGGACACTGCGTGGAAAACACACAGACCCCATTATAGTCTATAGGGTCCATGTGCTTTCTTAAGCTCACCCCTTGTCAATGTGTTCAGTATTCCATCCCCAAGCAGACTCCCCGAATGGAATACTAAACCCAGATGTGAACCAGGATTAAGAACAACACCAAAGACATCATATGTGTGCCAGTTCCCTTTTCTGTACCCCAGTCTTTTGTATTTGTTACAATATGTTACCCATTATTAGTCTGTGTAAAATAATATGGACATAGACAATACTATACAAATAAAAATACAATAAAAATCTTAAATGATTGGCTGATTTTTTTTTTTACTTTTCCGTATGACCTAATGGTATTATCCTTATAAAATGTATTATAAAATGAGCACAAAAGAAATCTAGGTAGTTTAGCGAGTACATTTATGATTCTACAATTTAGAAAAGATTATAAAATACAATTCCGTTATTGCCAGACTGAATCGGTTATATTGTGTTCCTTTTGTATTATAGATTGTGATCGGGCTGGAAGTTATAGAGGATAAAGGATTTTGATGGGCAGTGTCTGGTGCAGCGGCTCAGTCACATTCTCTCTTGCCAGTTACTTTTATCTATTGGACAGTTACATACTTTCACTTTTTTGTATTGAAATGGTTTTCTTTAGCACAGGGCAGAAATGTAGAGCAACATAGAGTAAAACAATAATGTGACATGATTGTATAGCGAATATATGTACGTTGCATAGTAAGAATAGGGTATACATGGTGAGGGTCGGCTACTGATTCTATTTATAAGCAGGTGCTAGAATAGTTGCCACGGTCATCTAACGGAAAGGCCTTTCTTACACAAAATTCCAGCAAATAATTTAGAACAGGATCTTTTGTCCTGCTGCTGCATTTTATCTATTTTATCTCCAGCTTTCACTGTAGAATTAGGCTGTCTTTAATGTGACTTGGCACAAATGCTATACTATTTGAGGCGTATGTTGCTATTTCCAGTTGCTTAGGTTAACTAGACAAGAAGATAAATGATTCAATAAAATTCTTACAGAGAATCAGAAAACTATACTATAAAATAGTTAAAGCAATAAGAGGAATAATCCAGAACCTTTACATTATTCAATGCTTCAATGATGCTATTTTATAGTATTGACAAAACATTATGCAACAAATGATTTTTCTTTAACTTTAGGAAATGATGCTATACATGAAATATTTTGGGGAATCAATTTCCCAAGCCATTGCCTCTTACCTCTTAGACTGAGAGGTCATTGTGTTTGTTTCCCCCGATGATCCAGCACCATTTAGGGTGCGCGTGAAATACGTATAGGGAGTTTGTTATTATAACTTCCCTTAGTATGAGGGACAGATCTATCATCATATAAGTGCTCAGATTAGATTCTCTCTGGAGCCAGTAGTGAGATATCGGCTTGACGCTCCTTTAAAGGGATTCTATCATTAGAATCCTTTTTTCTACAAAGACCACGTCGAAATAGCCTTTAGGCTATTCTTCTCTTACCTTTGTTATTCTGATCCAAGCTGTCATTCCCAAGAAATTTCTTATTTCTTCTTTATGCAAATGAGTCTTCAGAAAGCACAGGAGGCATTCCCCCGGTGCTGAGAAAGCATAGGGGTGTCCCCTGTGCTCCCCAAAGAATCTCCAGCAACGCCTCTATCTTCTTCCACCAAAACCTCCACACCGCATTATCACACAAGTCATCAGCCAACAGAGCCGACTGCACATGTCCGTTCAGCCATTTTCCTGTGGCCTCTTACACAAGTGTCCGTTCAGCCACAGGAAAATGGCCGAACTGATGTCAGCGGAACAAGACAGAGGCGTTACTGAAGAGTCTACAGGGAGAACAGGGGATACCCCTGTGCTTTCTGAAGACTCATTTGCATAAGGAAGAAATAAGACATTTCTCAGGAATGGCGGTGCGGATCAGAATATCAAAAGTAGAAGAATAGCCGTTCTAAAGGCTATTCCAATGTGGTCTTTAAAAAAAAAACAATGGATTCTAATGATAGAATCCCTTTAAGAGCTCAATCCAACGAGGGTGCAGACTAATTGTCTCATTGACAGTGCTCTGACGCATAGCACACAATGCTGACTATGTGTGTGTAATACAGGATGCGGAGCCTGTTAGTGTGTCAGTATAATTTGAGTAGCACTATGTGGGCTAGCATGCAATATCATCTATTTATATGCAAATTTTGGAGGCTGTCTCTATAATTTACTACTTTATCTGGACAGAGACACGTCTTGATTTATTTTGAAAAAAACCTGGGCAGAGATAAGCTCTGATTTGTGAAGGAAGCATCTGTCATCATTATTTATCCTAGGACAATAGACCTTAAGGGAGTCCCCAGCCTTACCCCCAGTGCAGTGAATACTCTGGTGATGGCACTGGTTACACGTATACTCCCATTTAATTCTTGGTTGGAATTTCCTAGTGTCTTGGCACCTCTGATGACTAGAACTCCTAAGTAGAGATGAGCGAACAGCGTTCGATCGAATACATGTTCGATCGGATATCAGGCTGTTCGAGATCTTCGATTCCAGTCGAACACCAGGTGGCAAACTCACTAAAAGTTTGATTCCCCTCCCACCTTCCCTGAAGATTTTTTGCACCAATAACTGTGCAGGGGAGGTGGGACAGGAACTACGACAACAGAGGCATCGAAAAAAATCGGAAAAAGTAGTTTGCTGGTTAAATCAGGTGACCTCCAATTTATACGAACAGTGGATTTAATATCCGATTAATATGAGACTGTGAACTATGTGACTGTGAGACAGGGACAGATGTACAGGCAGGGTTAGCTAGGGATTACATTTATTTAGGTGGGAATGTCATTCACCCAGCTCTTTGGGGCTCTATCTGGGATCCCTGTCAGCTTGCAATATGCGCAAGCTGACTTTTTCCCGTAGGAATGCATTGACCAGCTCTGATTGGCCGAATGCCATACAGCATTCGGCCAATCAACGCTGGTTGTGCCGGAGGCTCGTCTGTGAGGAGACAGAGTCTAAGATCGGACAGAGTACAGCATTCGGCCAATCAACTCTGGTTCTGCCGAAGGAGGCCGAGTCTAAGATCGGTCCACAGCAGTCTCCATTCTGGTCCGATCTTAGACTCTACCTCCTCACAGACGAGCCTCCGGCAGAACCAGCGTTGATTGGCCGAATGCTGTACTCTGTATGGCATTCGGCCAATCAACGCTGGTCAATGCATTCCTATGGGATGCCGACATAATACAGTGACTTGGGCATGTTAGATGCCCCCAGGCATGATTCCCCTGCTGTCCCAGTTGAATTCCAGGGTGTTGGCATCATTTCCTGGGGTGTCATAGTAGCCTTGGTGACCCTCCTGAGTCGAATAGTCATTCCCCCTTAACGAGTATTTTTTCCCCATAGACTATAATGGGGTTCGATATTCGATCGAACAGTCGAGTATTGAGCGGCTACTCAAATCAAATTTCGAACTTCAAACATTTCACTGTTCGCTCATCTCTACTCCTAAGAACATACCATCCGTTTTGGTGGAGTATTCACTTATTGCGTCTGCCTTGATTTATTTCTAGAGATGAGCGAACACTAAAATGTTCGAGGTTCGAAATTCGATTCGAACAGCCGCTCACTGTTCGAGTGTTCGAATGGGTTTCGAACCCCATTATAGTCTATGGGGAACATATACTCGTTAAGGGGGAAACCCAAATCCGTGTCTGGAGGGTCACCAAGTCCACTATGACACCCCAGGAAATGATACCAACACCCTGGAATGACACTGGGACAGCAGGGGAAGCATGTCTGGGGGCATAAAAGTCACTTTATTTCATGGAAATCCCTGTCAGTTTGCGATTTTCGCAAGCTAACTTTTCCCCATAGAAATGCATTGGCCAGTGCTGATTGGCCAGAGTACGGAACTCGCCCAATCAGCGCTGGCTCTGCTGGAGGAGGCGGAGTCTAAGATCGCTCCACACCAGTCTCCATTCAGGTCCGACCTTAGACTCCGCCTCCTCCGGCAGAGCCAGCGCTGATTGGCCGAAGGCTGGCCAATGCATTCCTATGCGAATGCAGAGACTTAGCAGTGCTGAGCCAGTTCTGCTCAACTACACATCTGATGCACACTCGGCACTGCTACATCAGATGTAGTAATCTGATGTAGCAGAGCCGAGGGTGCACTAGAACCCCTGTGCAAACTCAGTTCACGCTAATAGAATGCATTGGTCAGCGCTGATTGGCCAATGCATTCTATTAGCCCGATGAAGTAGAGCTGAATGTGTGTGCTTAGCACACACATTCAGCTCTACTTCATCGGGCTAATAGAATGCATTGGCCAGCGCTGATTGGCCAGAGTACGGAACTGGACCAACCAGCGCTGGCTCTGCTGGAGGAGGCGGAGTCTAAGATCGCTCCACACCAGTCTCCATTCTGGTCCGGCCTTAGACTCCGCCTCCTCCAGCAGAGCCAGCGCTGATTGGCCGAATTCCGTACTCTGGCCAATCAGTGCTGGCCAATGCATTCTATTGGCATGATGAAGCAGTGCTGAATGTGTGTGTTTAGCTCAACTACACCGGTGGAGTAGTTGAGCTAAGCACACAGATTCAGCTCTGCTTCAATCAGCGCTGGCCAATGCATTCTATTAGCTTGATGAAGCAGAGTGTGCACAAGGGTTCAAGCGCACCCTCGGCTCTGATGGAGCAGAGCCAAGGGTGCACTTGAACCCTTGTGCACCCTCGGCTCTGCTACATCAGAGCCGAGGGTGCGCTTGAACCCTTGTGCACACTCTGCTTCATCAAGCTAATAGAATGCATTGGCCAGTGCTGATTGGCCAAAGTACGGAATTCGGCCAATCAGCGCTGGCCAATGCATCCCTATGGGAAAAAGTTTATCTCACAAAAATCACAATTACACACCCGATAGAGCCCCAAAAAGTTATTTTTAATAACATTCCCCCCTGAATAAAGGTTATCCCTAGCTATCCCTGCCTGTACAGCTATCCCTGTCTCATAGTCACAAAGTTCACATTCTCATATGACCCGGATTTGAAATCCACTATTCGTCTAAAATGGAGGTCACCTGATTTTGGCAGCCAATGACTTTTTCCAATTTTTTTCAATGCCCCCGGTGTCGTAGTTCCTGTCCCACCTCCCCTGCGCTGTTATTGGTGCAAAAAAGGCGCCAGGGAAGGTGGGAGGGGAATCAAATTTTGGCGCACTTTACCACGCGGTGTTCGATTCGATTCGAACATGGCGAACACCCTGATATCTGATCGAACATGTGTTCGATAGAACACTGTTCGCTCATCTCTATTTATTTCCTCTCACTGAACAGAGGGGAAGGTCAGTACTATAGGAGTACAGAACTCCAGAGTCCATTCTATAATAGGACACATTTTACCTGAGAAGATCTGTTTTTCGTTGTATTGAGCAAAACAAAAATGGTTGTATGTGCATCTAACTGATACAATCGACTATATAAGTACCATATATATGTCCCTCATTCTGCTGGCTCATTATCTGTTAATTTTTTGTTTTTATTATTTTATCTTTGCAATTAATAAAATTTATATTTTACATTTTCCCTGAGATATCGATGATACCCTATCCTTTCATTCAACTATCACTGTCTGGTGTAGCAGCTCAACCACAAGTTGAGATTTTTATGTTATATTGTAGGTGATTTATTTTTTGCTGTTACAGAACTGACTTTATTGAGTATTTATTTTTCCAGGAAATACAATAATTCATACGTATATAGATATTTACTGTCATTTTCTAAATTATTATTTTTAGTTTTCCCCCATTCATAAGCCTATATGTACAAAAGAATTGCAAAAAAGCTTTATAAGGAATATGGGAGTAACGATGCAGCATCATTTTGAGGCTCAGACCAAGTGTTGCCCATGTCATCCTCCTATCAAGCAACTGAGAACATAAAATTGCAAGATATAGAGATGAGCGAGTAGTGTTCGATCAAGTAGGTGTTTGATCGAATACTACGGTATTCGAAATACTCGTACTCGATCGAACACTACTAGCTGTTTGAAGTTTAAGGTTCGATGCAGAACCAGCGTTGATTGGCAGAATGCTATACATTGCCAATCAACGCTGGTTCTTCTCTTACCTTTCCGAAGTCTTCTCCGCGCTGCATCCCTGCGTCTTCTTCTGGGTGGAATTCACTCTGCCTAGGCATCTGGCCTAGGCAGAGCTGACTGCGCATGCGCGGGCATGCACGCGCAGTCGGCTCTGCCTAGGCCGGATGCCTAGGCAGAGTGAATTCCACCTGGAAGAGGACGCAGGGACCCTGCGCCAGGAGAAGACTTCAAGCAGAATCCAGCCCGACCATCACTCGTGGACTTGGTAAGTATGATTTCATCGAATGTTGCCTACCCCTGAAACGAGCATTTACCCCCATAGACTATAATGGGGTTCGAAATCCGTTCGAACAGTCGAACAGTGTGCGGCTTTTCGAATCGGATTTCAAACCTCGGACATTTTAGTGTTCGCTCATATCTAGTAAGATAGGGCCTCTTAATTTCATAAAAAAACCAAATAGATGGTTCACTACTCTTTGATTATCGCAGCATGCTTGAAGTACTCTGCTCTGTGGATAGTGCGGTTGGTTTGGTTCAATAGAGTCCTGGATTCATACCAGATTAAGGTCTGCTCCTGCTGAGAACTTGTTCTTTCCCTGTTTGCTTGGATTTGCTCCACCTACTCCAGTTTCCTTTTACTCTTTGAAGATATGATGATAGGTTAATTGACTCCCAAACAAAAATTTAACCAGGAAACAGATGTAATGAATACTTCTGTATGATACTGTATAATATGTTGATGCTACAGAAAATATAGTCCAATGTGCACATTACAATTATGGGGGAAAATGCTGCAGAATAAGAATGCTTTCAAAAATAGAAGTGTTAGTTTAACAAAATGGCACAATTACTCTTTGGAGGAAGAGTCCTGGAAATGATTATATGGTCTTAATATTGCCCTACGATCAATATCATCCAGTCTGTTTGGGATTACATGAAGAAAGAAGGATTTGGATCTTACAACATCCACTGATGCTTACTTTTCCAAAATATTTGGGAACAACCTCCCTTATGAGTTCCTTCAAAATCTGTCAGCAAGTGTTGAAGCTGTGTTGAAAGCAAAGTACGGTCACACCAAATATTGATGTGATTTAGATTTCTCTTTAGTTCATTTACTTCATTTTGTTAATTAATAGAGATGAGCGAGTAGTACTCGATCGAGTAGGTATTCAATCGAATACTACGGTATTCGAAATACTCGTACTCGATCGAGTACCACTCGCTATTCGAATGTAAAAGTTTGATGCAGAACCAGCATTGATTGGCTGAATGCTATACAGTCAGCCAATCAACGCTGGTTCTTCTCCTACCTTTAGAAGTCTTCTCCGTGCAGCTTCCCCGCGGCGTCTTCCGACTCTGAATTCACTCTGCCAGGCATTGGGCCTGGGCAGAGCCGACTGCACATGTCTGCTTGTAGTGCGGGCATGCGCAGTCGGCTCTGCCCAGGCCCGATGCCTGGCAGAGTGATTTCAGAGCCGGAAGATGCCGCGGGGACGCTGCAAGGAGAAGACTTCTCGGAGGATCCAGCCAGACCCTCACTCGTGGACTTGGTAAGTATAATTTGATCGAACGTTGCCTACCCCTGAAACGAGCATTTCCCCCCCATAGACTATAATAGGGTTCGATATTCGATTCGAGTAGTCGAATATTGAGGGGCTACTCTAAACGAATATCGAACCTCGAACATTTTACTTTTCGCTCATCTCTATTAATTAACAAGAATAATCTATAAGCATTTCTATTTCTGTGAACATTCTTAGGCCTGGTTCACATCTGTGTTCGGTATTCCTTTTGGGGAGTCCACTTAGGGACTCCCCAAATGGAATACCAAATGCATTAAAAAGCAGTGAGCAGTGAAAGCACATGGACCCCATAGACTTTAATGGGGGGTCTGTGTGTTTTTCTGTGTGGTGTCCGCACAAATCATGCGGAGAAGAAAGTAGTGCTTAAAGTACTTTTGTCTCTGCATGACTTGTGCGGACATCATGCAGAAAACACACGGATCCCATTATAGCCTATGGGCAGCGCCGCACCTCCCATAAAGCGACCTAAAGCGACCTCTTCAGGCGGTGCTATGCCAGGGCCCCAGGGAGGGAGGCATTTTTGCTTACCTTAGCACCGAGCGGTGGTTTGGGGAGGCCACTGGAGCAGCGCTGATCCAGCAGCCTCCCCTCACGCTCAGGCAGAGAGCAGGTCCTCTCCGTGCCCTCTGCCTCTGCTCTCTGCCTGCGAACGGCGCTTCACCCCGCCCCCTTCGCTCCGCCACGTCCGCTCCGCCCCCTCCTCCCGGGGGGGGGGGGCGGCTTTCTGTAGTTCGCCTCAGGCGGCGAAAGGGGTAGGTTCACCCCTGCCTATGGGGTCCATGTGCTTTCACTGTTCACCACTTTTTAATGTGTTTGGTATTCTGTTGGGGGTTCCCAAGCAGACTCCCCAAATGGTATACCAAACGTAGATGGGAACCAGGCCTTACTTTGCAGCATAATTTCCATGCTCAGTGTGTGCCTGAACCCAACGTTCCTATTGATTGAAAGGGGGGTTCAGTGCATGTCTTAACACTTTCTTAAATATGTTCTTTAATGGTTTCAGGTCATGAACCGGCAACGACAGAGATCTCTTTGTTCTAGATACCAGTTATAGTATCTAAACTAAAGTTGCCTTCCAATAAAGGGATGTATTCTCCTCTTCCTACAACTTTGATGATAAATGGACAGATGGCCCGCCGGGAGTTCTTTCACTTATTTACAATTAATAACAACTTGGATTTAATGCTAATACCTGCTTGAATATCTTAGACCTCTAGAATTTTAAATTCTGCATTTTTTTGTCTATTTATTTTTGAATAAAAAGAACTTAATGTATTTATTATAACTTCAGTGCTAGAAACGTTCTGCAGATTCGGCATAACAATCGACAAATGCTTTACAGCTTTCTCTCCACTTGTGTCTGTTGAATAAATGAATGAGTGAATAGATAGTTCTTCAATAAACACAATGCATCGTGAACTTCTGAAATAGCAATGCACCTTCATTGTGTGCTCAGCACGGCTGAATAAGCAATTCTCTACTTTTGTTTGAGAGTCAACTATTATGTACCAATTGTCAGTGTTTATTGTTGCTACTTGTTACTTTGTAATGTCTTTAAGTATTGTTGAGTTTGTAGATAGATAGACAGTAGACAGCTAAAAATTAAACATTTTTACAACATGAGAAATTAAAAACTTGAGTTTTAAAGATTTTCTTTAGCCATTTTAGTGGTGACAATCTTCTGTCTTTATTGGTTTCCAGTGGATACAACCAAGAATGCAGGAACTTTCTATGAACTGGCACCTGTCAAAAGCATCTGTGATGTTATAGAACACGGATGTTATAAAAAAAATATTAGGGGAGACTATATATTCTTAGGATTTAATGCAGTTGTGTTCCGGCAGCTTTAATAATACGTCTAACAGATTGTATTATCTAGGGAACGTATGTCAACAGATTATTGTTTAGTATATAAACCGAGTAGAGAACTCCAGTTTTTCTTGATACAAATTCAATAAAATATTGCAATATGCTAGCAAAATCCCCTACAGACTATAATACAAATGACAACCACTGGATGGCCACAAGTAGACAAATAACACTGAACAGAATATCCCAAAATCTTTTTATCAAGGGTTGTCATCTCCCAACTTTCATCTTTGGATGTTGAGCCAAGAGAAAAGGTTAGGAAAAACACATCTATACATTAAATTAAAGGGATTTTTAATTTTCTGTATATCAATAACTAACCTCATATGTGAATCTTATAAGATGTAAGACTATTTGCTTCTTTATGCAAGAAAAGAATTGGTAAATAATATTGGTAATTCATGAAACTGTCTAAAGTTAGGTGTTAAGGCTCATTCACACGATTGTGTGCGAGGCACAGGCTTTAATTGAATGGCGTGGGTCGCACACCGATGTCATCCTTGTGCCACTGTGCACCCGCCACATTTCCAATGCTCCGTTCATTTGGGTCCAAAAGCATGGCTGCAAAACAGGCCAGGAATAGGAAATGTCCTGAGTTTTGTGACACGGACTGTTGTCCCGCACACAGATTCATGGAAATAACGGTCTTGTGCTATCCAAAAAAACCTGGATAGCACTCTAAATTAGCACAGTCGTGTGCATGGTACCTTAGTTGGGAGTTCCAACTGTGAATCCATGTTATATTATTTCTCACATCCAAAGACATAACATGAAGCATCTGGACCCCATGCAAAACCTGTAATAGAGCATTATACATACCATATGCCATTTAAAACAGTAGTGTCTACTTATATGACTTCTCAGTCCTTTCAGACATTCCCTTGTGACTACTCTTTTGGATTACTATTTTGTACTGCTTTGTCTCTCTGGCTTTGACCCTTGTCTTGCTGACTCCTCTTCAGTGTTGTTTGTCTTGTCTTGTTCTGTGTGCCACATATATCTAGGAAGGGCTTTGTCGACCAGTGGCCATCTGTCACCTTGGGCAGTGAGGCAAGTAGGTAGGGACAGGGGCTGGGTAGAGTTTAGGACTCTGTCTCTGTCTTCCCTTCTTCCTGGTTTCTGCAGCAGTTCTAGGGAATTGCATAACTAGCAATTCCCTTACAGGGGAATTTCTTTCTATGTATTAGCTTGATACTTCTCCTTCTTTAGTCCATACTAGTCATCTTTTCTTTTTTTGTCTCTGTTAATGATTTACAGTATTTTAAGATAAAGTCGTCCTTGCTTATTTAATATTAAGCTCTTATCATCTTAAAGAGAGTCTGTCAAGTCCAAAATACTTCCTAAACTAGCAATGGTGTCATATAGGGAACTTAAATAGAAGCAAAAATATACCTTTGTGGCCACAAACTGGTGAAGCAATATAGAGATAATCATCATTTTATAGATATGAAAATCAGCCTACAAATGTATTTGGACAAGGCCTGATTTGGGAGGTTCCCAGTGGCATAACTAGGAGGGCCCTGTGGCGAACTTTTGACATGGGGCCCCCCCTTTTCCCCGACTGACACTGAAGACATCGACCGACCCCCTCCTATGCATTTCTGCATGTTCTATTATGCCCCATAGTGGTCCCTTAACACAGTATTATCCCCCATAGTAGCCCCAGCACACAGTATTATGCCCCATAGTGGGCCCTGCACACATTATTATCCCCCATAGTGGCCCCTGTACACAATATTATCCCCCATAGTGGCCCCTGCACACAGTATTATGTCCCACTGTGGACACCCATAAACAATTATTATACTCTGGGGTCTTTTCAGACCCTAGAGTATAATAATAGGGGAATAAAAACATAAAAAACTACTGTTACTTACCTGTCCCCCGGCTCCTACACGGTCTTCTCTGCTGCCTTCTGCACTGCTGTCCTTGTTCAATGACGTCGGACGTCACATGACCCGGGACGCAGGCCGGGTTCATGTGACGTCAGAGACGTCAGGAAGGAGGCCTGGCAGGATCGTGGAGAGATAAGTAACATGTTTTTTTATGTTTCTTACCTCTCCTGGTCCGCCAATCATTATACTCGGGGGTCCGAAAAGACCCCTGAGTATAATGATAGCAGCGGTAGCGGCTGTCACCGGGCCTCTAATGTCCCGGGCCCTGTGGCAGCTGCCTCCGCTGCTATGGCGGTAGTTACGCCACTGGAGGTTCCATACAAAATGGATAGGGAACTTCATAGAGCTAAGATTCCAGATTAGCGTCAAAGCACTTGCAGCTGTCCATGAGTATATCTGGCAAGTCAAGCCTGTCCCCATGTGCACTTAAAGGCAGATTTTTATTACCATAAAAAGAGGATTATCTCTCTATTGCTTCATTGCTTTGTGGTCACAAAGGTTGATTTCTATTCCTATTTCTGTTGCCACTTTCGGAGACATTTTAGACCTAACAGACTCCAATTAATACCCACATGCTAAAACGACTTCTGTCCTCAAATTCACCATGTCACTTTAATTTATGAGTCATTTGTTTCTATATATAACAATGTAAAAATAGTTGGCTGTATTGTAAAGTTTAGATGAATGCAGAAATTTCATTATGATAGAAATGACAAGTATTTTACTGGAATGCTACAACACAGCAGATTGTGTAATGTACTTTTTATAGCACGGAATATTTTTCTCAAAAGGAATTCTTCAGTCTTCTTATAGTTATCAGTAGGAAAGTGAAGCAATGCTGAGTTATAGTTGTCTGATCCTTGCAGGACAGAAAGTGTTTGCTCTCCAGCTAGTCTAATAATCAATTCTCTGTACTGAATTTGACAGATTCATTTACTTTAATCCAAGTCTGCTTTAATCCCTGTTTCTTGGAAAGCATTTGTTGATCTCTTGCTTTATAGAAGACCATTTTGCTTCATTTTGAGTCAGAGCAATGTTCAGAATGGAACATGCAGTATATGCTTTATTCCCAGGGCTTCAAACCCTTTTCTACTTACCAATGTGCAAATTTCATTGTGTGCAGCTGCTATATGTCATACAACACTTAAGCTTAGACTTTGGCATGGAATACAGATCCTTCCATCAATAATATTAATGGTTACTAGTACAGTAAATGGTGATATAGTCAGGTGAGAAGACTTAAACTGGATCAGAACACAACAGATGAAAGAAAATTCAGACAGATATTAAAAAAGAATTACAATTTCATGGGTATTGCTATAGAGGTGAATATATTTTACACCTATTTCTTAGGTTTTAAGGGGTGCACTAGGCCATGGAAAGAAATACTAGCGCTTATTCTTTCTATCATGACTTTATGATATTCATTACTATATTGTGACATGAAACTGTGGATAATCCTTGTACAATATTCTGTATTATTACTATGTGGTAACAGTTGGGGTGATTCAGCTTCAACTGTGAAATCCTTGTGTTTATTGCTCCAGCATTGTGATATATACATGTGCAATACCCTTGCATTCTGACATCAATGCATCATTCCTGGACTATGACAACCATGTGATGTTAATTCTGCTTGTATATGGTTTTGGTCATTACCCATGTGCTATTACTAGTGATGGGTGGTTATGGGAAGAATATGTAAATAAGTATCCCAAGATGTAAATGGGGAAACGCTGCCTCTGTATGCTACCCTCTATGGGAAGCTCCCTTGAACATCATGCCCGACTAGGTGGTCTCTCCCTAAGGAGTGACAATATGCCCATCATATAGTGATGGGTGAGTGAACCTTACACCTTGTGTTTCACAGTCTCTGTAAATTTGCCCTCAGGTTTCTGTTCAGAACAAACTTGCTTGATCTGAACTAGAAGTGCTATTATTATACTCTGAGGTCTCTTCATGGACTGAGGAAGATGTACGAGCCACGAGAGAACAGACTGTGCCAGCACTGTGACCAGGGGGCCCTAGAAGACGAGACCCATTTCCTGCTACACTGCACCAAATACTCAGCTGTGAGGGATGTCTACTACCAAAGACTCTCTGCCACATCCCAGACTTCATATCTGCAGACGAAAAGAGGAAACTCTACATCCTACTGGGAGAAGAAGAGGCCACTGTGGAGATCGCTGCCCAATACGTGTCCAGCTGTCACCAAACAAGAGGAAGATGAGACTCCATGGACTGTTATACCCCAAACCACCACCCCTACCCCCCCATATAGCGGTCACCAACTAAGAGAAAGATGAGACTCCATGGACTGTGTCCAGCTGTCACTAAACGAGAAAGATGAGACTCCACGGACTGTTATACCCCAAACCAATTACCCCACCCCCCCATATAGCGGTCACCATCTAAGAGAAAGATGAGACTCCACGGACTGTTATATAGGGGCTGTTGGATCCCCTCAGAATATTACCTTTACATTCCTGATCAAAACTATGCCTACAGAACTGTATAGAATCCAGATAATTACTTGTCATATACTATCCACTAAAAGGTGGTGCACAGTTTGCTAAACTACGCGCTCGTTCACATCTGTGCCCGGTCGCCGTTCATATAGGTTTCCGTATGAAATAAACGGTTTCGCGGCGGAGAGCATAAAACGCTCACCGTCGCTCACGGCCCGACCCGGTCTGACAGGTTTCCATCTTCTGCATGCAGAAGACGGAAACCTGAAAACAGAGTTCGGGCACTAGTGTGAACTCAGCGTAAGTAGTATCAAGTGTATCATGTAGTATCTATAATCTGTCTGAACAGTCATTTTCTATGTGTCAGGAAAGACCAAAAAGAAGACATCAGCAGAGGCTGGGGAAATATAAAGGAAACAGTAAATGAAGGCTAAGTTGAATATCCATTATTTAGCTTTTTCATACTAGTCTGACCGTTTTTGTATTATGGGAAGAATATGCAAATCTGCCTTCCATGATGTAATTAGGAAGACAGTTGCTGCCTCAGTGTTGCAAACCAATAGAGGGTGCTCACTGGAATGTGCAAGCCTGTCTTATGACAGGATTCCAGTGAAATAACCCAATAATGGCTGCTCCCTTTAGCATCATGCCCGACCTTCCAAGAGGCCTTTGTTTTGCAATGACACTGGGATTATTACCAGGTATAGTCTCTCAATCGAGGACAGCTGTTTCGATCTACTTGGATCTCTTCAGCCCGGTGTAGAGAGGACTATAACCTGGTAGAGGTGAGAGGCTTAGACAGGGTTAAGGGGATATTGTCACTCCTTAGGGAGAGACCACCATATAGGTGTGTGGAGACTTGTTAAGCCTTTAGCACTCCACTTTGCAAGGAACTATGGGAAGAATATGCAAATCTGCCTTCCATGATGTGTTGGGAAAGGAAATAGGGATTATCTGGAACCATGGAAGCACTGGAATTAAACCAGGGGTTGCTTATGTGAGCATCAGTTCTTTTGTGTTTTAAAGAGGATATTTCTTCATTTCCACCTTCTCCAGTTCTTTGTAACCTTCAATAGCTGCTGCTTCACTGATTCACAATTGTAACTTTTTCTCTAGACTTGACCATTCCTGAAAAATAATTTCTAATAAAACGCAAAAAACACAGCACCGTGCAGGTACCTAGTTCATTACCATCGATATAAACCAACAAAAAAGCAAATCCATTAAACTGGTCACCTTACGGGGTTGTGACCAAGTCACAACTCCCTTACAAATGCCAAGAATAAGAAGACCATTGCAACAAGGGTAATCGCTGGACCTCCATCACCAGGACGTAGATAATTACAGAATGATGGACTGGAGATATGCCAATACCATGGATGGTACCAAAAAGAATGATCTGCCTATTGTACACCTTAGGACAAGGATAGTCCAGAAATGTGTTGTGTTGTTGTGGCTCAATAAAAGATTGTTTGAAGAAGACTACCGTAAGCGCAGATCATTCTTTTTGGTACCATGCTTGGTATTGGAATATCTCCAGTCCATCTTTCTAGTATCAAGCAGGTGGTCCTTGGATGCAGCATTCAGATTCCATCCACCTGAGAGTAAAGAGGTTAACCTCAATATTGGGTGCTAAAAGCAACAGGAATGATGGTCAGGACTAGAGACATTTCTTAACTGCACCAAAATCAGCAAAGCAGTGCCTATTCAAAGATGCAAAATGGTGGAGTTGATGGCAACTGCTTTAATTGAATTTACCTACTACCCTCATCATCTTGTGCTGTCTATCATACATTTTGATAAATTTTTTGTAATACATTTTTGCACCTTTTTAATTGCATGAATAATAAAGCTATATTTGCAGTTTTACTTGCAGTAATTCTGTATTTTTTTTGTAGGTAATGTGTTTATATAATATGGTTGCAAGCTTTAGATTAATAGGAACACTTTTCCCATCTGGATTATGGATTCCATTTGTAACAAATAGCACTAACACACTACAGGGTCCATTGAATGATGGATGCCATCAGCACCCTATTTGTCAGGTTCTGCCAAAGTTTCTGTTGTTTTGACAAGAACAATAGCTCAGTAGGCAGCAATAGTTCTGGTTACTCCGATAGAATTTGTGACAGCGGCTACGAAGAGAGCCTTCGACACAAATTGTTTCATGTTGGCAGTGACATCTTGAAGTATTGACTAACTTCGGTCCTGCACTTGAAATTTAGTTGCTCTAGTACTATACACGTTAAACTGGACAAACGTACAGTATATTCTATCAATTTTCTAACTTTCTCACTTTCTCACTTGATACAGCTATTCCACTTGGGTGCATTGCTCACTGTTTAAAGGTCTATGGCTTCCCACTGCTTTCCATTCTCTGCTTACAAACAACCCTGTTCCTGTTCACATTATCACACTAGTAGACTGATACTCACACCACTATCATACTTGTCTTGCAATGCTATTAAAAAAATAACAAAAAAGCCCCTAAAATACTACGGTATTCGAAATACTCCTACTCGATCGAACACTACTAGCTGTTTGAAGTTTAAGGTTCGATGCAGAACCAGCGTTGATTGGCAGAATGCTATACATTCTGCCAATCAACGCTGGTTCTTCTCTTACCTTTAGAAGTCTTCTCCGTGCAGTGTTCCCGCGGAGTCTTCCGGCTGGAATTCACTCTGCCTAGGCAGAGCCGACTACGCATGTGCGGGCATGCCCTCGCATGCGCAGTCAGCTCTGCTCAGGTGTCGGGCCGGGCAGAGCCGACCGCACATGTGCAGTCGGCTCTGCCTAGGCCCCAATGCCTAGGCAGAGTGAATTCCAGCCGGAAGATGCCTCGGGGGCCCTGCGCCGGGAGAAGACTTCAAGGAGAATCCAGCCCGACCGTCACTCATGGACTTGGTAAGTATAATTTTATCGAATTTTGCGTACCCCTGAAACGAGCATTTCCCCCCATAGACTATAATGGGGTTCGAAATCCGTTCAAACAGTGTGCGGCTGTTCGAATCGGATTTCGAACCTCGGACATTTTAGTGTTCACTCATCTCTAGCAGTTAGCTGTAGACTTCTAGAGTCTTCAATTCCCTCCTACTCCAATGTGGGCTGACACATAGAAGAAGGATGAAAACAATTTGGTGCCCACACTCTAGTTTTAAATATTATAACATGACGACGATCATTTATATCTTTTTTTCTCAGTATATCTTTCAGTTAATATCACTTAATGGCTTGGATTATATTATTATGAAATAAACCTCGGAATGATAATTTGTAAAAATATCACGTTCACATAGAAATCAGTCATATTGATCGACACGTGAACTAACATATCTCATCAGGAACTGTGCGATCTTACTTTATTCTCATTCCAAAGTTTCTAAGCACTGCGCTGTCAAATATTGTGCAGTGACAAGTCAGAAGTATTTCCTTGCTCCATTGCCTACTTTAAAGGGGTGATTAGCATATGAAATGAAGATCAAATAGGAAATGTAGCATCTGAGATAATTTGAATAATTACATGGTTGAAAGAAGATTTTTATTACCAAATGTCTATGAAGTCATATTGGGAGACTGCAAGAAATTCTTATTAAGTTGTCAAAAATCTACAAACAACTTTTCCTAGACAAAGTGATTGGTACATTTTCCTTGTTTTTTTGTGTTCATAGCTGGAACACTGTCAATTTGCGATGTGAATATGATTCTCTTCTTTGTTTTTTGCTTTTTTGTGTGTCTTTGTATTTTTTTCTCCGCAGTTGAAAAACAGTACCCAGAGGAAAGAATACATGTACTGTATAATAAGCAAATCTAATCCCAGGTAGTATTATCACATGCGTGTAATATAGGTATACAAGTGCAAATTAGTAGATAAATGTGGAACACAGAAATCGATCTGTACTAAATAATTCTATTCTTAATTTTTGGTGAACATAATAAGTGCACCCAAATACCTTTCAAAGGGTTTTGAGTTTGAATGTTTTGAGTGATTTGTTTCTCTGGGAGCTCCTGATGTCCTCTGCATTTGATTACATAGGTAGCTTCCTGTTATCTTAGCGTACAACTACCATGATGCATTGCAGTTCACTCAGATCCCCACTTACAACCCCATCCCCACTTCCCCCTCATTTCCATAGCTAGCCCATGGACTACTAGCCCCACCTAACTAACTAACTAACTAACTCAGTCCTCCAAACCCCTCATCACCCCATCATACTTATCTATCTTCTTGTCCTGGAGATGACTTTGAGGTGCCCCTGTCCCTTCTTCACATGCTCCTGGGATCCAGAACTGGTGCCTGTGCAATAGAATGCCAGCAGAAGCCATGCATGCGCAATAGAACGCTGCTTGTTTTTTCTTCTCCTGGCATTCTATTTTGCAGGCATCGACTCCATTGTGAAGGAAGCGACACCCAGCAGAAGACGAAGTGAGCATGGTGAGTATTAGGGGGTAATGAGGGTGAGAGAGGAGCATTGGTGGCCTCACGTCTACGGAAACAGGGAAATGGAACGACACCAGGAAATCAGAAAATGTGCCTAGTGCGGTCACATGACCATCCCAGGCATATGAGTAAATACTAGAGATGAGCGAACAGTGTTCGATCGGATATCAGGGTGTTCGCTATGTTCGAATCGAATCGAACACCGCGTGGTAAAGTGCGCCAAAATTCGATTCCTCTCCCACCTTCCCTGGCGCCTTTTTGCACCAATAACAGCGCAGGGGAGGTGGGACAGGAACTACGACACCGGGGGCATTGAAAAAAATTGGAAAAAGTCATTGGCTGCCGAAATCAGGTGACCTCCATTTTAGACGAATAGTGGATTTCAAATCCGGGTCATATGAGAATGTGAACTTTGTGACTATGAGACAGGGATAGCTGTACAGGCAGGGATAGCTAGGGATAACCTTTATTTAGGGGGGAATGTTATTAAAAATAACTTTTTGGGGCTCTATCGGGTGTGTAATTGTGATTTTTGTGAGATAAACTTTTTCCCATAGGGATGCATTGGCCAGCGCTGATTGGCCGAATTCCGTACTCTGGCCAATCAGTGCTGGCCAATGCATTCTATTAGCTTGATGAAGCAGAGTGTGCACAAGGGTTCAAGCGCACCCTCGGCTCTGATGTAGCAGAGCCGAGGCTGCACAAGGGTTCAAGCGCACCCTCGGCTCTGATGTAGGAGAGCCGAGGGTGCACTTGAACCCTTGTGCACCCTCAGCTCTGCTACATCAGAGCCGAGGGTGCGCTTGAACCCTTGTGCACACTCTGCTTCATCAAGCTAATAGAATGCATTGGCCAGCGCTGATTGGCCAATGTATTCTATTAGCCTGATGAAGTAGAGCTGAATGTGTGTGCTAAGCACACACATTCAGCTCTACTTCATCGGGCTAATAGAATGCATTGGCCAGCGCTGATTGGCCAGAGTACGGAACTCGACCAATCAGCGCTGGCTCTGCTGGAGGAGGCGGAGTCTAAGATCGTTCCACACCAGTCTCCATTCAGGTCCGACCTTAGACTCTGCCTCCTCCGGCAGAGCCAGCGCTGATTGGCCGAAGGCTGGCCAATGCATTCCTATGCGAATGCAGAGACTTAGCAGTGCTGAGTCAGTTTTGCTCAACTACACATCTGATGCACACTCGGCACTGCTACATCAGATGTAGCAATCTGATGTAGCAGAGCCGAGGGTGCACTAGAACCCCTGTGCAAACTCAGTTCACGCTAATAGAATGCATTGGCCAGCGCTGATTGGCCAATGCATTCTATTAGCCCGATGAAGTAGAGCTGAATGTGTGTGCTAAGCACACACATTCAGCACTGCTTCATCACGCCAATACAATGCATTAGCCAGTGCTGATTGGCCAGAGTACGGAATTCGGCCAATCAGCGCTGGCCAATGCATTCTATTAGCCCGATGAAGTAGAGCTGAATGTGTGTGCTAAGCACACACATTCAGCACTGCTTCATCACGCCAATACAATGCATTAGCCAGTGCTGATTGGCCAGAGTACGGAATTCGGCCAATCAGCGCTGGCCAATGCATTCTATTAGCCCGATGAAGTAGAGCTGAATGTGTGTGCTAAGCACACACATTCAGCACTGCTTCATCACGCCAATACAATGCATTAGCCAGTGCTGATTGGCCAGAGTATGGAATTCGGCCAATCAGCGCTGGCCAATGCATTCTATTAGCTCGATGAAGTAGAGCTGAATGTGTGTGCTAAGCACACACATTCAGCACTGCTTCATCACGCCAATACAATGCATTAGCCAGTGCTGATTGGCCGAATTCCGTACTCTGGCCAATCAGCGCTGGCTCTGCTGGAGGAGGCGGAGTCTAAGGTCGGACCTGAATGGAGACTGGTGTGGAGCGATCTTAGACTCCGCCTCCTCCAGCAGAGCCAGCGCTGATTGGCCGAATTCCGTACTCTGGCCAATCAGCGCTGGCCAATGCATTCTATTAGCCCGATGAAGTAGAGCTGAATGTGTGTGCTAAGCACACACATTCAGCACTGCTTCATCACGCCAATACAATGCATTAGCCAGTGCTGATTGGCCAGAGTACGGAATTCGGCCAATCAGCGCTGGCTCTGCTGGAGGAGACGTAGTCTAAGGTCGGACCTGAATGGAGACTGGTGTGGAGCGATCTTAGACTCCGCCTCCTCCAGCAGAGCCAGCGCTGATTGGCCGAATTCCGTACTCTGGCCAATCAGCACTGGCTAATGCATTGTATTGGCGTGATGAAGCAGTGCTGAATGTGTGTGCTTAGCACACACATTCAGCTCTACTTCATCGGGCTAATAGAATGCATTGGCCAGCGCTGATTGGCCGAATTCCGTACTCTGGCCAATCAGCACTGGCTAATGCATTGTATTGGCGTGATGAAGCAGTGCTGAATGTGTGTGCTTAGCACACACATTCAGCTCTACTTCATCGGGCTAATAGAATGCATTGGCCAATCAGCGCTGGCCAATGCATTCTATTAGCGTGAACTGAGTTTGCACAGGGGTTCTAGTGCACCCTCGGCTCTGCTACATCAGATTGCTACATCTGATGTAGCAGTGCCGAGTGTGCATCAGATGTGTAGTTGAGCAAAACTGACTCAGCACTGCTAAGTCTCTGCATTCGCATAGGAATGCATTGGCCAGCCTTCGGCCAATCAGCGCTGGCTCTGCCGGAGGAGGCGGAGTCTAAGGTCGGACCTGAATGGAGACTGGTGTGGAGCGATCTTAGACTCCGCCTCCTCCAGCAGAGCCAGCGCTGATTGGTCGAGTTCCGTACTCTGGCCAATCAGCACTGGCCAATGCATTTCTATGGGGAAAAGTTAGCTTGCGAAAATCGCAAACTGACAGGGATTTCCATGAAATAAAGTGACTTTTATGCCCCCAGACATGCTTCCCCTGCTGTCCCAGTGTCATTCCAGGGTGTTGGTATCATTTCCTGGGGTGTCATAGTGGACTTGGTGACCCTCCAGACACGAATTTGGGTTTCCCCCTTAACGAGTTTATGTTCCCCATAGACTATAATGGGGTTCGAAACCCATTCGAACACTCGAACAGTGAGCGGCTGTTCGAATCGAATTTCGAACCTCGAACATTTTAGTGTTTGCTCATCTCTAGTAAATACACATTTTTTTTAAAGGGCGTGAATTAGAAGTTAGGCAAGGGGAAGGGGTTTAGCTTAGTGGTAAAGTTTTAATTTATCTCGGACAACCCCTTTAACTTTTGTAAAGGACTCCAATTTGTCATATTAAACCAATTCAATACAATGTCAGGGCCCCTTCACACGGAGTAAACACGCGTGTATTTGGGCAAAATACATGTGTAAAAATACACATGTAAAAATACACGTGTAAAAATCAGACTCCTATTGACTTCAATGGCATTTTCTTTTACACGTGTAAAAAAACACGTCAAAATACACATCAAAATACATGTCAAAATACACGTGTAACATGTCATTGAAGTCAATGGGAGTCTTATTTTTACAAGTGTATTTTGCCAAAATACACGCGCGTTTACTCCGTGTGAAGGGGCCCTCACAACTTACTGGCAAAACCCTGACCACAACCTCTTGGTGTCCGCACATAATCGCATATAGGAATTCCCCTTGTAGTACAATATTGCAAAATCATGCTGTCTTAAAAAGGTGTTAATCTTGTGACACTCATATCCGCACATATCCAGCCAAGAGGAAATTTAAGGAATTTTTCCTAGATATAGAACAAGTAGATCAAATGCATTCATTTAAAAAGTGCTGAATGATTTATGTTACATATATTGTATTTTAACAAAAAAGAAAGCTTCACAAAGCCTATAGCAACCACCCGAACACTCCACTGCCATAGCCTTATCATCTCTCTGTTCGGGCAGTTTAATGTGGTACACATACAGTAGAAGACATCCCAACCAGGGCTATTGTGTTGAGAACAGCTAAAGAACCATCAACAAGTCCAAGCAGTCTCTGGACAAAAAAGAGATTGTGATGTACTATGACCCATCCAATTAAGATATACAGCATCACAAGAAAGAAGAGTAGGCAGCTATTAAGTACTCTGACCTCCACTGAAAAGTAAGACTTTATCAATAAGGAGGGTCTTAGGAGGAATAAGGAGGGTTCTAGAAATGAAGTAGTATCAGAATCTGTCCAGCCTTCGAAGACATAATTGTTTCCTTCCAATTATGTGAAACTGGAAGGAAACATTTCTAAATATTTGCCAATGTCTATTTTTTTTTCTTCCATTTGTACAATTGATTCATTACATTGCAACAGGTAAAAGTAGGACTTCCCTGCTTGAATGGAAATTTCTTTCTCAACTAAATTTGTACTCTACATCAATATGGAATTCATCTGTAAGTCATATCTTACAGTGGCTACTCTAGCTCTGGAAAACTTGCCAAGAAGATTACAGCTGATCAGCTTATCATCTGGAGCTTTTCTAAAGTTGTCAACTACTTCAATTAGGGATTTTGTTTGATCAAAATCAAGAATTCACAGGCTAAGGTTAGGTTCACACCTGTGTCGGTATTCCATTCAAAGTTTCTGTCCCTGAATCCGCTTGAAAAATGTGGAAAGAAAAGTCTTGCAAGCAGGACTTTTCTCTCTGCATTTTTTTTGCATTTTTCGGGTGAAAAGCGGGCGTAAACCCAACAGACCCCATTGTAATTTCCACCAGTAACTGGTTTTTAAGTGGATTAGGTTTATGGAAACCTAGTGTAATGGAAAAGAAAATCAGGGGGAAGAATATTGAAAGCCACTGATACTTAACACTATAGGAACAAAATATTTAACAACTTTTACATTTAATCAACTACTTTAAATTGTTAATTTGGGTCAGTAAAGTTAATATAATAGCAGAAATGTATACTGTAAAGGTTATATAAGCCAAGGTATATGGCAGGAATACACTATAACATATCATTATAATGATATTGCCAAGTTCAAAAACTTCCTACATCCTGTTTACTGGAAATAATGAATCAGGTTTATTAGGAATTTTTCAAAAATTTCAGGCTTGGCCAATCCTGAAATTTTTGTGGTTCACCACCCATAAATTATTGTTATGTTATAGGGTCTCTTCAGACCCCATATTATAAAATCAAAGACCAGAGAAGATTAAAAAAAAAGCACTCATACTACAAATCCCATTGTTCCTGACCATGACCAGGGTTTTCTAGCCTCCTCACTGATGTCAGTTGCTCTGGGTCATTACAGTGATGCCCCCTCGCCTAAGCACAGGCCTTAGTAGTGGCCTGGGTCCACTAACGTTAACAAGGACGCCATAGCATATTGAGTAAGCTAGGAAAAGAAGACTGTACACCACAGTGGAGCCCAGGGAAGGTATGAGTATCAGTGGGTTTTATTTTACAGCACATTCCCTGGCCTACAATTAATATAACTACTGCATTTCTGAAGAAGTTGCCAAAGAGCCTCTCAAATAGTCACAAAACAAATCTTTCAAGGTTTACGCATCACAACATTTATATTACATTCTTCATGTCGAATTTCCAGTCATTCTCTGTCAACTACTTAATGTAAACTAGGCATTTCTTAATTTTACCGTGATGATGGGGGTAACCAATTTCCTTTGGCTGTCAGTGTTTGAAAATAAATACATTTTATAACTTGTGAGTTAATAGTGTCAGGACTGTCACTTCAGCTGCTGCTTCTTTAAGGCTGACGTGACAACCTGGGGAAAATTTTGTGTTATATACTTCCATGCCTTGGCCAATTAACAGCTGAAGAGACCTATACAAGACCACTCTTTCATGACACAAGCAACAACTAATTAGTTTGTTTCCTAGTTTGGCTCTCCATTTTGTCTGGATTCCCTGTTTACCTCCTGATTCTGCTTTGATGTTCCAGTTTGGATTTGTTTCCCAGATCCTGCTCTGATCTCCTGACCTTGCATATTACATTCTCTACTAGTTTTGACCTATGCTTGTACAATTGCTTTTGTGTCCATGTCCTTTCTAAGTTTTAGTAGATTTTGTCTTGGTTTCTGCAGCAGTGCATTTATTATTGGTACATATTTCTGTTTTGTGACAAATCAGATTCTCAGATTCAGCAGAAGTCCAACTGACCTTGCAGTGAACTCTGGTGAAGGCAGCTGGGGGTCTGTGTTTGCTCACAGAGATCTGCTAGTTTTAAAAAGCTGTCTCTATTGCTCACAGTTATCAGCCCTTCTCCAGCTATTGCTTTTGTTATGGCCTTGAATCTAACCATAACAAATAGGATGTAAAATATAATCAGGCTTAGTTGTCCTCACCAGTAGAGGATATGATACTGTTGTAACATCTCTGCCTGTTCGGGCCTCTGCGCCACCCTCTGCTCACGTGCTGCAGTGCAGGAGGTGTGTGCAGTTTGATAATGTGCTTAAAGTTTTTAGTTGCACTGTGTGAACACGGCTCTAGTTCTGTGATTGTATTTGCACCACACCCGTCTTCTGCCCTTGTTGCCTCTGTCCATTAAGTGGTTAAATTTTGTCTTGCCTGTGATTGACAGCCTGCCTTCCTGTCAGGTTCAGGGCGGGTTCTTCCTCCCCTATTTAGTCTTTGCTCACATTCACACTGGTGCCTGTTATTGCCTCGTGCTTGCTGGCTTCTCGTGCTGTTAAATTACTTGTACTCTTATCCTTGATCTCTGGCTTTCCCTACTGACTATTCTTTTGGACTTTGATTTGGCACTGCATTGCTCGACTGTTACCGGATCCTTGGCTAGCTGACCTCCCTTGTTGTTGTCCATCTTGTCTGCGTTTTGTGTGTCACATATACAGGAAGGGACCGTCTTCGTGGTTGCTGCCTATTACGTAGGATAGGGCCTGGCAATAGGAAGGGACAGTTGGGGGCTTCAGCTTAGGGCTCCAGGGTTCTCCAGCAGCTTCTGGGGAATTGTCATCAAGCAATTCCCTAACAACTGTAATATAAAAAAAACTGCAAGGCACTGTAGTTTAGCATTTTAAGTATGGGTAGGACTAAAAGGAAACCTCAAATGCATTACTTATGCTACACATCACAGCTACAGTTATTGTTTTGAAACACTGAGCTGAGCTGAGCTCCCGTACAAACAGCTGGCCACTATAAAAGGACAGACTCCAACTGCTGTTGACCCCATGTTGTGTACAGTATGGACATCAGATATGATCCTGTACAGTTGAGGCCATAAAAATAAATTCCTTGTCAGGGGCCACACGGTGGCTCAGTGGTTAGCACTGCAGCCTTGCAGCACTGGAGTCCTGCTGTTCAAATCCCGCCAAGGGCATAAAACCATCTGCAAGGAGTTTGCATGTTCTCCCCGTGTTTGCATGGATTTCCATCCCATATTCCAAAGACATACTGATAGGGAAAAATGTACATTGTGAGCTCTATGTGGGGCTCACAATCTACATTTAAAAAAATAAATAAATAAATAAATTCCTTGTCAACCTGTATAAGGAACTTTTAACAGCTAACTAATACTATAGATTTTAATACTTACTAACCTTTATAAGCTAAATTCATAAATACATTAGATACATTTGAATTAATTTACTATGCTAAATGCAACAGAATTAAACTATTAATTCCATTAAACTAAGCCAAAGAATAGGCATTGTAATGTTAGATCTAAACACGTGCCAAACTTATCATTCAACTTCCAGGTAACTGCAGACCTAGATCAACTCTTTTGCATTTCACAAGGCTATATTCCTGCTGTAATGGTATGTTAACATCTGCACTTGGAGATCCAAACAGAGACTCCAACGCACATCCGAACCCAGCCTAACTGGGTCTAAGTAATATATAATAGAGAAAAAGGGAAAGGGAATAACAGCCCACTCACCACACTTCAATCTCTAGAATCCAGACGCGGTTCCTGTTTGGATGAAACTGCTGTAAACACTCCCTTGGCCCGGAGTAGGGCATTAATACAAAATGGAATATCCGGCAGTCATTGTGTTAGGAAATTGCTTTGATGAAAATTCCCCAGTAGATGCTGGAAACCCTGGAGAAAGGGGCACAAGAGACAGTGAGCCCTAATCTGAAGCCACCCACTGTCCCTTCCTCTTGCCGGTCCTATCCTAATAGGTGGCAACTTGGAGTCGATCCCTTCCTATATACTTGAAACACAAAACGCAGACAAGACAAACAACAACAAAGGGAGGTCAGCTAGCCGAGGGTCCAGTAACAGTCGAGCAACACAGTGTCAAAATCAAACTCCAAAAGAGTAGTCAATAGGGAAAGCCAAAGGTCAAGAATCAGAATATAAGTAATTAAACAGCAAGAGAAAGCCAGAAAGCACAAGGCAATAACAGGCACCAGTGTGAATGTGAGCCAAGACTAAATAGGGGAGGATGAACCCGCCCTGGAGCTGACAGGAAGGCAGGCTGTCAATCACAGGGCAAGACCAAATTTAACTACTTCATGGACACAGGCAGACAAGGGCAAAAGACGGGTGTGGTGCAAATTCAATTAAAGAACTAGAGCCATGTTCACACAGTGCAACCAAAAACTATAAGCAAGGAACTAAACTGCACACACCTCCTGCACCTCCGCATGCAAGCAGAGGGTGGCACAGTGACCTGAACAGGCAGAGATGTTACACAGTGACTCCATAAAACTTAACTTTTAATTAAATAAATCCACATCTAAAAAAACTAAAGACATATGGGATCTATTGTATTTCCATTACATTGCTAGGCATTGCTGATACGTTTTGGAGGAGTAGAAATATACTTCTTTACTCACAGCCTTTTGTATTAACTGGGTCTAATACACTGTCTACCAATAAGTATTTGGAAACCCAGTAAAGTGCAGAAGAGGTGGAGTTATGGTCTGGGGGTGTTTCTCCTGGTATAGACTGGGACCCTTGGTAAACTCAACGCCGACGCCTGTTGCGCTATTTTAGATAACAGTGTGCTTCCTATATTATGGCGGTTCTATGGGTCGGACCAATGTTACTTCCAGGATGACAACGCCAGCTGTCATGTAGCGAGGTCTACCATGGCTTGGTACAGTGACAATCAGGTTAACCGAGTGGACTGGCCTACACAAAGCCCAGACTTGAACCCTATTGAGCACCTCTGGGATGAGTTGGATCACTGAACTAAGGGGTGCAGCAGCCGACCAAAATCGGTGAAAGAACTTACCTGTCTACTCCAAGCTGAATGGAATAAAATATCACTAGCCGTCATACAAGGACTTGTGGAAAGCATGCCCCGGAGGGTTGAGGCTGTAATTGCTGCTTGTGCTGCTCGGACTACAGGTGTCCAAATACTTATTGGCAGACAGAGTATATCAGTTCCAGTTGTGTTTAAAATCAGCAATACAAATAATGCAACAATGGAGAAATTCCCTCAAAGGACTAATCATAAAAAGTATATTAGTGGAACTTTGTGCTATAAAAAATATATATTTTATCGGATATCCAAAAATTAAAGAAAAACATAAATAAAAATTACAAAGCTCTAGGTATCATTGAAAAAATATGTAATTTAATAAAAAACGTGAATAATTTTTTTTAAAAAAGCATATTATTTAATAGCACATTATTGCTTTCAAAACTACATAAAAAAATTAAATATGTTTGGTCATGGACCAAGGAAAATAGTTCGGCCTTGAACTTGTACTCAGGACAAAATTATGGATTCTCTGCATACGGATAACGCTAGTCAGAAGGTCCACTGACTGTAGCAAATCATCAGAATTTATGGTATATTTTGGTATTAGAGTATACATCACTATGCATTATGATGACAATTTGTAAGTAATATAGGTTGTCTAAGCATAATAATAATGTGGTTTATGTATATTAAAAGAGCGAAAAATTCCCCAATATAAATGAGTTTCAAAGATTACAAGGTATACAGTGCATAGTAAATAAATTGAAGTTTATTGTAGTGTAAAGCCGGGGAAATATAAATCCATCAGTGAATGCCAGCAGAGTGCATGTTTAATTTGATGAGAACCTGCGTTACTAGGATACAATATTCACAGCACATAAAATGTTCTTATAATAGATATAGCGCAAGATGGTTAACCTAACACCATATCTACACAAATATATTACAATTCATCTGAAAAATAAAGGGTCAGAAATTCTGAATAGCTAATATTATTATGATGGATGTTTATGAATAACTGTACACCTCTTAGGTAATGGTTCTCTCTTAGCACAACAGTGGCAGTACAATGATTTGGGCACAATGCCCATCTAGATACCATGATTCATTTTATTCTTATTCTTATTCTTATGGTAGAGTTGGAAGGGACCTCAAGGGCCATCGGGTCCAACCCCCTGCGAGTGCAGGTTTTCCTAAATCATCCCAGCTATATGTTTATCCAGATTCCGCTTGAAGATTTCCATTGATGGAGCGCCCACCACCTCCCGTGGCAGCCTATTCCACTCTCTCACTACCCTCACTGTCAGAAAGTTTTTCCTAATGTCTAATCTGTATCTCTTTCCCTTTAGTTTCATCCCATTGCTTCTTGTACTTCCTTGTGCTAATGAGAATAGGGTAGATCCCTCTGCACTGTGACTACCTTTCAGATATTTGTAGACTGCTATTAAATCTCCCCTCAGCCTTCTCTTCTGCAAACTAAACAATCCCAATTCTTTTAGCCGCTCCTCATAGGACATGGTTTGCAGACCTTCCACCATTTTGGTTGCTCTTCTCTGGACTTGCTCCAATATATCGATGTCTTTCTTGAATTGAGGCGCCCAGAACTGTACACAGTATTCCAGGTGTGGTCTGACCAGGGAAGAGTACAGCGGAATAATGACCTCTCTTGATCTAGATTCAATGCTTGTCTTAATACATCCCAGAATTTTATTAGCCTTTTTTTGCAGCAGCACCGCACTGTTGGCTCATGTTGAATTTGTGATCTACTATTATGCCCAAGTCCTTTTCCCCTATGCTATCACTTAGTTCTATTCCTCCCATACTATATATGTTTTTTACATTTCTGTTACCCAGATGTAGAACTTTGCATTTGTCCCTGTTAAATACCATTTTGTTGGCCTCAGCCCATTGTTCCAGTGTGTCTAAGTCCTTTTGAATACACTCTCTCTCCTCTCTAGTGTTGGCTATTCCTCCTATCTTCGTATCATCTGCAAATTTTATGAGTTCCCCAATAATTCCATCGTCCAGATCATTTATAAAGATATTAAAAAGTACAGGGCCCAGAACAGAGCCCTGCGGCACCCCGCTTTTGACTTTCTTCCAGTTCGATGTGTAGCCATTTAGTATTACTCGTTGTGCCCGATCATTAAGCCAGTTGTGAATCCACCTAACTGATTTTTTGTCAAAGCCATACTTAATCATTTTTTCAATAAGAAGGTTATGTGATACTTTATCAAATGCCTTACTGAAGTCAAGATATACTATGTCCACGGCATTCCCTTGGTCCAACCATTCAGTGATTTTGTTGTAGAAGGAAATCAGGTTAGTCTGACAAGATTTATTGGTCATAAAGCCGTGCTGGCTCTGGTTAATTAATGCCTTCCCATCCAGGTACCGAAGTAAATGTTCCTTGACAATTTGCTCAAAGATTTTTCCTGCTATCGAGGTCAGACTTACCGGCCTGTAATTTCCTGGATCGTCCCTTTTCCCCTTTTTGTAGATGGGGACAACATTTGCCCTTTTCCAATCTAAAGGGACCACTCCTGTTTCCCATGACTTACTGAAGATTATAGCAAGGGGTTCTGTTATTTCCTCTGCTATCTCTTTCAGGACTCTAGGGTGTAAATCATCTGGTCCTGGGGACTTGGTTTCCTGTAACTTGGCTAAGTGCTCTCTTACCAGACCTTTGCTTATAGTCAGTTTGGAGTCCTCCTTCCCCTCATCTCCATTAATGTCGATATTTCCATTAGTTTCTTGGGAGAAATATACATGAGCATATTTACAATATAGGGTCACCTTTACGGTTGCAAAATATTTAACAAAGGTTGAAACCACAAACACTTTAAAGGGAGTCTGTCACCAGAACTCAACATATAAATAATTTGAGGTCTCCTGAATCAAACAGTATTTTTCCCTTGTGAATTGGTTCCTTCATTTTGGAGATATCACCATTCATGTCAATATGCAAATGAACTATTTGAAGTAACAACAGCATTGCACCTTATCTTTTTGGAGCAAAGTCGGCATCCTCATAGCTCCAAGGAGCTCATTTGTATATTGACATGAACAGTGATATCTCTGCAATGGAGGTGCCGATTGACAAGGGGAAAACAATGTTTGATTCAGGTAACCCTAACCTATCCTCCTCGAGGCTGGGGTGATATGTTAAGTTCTGATGACAGATTCCCTTTAACATGCTGCAGACAGTACTACTCAATTCACTATACTGCTTACTACTTGTACTACTTGTACTACACCACTCTGAATGTGATATCCTCAGATACTTAGAGGGGTGCTGATGAGTTGTCATGGCAGTCTCTTGCATAACATTGGCCCATTTAACTTGCATGAACATTCTCTGATGATAGTGTGAATACAGTCATAAGTGCTCTCTTCTCTTTCTAACAAAAGGGGCGCTGAGCTGGAGTTGAGAGGCAGGGAATCTGTGATAGTTTTCTGCTCTTAGGGCAGGATCACACAGAAGAATCTGAAGAGGAATTTGAGGCAGTCTCCTCCTAGACCTTGTACACTGATCAGATAAAATTAGGCTAATCACTCATATTGCGGCTGAATCAACTATGGAAACCCCAGCAAGATCGAGCAGGACACTTCTTTTTTTTTTAAATGTAGATTGTGAGCCCCACATAGAGCTCACAATGTACATTTTTCCCTATCAGTATGTCTTTTTTTGGAATATGGGATGGAAATCCATGCAAACACGGGGAGAACATACAAACTCCTTGGAGATGGTTTTTTGCCCATGGCAGGATTTGAACACCAGGACTCCAGCGCTGCAAGGCTGCAGTGCTAACCACTGAGCCACCGTGTGGCCCCGATCGAGCAGGACACTTCTGTCTTCAGTGGGCTGAAAAATATAAGTGTCCATAACTGTCCTCCCATTGAAAGCAATGGGAGGCAGTTCCCGGAATGTTTTTGGAGATTATTTTGATGTAGCAACCACCTCCAAATCAGCTTCAAATTTCGGAACATAGCCTAACAATGGGTTTGGACGGGGGTAACTTTATTTTTTACTTATTTATTTTTTATAATTTAGATAAAACAAATAATTACTATAACTAGTACAAATATTTTTGTTGTAAATATTTTGTAAACCATTGTTTGGTATATTACATTATATTACATAATACTATATATATATATATATATATATATATTACATAATACCATTTTAAAGCTACAAGCACACATAATACGTTATTTGTAGAACCTGTTCTGTCACTCTCTGATATAGAATTATTAATAGCCTTGGCTTGAAGGAATAGCAGTAGATGTCTGTCAGAGGAAGCATCAGCCTTGTTATTAGAGCTTCTGCCAGATTGTTAGTAGTCTCTGGTGGTCATTAGTATATCAGGGAGAGCAATTAAGTTCACTGGAGTGACATAAAGTGAAATAACGTGCGAGAAGAAATTCTGATTCTTTATGACTAAATTATGACACAGATATGAATAAAACTGATAACAAGTGAAATGTAGAATGAGATAGAAAGAACAAAAACTTATTTCATTTTATGCCTTCCTTTAATTTCAAAATGCTTCATGCTGAATGTTATTCCTCATTTACCCAAGCTGAGAGATAAAACGGAAACTTTTGTATGGAGCCATTTACATTGCAACACAAACCATATTAATATACATGCTAAAGATCTATGCGCGTCGTACTATACCGTACATTAGCGGACAACATTTACTTAAGCAGATGCATAGCTAGATACTGGCTGAAAGATTGTGTAAGTGCAGTAATAATAACAAGGCTCAATAACAGGTCAAGGTTTCATTGAATATATATATATATATATATATATATATATATATATATATATATATATATATATTAGAAATGGAAAAAACAAAGGGGCAATCACCTTGAATGTTTCTTTAACAAAAAAAAGTCTTTTATTCCATGTGTACAATAAAAAAGATGGCAGTAACGGAGGGAGGATAAGCGTAGCATATAGGCGAAGACCGTTTCACACTATCAGTGATTCCTCTGGCCCTCCTCCTACATATATATATATATATATACACTGTCTACCAATAAGTATTTGGACTCCTGTGGTAGAATAGAAAAACAACACTTCTTCATTTCCAATAGTTAGTAGACCCCAGCAGATGCTTCCTTACGGATGGTATTGATCGACACAATACTCCTGGCCAGCACTCGTCAGTCTCTATCTCCCAGTTTCAGGGGTCTGCTGACTCGGGGCACACTCCGACAATCACCGTTCACCTTCCACTTCATAATCACATAGGCCACTGTCAATTTTGGGTAATTCAGTTCATTTGCTATGTCCCTTAAGGATCGACCATTTATGTGGTACCCCACAATTACCCCTTTCTCACAACAACTCTGTAATTCGTGGCATCTTGCATGCGACTAATGCCAATGCTGTTTCCTACACAATATTTAACAACGGAAGGCGTGACGTACATCACGACCGCAGATATCTTCATTTGCATGGGTGTCCAAATATTTATTGGCAGACAGTGTATATATATATATATATATATATATATATATATATATATATATCCTACTAATATTATAAATGTGAATGTTTGTGTGTTTGTATGTTTGTGTGTTTGTTAGTCAATCAGACAAAAAACGCTGAACGGAATTTAATGAAATTTGGCACATAGATAGTTTGTAACCTAGATTAAAACATAGGCTACTTTTTATCCTGGTAAATGACATGGATTCATGACTTTTATGAATATATGTTCACATACTAGAGAGATAACAGACCTGGCTTTATCAGAAGCTATGTAAACACTCAGCTAACCCTCAGTGGATTCTGTACATACATTTGCATATTATCTGATCTGCTCCAGGCAACATGCTGACACACTGACATGGGGAAATACCTTTAATGCAAATTGGCAGTTTGCTACTTTTAACAACACACTCATTATATTGCGTCCCAGCGAGCTGATGAGATTCTAGAACAATCACGGGCACAGCGCGAGGAACAAGTTCAGCAGCAGGACAGCTTAAGAGCTGCTGAAGCACCAGAGCAGGCAAACCATCGATGCAATTTGCTGAATATAGGTGGATCATCGACGCCAACAAAACGCAGATGAAGTCTCGGGCAGAGACACACACACAAACAACATACCAAATACATGAGTGCAAAACTGGGCAATTCTTATAGGCCCACTACACAAACAAAAAATGAAATATACATGTGTGAAGCCGGGTCCTCCTGCTAGTATATATGTAATGCCTCTTGATGTTTGCCATGACAATGTGAAAATTTGTATATGTCCTACCAAAAATACAATTCTTTGAGAGATTTTCTCAGCGGACTTTCTGCTCCAATAATACAAATAGGGAAACCGCAAGTGTTTTCATAGGTATAATTGGCATGCTGTGATTTCCAAAACCGCAACACTTTTGTAAAATGCTGCATTTTTTTCTGCAGCGTTTCCACAGCATGCACACCGCGGCGTTTACACCACGTGGGGCCTCGGTCTTAAATATACTTGAATAAAGGGGCTTTTCAGTATTTGGAAACTTCCCCAAATACCCCACAAAATCTTTTGATCCTGTTTTCTGTTGAATTTGTTTTCATATTGACATAACTATGGGCTTGACTATACTCATAGCAGTCACAGCAGCCATGGTTAGAAGCATTAGGGCAGATTTATTGTTCCTGTCTTAGACTTAGACAGCATAAACTTAGACCGAGGCAGTCAAAGCATGCTCCAATATCCTCATAGACACTCACAGTGGCTCGTGGTATAATATATTTGGCTCATCTTGCTAGAAATTGATAAACATGAGAACAATGCGTTCTATATACATCTTAATCCTGTCTAATCCATATCATTACTAGTATTCTCCTGTGGTATCCGGCAGTGGGTTTATCATCATAGTAATATTATGAAGCACAGTTGGAGTATATCCTATGATGGCTTATCACATCATTGTTCTGTTTTATCTCCATGACATGTGTGGATATACCCTTTGAGACCGATTCTGTATTCTTTTTTATGACATTTTTGCAGTTTTTAGAATATGCGAGGCTTTTAACATTTGAGCATTGGCATGTAAAAGGAATGTAATACATTTTGCATGCAAATAACTAGTCCTTTGAAGTATTTTTATCAAACGCTACAACCCCACCATTACGATTGCAGGTGCAAGTCAATTGTGGCTTCTGTTATTTTGTGAAAATGTGGTCTTTTCAGTGTCATTATTTGGTTAGTATTTTGTATCAGTGTTTGTGAGCTAAAAAAGAAGAAGAACCTACATAAAAGTATAATAGGAAAATCTGTATAGTTTCTTTTCAGTGTTTAGTACCCACTTCTTATTTTGGCTTGGTAATAGTGATGCAATATACTAGTTCGGGGGCATTCACACTTGTGCCCGTGTCCGCCCGCTGGGTCTCCGTGTTACTCCCCAGGAAAACTGCATAGGGAACGGCTTCCTGGCAGTAAGTTTTAAAACCCATTCATTTGAATAGGTTTTTAAAGCAAACCGCCCGTGTCCATATGCAGGCTCTCCGCAAAGTCAGACATGCAGGATTTGTGTCTGTGCCAAAATAAAAAGGGTCACATATGGACACCATTGGTTTGCTTTAAAGACCTATTCAAATGAATGGGTTTTAAAACTGACTGCCGGGAAGCCGTCCCCTGTCCTATTTCCCTGGCGAATAGCATGGCGACCCAGAGGGCAGACGCGGGCGCAAATGTGAACACCCCCTAAATACTGCGACAGTGACCCTGGACTATCACCCAGGGGCATAGCTATATGGGGTACAGTGGTAACAGTTGCTACCAAGCACTGGACCCAGAGGTGGTCCATAAAGTCAATGTTCTGCAATATTCTAAATGGCATAAGGCAGGAAGAAACCCCATCACAGATTTTGTATTGGAGCCCAAGAGCTTCAAGTAATGCCTCTGCTAACACCTGATGCACATAGCTATATTATTGATATATGTCATTGATCTGTCATACAGTAGTAATAGAAATCTTTTGGTTAGTTATGTGCTTTTAGCACAAAAAAAAAAAAATTGTGACATGATTTGTTTGTCTGAGCAGTATATAGTGCAATATAAAAGCATACAAAAGGTCATGAAAATAACTGAAGATAACCAAATATATATATATATATATATATATATATATATATATATATATATATATATATATATAGTGTTTCCCCAAAAGTAAGTCATCTCCGAAAATAAGGCATGGGGAGGTTTTGTGGAATTGTCTAATATAAGGCACCCCCAAAAATAAGGCATCCCCCCAAAAAACTATGCAGCTGGCTGAACACTGTGCACGATGTTCCATGTGCACAGGAAATCTGGCTTCTGCCTCTGCTGTTATATCCACTGTTCCTGCTGTTATAAAATAACACTAATAATATAAATAATATATAATAAATAAATAACATATAATAAATAAATAATAATAGCAACAATATAAGCTTTCAGTGTTATAGATCAAAATGAAAATTCGAGAAAAATTGGAATTACCAAAACAAAATGAATGTGGTTGAAGCAACCAAACACTACAATATTCTCCATCACAGTTTCTATAGTGAATCATGGCAAATGCCTATTTTTATACTGAGCAGCATTAGAGCAGCATCCAGTAAAATATCCTATGAACATCATTAATATTAATTTTTTTACTTCCTTTGCATATTTAATATCCCCACATTTTATTTGTGATTTGCATCTGATAAATAGTAACACATTACTCCCAAAAAATCCCCAGTTCCCTGCCTTCTGTAACTTTTGACGCTTATTTATTGTGTTATTTAATCTATTCTAACACTACATAGAGAGGGCGAGGACTCCTATTGTTAGCGCACAGTTGCCTGTTAAATTGAGAACAGAAGGTAGAAACCAGCCAAGTCATTTGAGGTGCTAGTCAGGAAGGGATTGTTACAAAAGTTCATGACCTCCCATAGCAATTGCCTGTGGGAATTGGAAGCCTGACTACAGGCAGCGAATGTCAGAGCGCACTACTAACTACTTGTAGTCTTACTTATATTACTAATGACAATGGCACTCACTAGCTTAGAAATTAATGATAATGGTGCATACAATTTTTGCCACATATTCCCTTGTTAGGTTTCCTATTAGTGGACTTATTTAATAGTAAGACACGGTGAATGTAATAATATACTGTATGTCAAACTGACAGAAGGTATTGGAGTTACTGAGAAATGGTGGAAATAAAGATACTTTCCAATGTAGCTCATAGAACTAATAAAGCAAAGGTTATAGTGTAACATTAACGGAGCCTAAGAAAATCCACATTCTTATTAACCATGGGACAAACTAGCCGAGGATATGTATTGTAAAGCATGGACAATGACAAGACCTGGTTCAGCTGGTTTCCACATGTGCCTGTTACCATCCCCCCAGCTAGGACAGCATGGCTCTCCATGCGGCATGGAGGAAAACCAACATGGAAGTGTGGACTTCTTCTTCAAGGAGATGATTTTTGGCGTCAATTGCTGATGTGTGAAGATGTGTGAAGCCTGGGAACCTACAATCACCCACCTACCCCAGGAGTTATGGAAGCTTGGCAAGAGAGCAGCACCATGTATACCTGGATGGTCTCTGACTTCCTTGGGGCAGTAGAACACTGTGGTAAGGAGGAGGAGGGCTTGTGACAAAGGACATTTGGGGCATTTTTTTTTTTTATTTTTTTTTTTTGTGGTTAAAAGGACAATAGTGCTGATGCAAGATACCGAACTATCAGCTGTGAGCAGGAGATCTCACTACCTACCAAGAACTACCACATGTTATCATAATAGCTGACTATGTCCCCCACCTCTGCAAAATTTCTGCTTGTTATATCTACATGCTGTGACCCCCCTCCTCGTGTCCTACAACCAAGTCAGCTGTATTAGTAGTATTATTAACATCAATCCGCACAGAGAACTAAATGATCCTGCAGTGTGTCTGTGTTTCTTTCTTTTTTAGTTGCTCTGATTCCTAGGATTTCTCTGCCATGAGCTTGTATGTGTTTCTCTCCTGCTATATACTACTGTACCATCTATGAAACTGTATCACTGAAATTTCCCCATTGTGGGACTATTAAAGGAATATCTTATCTTATGTAAAATATAAGAACAGCCCATGTAATCAACATTAGCACTGTGCAAAAGTTTTAGATGTGGGTGGGTGGGGGAGGGACTCTAAAGCAAAAATACTTTCAAAAATAGAAGTGTTAGGCCGCAGCGTCATGTGGCGTAAACGCTACGGTTTAGCCGCAGTGGAAACACCGCGAAACAGAACGCTGCATTTTACAGTCACTGTATAGTGGTTGGAATTCTCAGGAATCCCATCCCAGCTGTTCAGGAATATACAGGCCATGGACGCGCTACGATTGTATGACCCCTGATCTCAATGTCACTGACATGAAGAGACAGAAGGATTTCAAAAAGCCTGAGTGCCTTCAAAAAATGTTTGCAAATGTACGTAGAAGAATTGGTGATGTTTTGAAGGGAGGTCACAAAAAATATTCTACCCGCGGTGGAAACGTCACAGGACTTCTATATTATGGACAAGTTATCAGGCAGTAATGCACGGATGAGAAGTTAACCTGGCCACAATAAGGAAAACATGGCTAGTTTTCAGACCATAGAAAGTTCATGTAATGATATCCATTGGCAACCAATCATGACAAAAAACTGTCACCACTTGGTTAGAGAAAATCTTAAAAATTCTGAACAAAAATTAAATTATTATATTTGCACATATGTTTAACTTTTAACTTTTAATGGTCTACATATTTAAAGAGGATTTTTTATGTCCTCGAGCACATACGGTTTTATATACCGCTAGAAAGCCGACAGTGGGATGAATTCAGCGTACTGTCGGCTTTCCCATGATGTGCCCCAGTGGAGAAGATATCGGTGCAATTACTGATAGCTCTTCACTGTCAGAAGGGCGTTCCTGACAGTCTAGCTGGGAATGACCCTCCTGACAGTACTGTGTTTAGTGCTAAATTTGGGGGGGGTGTTCCTTACTGCCCAGCCATGATGCTGAGCAGTGAGAAACGCCCCCTTCCCTCCTAAACTAGTACTGGGGGAGGGGGCGTTCCTCACCACTCAGCATCATCGCTGGACAGTAAGGAATGCCTCCTCACAGCTAGACTGTCAGGAATGCCCCTTCTAACGGTGAAGAGCTATCGGTGATATATCGGTGACATAACAGGAAAGCCAACAGTGCACTGAATTCAGTACAATGTTGACTTTCTAGCGGTATATAACACCACATGTGCCAGAGGACATGAAAAGTCCTTTTTAAATATGTTCATGGGTTGCAGAAACCTGCTTTTTGGTTGCAGATTTTGCTGCAGTTTTTTAAACCAAAGCCAAGAGCAGCTCTTCAACAGGAATGAGAAATATATAGGAATTAGAGATGAGCGAACAGTAAATTGTTCTAGGTTCGATATTCGTTTCGAGTAGCCCCTCAATATTCGACTACTCGAATGGAATATGGAACCCTATTATAGTCTATGGGGGGAAAATGCTCGTTTCAGGGGTAGGCAACATTCAATCAAATTATACTTACCAAGTCCACGAGTGAGGGTCAGGCTGGATCCTCCGAGAAGTCTTCTCCTTGCAGGGTCCCCGCGGTGTGTTCCGGCTCTTCATTCACTCTGCCAGGCATCGGACCTGGGCAGAGCCGACTGCGCATGCCCGCACTACAAGCGGACATGCGCAGTCGGCTCTGCCCAGGCCCGATGCTTGGCAGAGTGAATGAAGAGCCGGAAGACGCCGCGGGGAAGATGCACGGAGAAGACTTCTAAAGGTAGGAGAAGAACCAGCATTGATTGGCCAACTGTATAGCATTCGGCCAATCAATGCTGGTTCTGCATCGAACTTTTACATTCGAACCGCGAGTGGTACTCAATCGAGTACGAGTATTTCGAATACCGTAGTATTCAATCGAACACCTACTCGATCGAGTACTACTTGCTCATCTCTAATAGGAATCTCTTCTATTTCTCGGTTCTACTAAATTCACTTCCAGTCCCTAAAAAACTGCAGCAAAATCTGCAACAAAAAAGCAGGGGGGTTTTTTGCAACATTTTTTTGCAACATGTGGCCTTAGCCTAGGGCTTCATAATTGAGTTTAGCTTTGACTCCCATTGTGACTCGTTGATTTTTTCATGACCAGTTCTCATTACCTTCGAGGTCGCAATGCAACTTCAATTACTAACATGAATGAAGGAGTCGCAGGACAACACAGCGATCTTTGATGACGAGACAGGAGTAGACCTAGCCTTAGGGGTTAGAGTACATGCCATAACATTTAGACAAATCGTACATAAACGTAAGTTGTATTTAATTCATTATTGCTAAGCCAGCGCCCCACAGGGTAAAGGAAATAGTTCACGTAATTTGCGGCAAATTTATTTAAAAGGTATCTTAATAAATTTGGCGCATTATGAACCGATAGGTAGGAAATGAGCATTTACCCTGTTTCCACCTATTCACTTTTCTCTCATCACTTGCCAAAATTGACAAACAAAGAGAAAAGTCGCACATTTTATTTCTAAAATGTCACACATTATCATTAGTGACATTTCAGCTGCACAGTTTATGTCAAAATCTGATGTAAACTGCATAACAAATCTGGGCCAATATGTTATTTTTTTCAGTTCCGTGACCTTTATCTTTATGTACTGTTTGAAGGATTATTATTATATAGTTATTTGTCCACATAACTTACAAAATAACTGTATAAACTAGATAGATCCTTGCTTCAATTGTTTCTAAATTAATGGTTTCTCCCTATCATCTACAATAGCTTAGGTCCTATAAAAGAAAAATTCTACTGATCTATATCTTTTTCTAAATAATTCCAAAAAAACTGACTCCCCCAGTGATCGATGATAGTTCCCCCTACACCCTTGATCTGTTCTTTCACAGCATGCACATTGTCAATGCTGCTGTAGCTTGAAAGGACTGGCCAGAGAAGGATGAGAAAGAATCTCCAGTTCAAAGGACGACACACCGTGGGTGAGGGGAGCGGGTCACCGGAGCATTGCATATAGAATATTTGCTGGCTAGAAATAATTCAAGTTGTAGCCCAGCTAAAGAATAAAGGGGCCAAGTGCTATAATGGGAACTCTACATTACTTTATGACCGCACATAAAGCTGAAGGTAAATGTTACTAAATAAATGTAATTTCGTAAAATGTTGGACTCATTCATTTTCAAAGAGTAAATGTGCAAAAATATAGACCTTAGAACTACTGTATATTGGAATATCTCAGATAATATACTGATTTGTTAATACCAATTGTAAGATGCTACATGGCTGAGCTATTGTTATTCCGAATAAAAGTTGTATTTTCTCTTCGCTATTTGACTAGCGTAAAATATAACAGGTAAAGATTTTATAATGTAAAATCAATATATCTTAAAAAAAAACACAATAGTATCTTTACTACCAATGATTTCCTATAGTCTACAGCATTGTATACAAACTACGGCATACAATGTTGGAACTAGACACCCCATTATAGAATATGATGTTGTCTTTGTAAGTATGGACAGACACCCCTAGTACATGTTTCCACCCTACCCTTTTCTTAACCCTGAGACAATTACCCATCTCCTTGTTTCATAGCAATGTGGTGTCTCTGTAGGGGGAGTCCTGATCAGGAGCAACAAGGACTCCTGGTGGATCTACTTGTCTAGAAGTGAGTAAGAATGTCACAGACTTCTCTCTGTTTATCCAACCAGCTAGTACTGGATCTTCAATGCAAAGAAAAGCAAATCTGGAGTATCCACAGCCTACATATGAATGCTCAGAGGCTCCTAAAAAGCCATAGAGATGCAATGTCATTGCTAAGGGCAACTGTTGCCAATATTCAGCAGACGGCTCCAATGTGCCAACAAGTGGAAACATGCATCTGATTGAGAGGCCAGCAAATTTTCAGGTAAAAACCTGTGAAATGGTAGTGGGAGGAATCCTACTGTTATTTAATCTAGATTGTCGCCAAGTGACGTCCAGGGTTCACCCAGACATGTTAAGATAAGATAAGATAAGATAATCCTTTAATAGTCCCACAATGGGGAAATTTCAGTGATACAGTTTCATAGATGGTACAGTAGTATATAACAAGAGAGAAACACATACAAGCTCATGGCAGATAGAGAAATCCTAGGAATCAGAGCAACTAAAAAGGAAAGAAACACAGACACACGGCAGGATCATTTAGTTCTCTGTGTGGAGTGTTGTTAATAATAATACAGCCCGACCGTGGTTGGAGGACATGAGGAGGGGTCACAGCATGTGGATATAACAAGCAGAAAACATTTTTGCAGAGGTGGGGGACATATGCAGCTATCATGATAACATGTGGCAGTTCCTTTGGTAGGTGGTGAGATCTCCTGCTCACAGCTGATAGTTTGGTATCTTGTATCAGCACTATTGTCCATTAACCACAAAAAATGCCCCAAATGTCCTTCATCACAAGCCCTCCTCCTCCTTACCACTGTGTTCTACTTCCCCAAAGAAGTCTGAAGCCATCCAGGTATACATGGTGCTGCTCTCTTGCCAAGCTTGCATAACTCCTGGGGTAGGTGGGTGATGGTTCCCAGGCTGTAACAGAGTCCCACGTGTCCACAGTAATAGAAAGAAATACCAATGTCTGTTAATGTCTGTGACGAGCTGGCCAGAGACTGGTAAGACAATTTTGATTGAGTTTGAAACTTGTTTTGAGTTTGCAAAACATGTCCTTATAAAATGTCCAGAATTAGATGCAGAGTTGATACTGGACAAAGACTTTCCTTGTTTCCAGCAATTGTGGAATAGGATTCCAGATAACACTAGAAGATGTTATTCCTAGGATAAATCCCATGCAGAAGTTGTATGTTAGCTGCCTAAAAGGGACAGTGAAAGGTCCTTAGGATGGTGTTGATTAGAGATTCACTATCTGATTATCTGGATGGGTCAAAACTGTATCTAGAGATACTGCCATGTAAGAGAGTCAGGAGAGTGGTGAGACTGTTCTAATTCCGGATAAAACAGTGCAGCTTGGACTTAAGTCTAATGAACTAAGTGCTGAAAATGTGCTGCATGCTGTAGGGCCTGCAACAACGATACTCAACCGTTTTGTGATGTTGTTAATGGTAATGCAGAGAATGTGTAAGGGACGTTTCTGGTGACATTAATATGGTTTGTAATTCCACCAAGATGTTTACTGTACCTACGGATGACAAAATGTTATCTGAGATGGTTAGTGAATAGTGATAAGACTGTGCGCTTGCAGTACGAGACAGAGAGGTCAAATAGTGATTGTGGTCCACTTGTTGTTGTTGTCGGTGACTTATGTGGAGCTGTACAGAATGGACCAGTAAAGGTCAATAAAAATGAAGATGAGAGTCCCCCTTTAGAAATTGTGGTAGGTTGAGCACTTGATGGCGAAAAGGGACTCCCATTAGGTAGTCAGGTCAAAGTGATCAGACCTTCGACCATGATCAGAGGGAAGATATGTGGCAGTGCATCTATTCAAGTGGCCCGTTTGCTAGAAAGGGAAGAATAAAGCAGGTTCCACTCCATATAGCAGGGTAGTCCAGGGTTTGAGTTCCTTAATGAATCTTATTAGATGTCACCTGGGTGGACGCCTAAATAAAAGGAGATCATTACTGAGACATGGCTGAGCCAAGGGCCTGGAGAGTGGCACCTACAAGTTCTGGTATGAACACAGTTTTGTTCTGAGGTTCTAGGTGCTAGGCAGTCACCCTCATAGACACTATTATGTGTACTTAGTGGTCAGACAACCAAGAATTGTATTATTGTTATGTGAACCTGAGTTGCATCTCGCTGTGGCTGGAGAAATAAATCTGCTGAGGTCAGTTGGACCTGAAATGCCTGTGTGGAACTGATGTTTTTGGATGTGTTAACCATCTTAGGCTGGAGATGGAAATCTAGTGAGCTAAAATAACCCATTATTGTCACAAGGGTCTCATTTACTTGTGCATAGGCTTCAGAATTTTTACCTTTATCAACGCCTAGTAGCGTCAGTTAGTACTATCTATAAAATGAGTGTAAGGTTTTGCAAAGTTAATATACTTTGATATTGTTTCTTTAAGTGTCTGTAGAACCATGCTGGTTTTCATATTCTTCCAATTTATGCAGTGTAGAAAAAGCAAAAACCTAAGCCTGCATTGTATTCTAGTGAGTGTCCTAATGTTTTTATATTATGTTCTCTCCATACAATAATTATTCTCAGTCTGAGGTCCGCTAAACACTGAGTGTGTCCTCTTCTTTATGTCGTTTCCAAATTATCCTTCTTTCTCTGGAGATATACTATAGGCAGTTATATGACTGCCGTGGCTTCATACTGCAATTGTAACCTACAAAGTAAAGCATTGATTGTATTCAGTATTGTTCTTTGAAAAATTCTGCACACAGAAAACCAAGGATTCAAAGCATAGTGATATTGATTGTATCTTTCACTCTCTTGGTTCCACTGGCAATGATCCTGGATACGACTGTAAGACTGTTTGTACCTGAGATGTTTCATGTCACTGTAACCTTTGTCTCAAAATTTCTGTATTTATCAATATATTTTTATTAAAGTTTTAGCAGCTTCAAACAACAAAGCAAATAGTAAAGTCCAAGTTTCCATATATCAAAGGACACTTCATATGTTTTTCATAGTCCACAAAAAATACCGGAAATATAACAGGGAGTGGGCACAAGCAACAGAAAGCCAAACAATACTGTTTAAACTTAGATTAATGGAGTCGAGATTACAAAGTAAGGTAAAAGGGAGTAAGTGAACTAGAAGTGTCCTGAGGAAAAGGAAAACAAGATAAGATACAGATAGTAGAAATGAGTAGAGTATACAGGGTAGGGTATGGCATTATGTCTGGCTAATGGGATTTCAATATTCTCGAGATATAGTCAATCCAAGGTTGCCATGTTTAGTAGAATGCAATTCAGTTTGAATTTGACTAGATCTAGGGGGAGCATTGCTTTTTTCCAGCAAGTTGCAATAGCGATTTTTACAGCCAAGAAGAGAAACAAATCAAACTGATAGCCTAGCTTAGAAATCCTGGGGAATGTGTCTGTTAGGATGAGCCAGGACCTCCGCTGTGCTGCGCAGAGGCGCCCGACCCGATCCCTGTCCTGTGCCAGAGTCACTGCTGGTTCCGGTGCTGGGGTAGGCTGGAGGCCTCTGCTTTAGTGTGCGGAGGTTCCTGTTTCTCCCTAGCGCCTTGACCAGCACTTCCGGGGTCGGGGGGGGGGGGGGGGTGGAGTTGGTCAGTGGCTGGTTATTCATTTCCCTGCAGTATCAGCTCCCCTAGCGACGAGCTTCTCTCCAGTTCACTGTCTCCTGTCCTGCTACCTCCTGCCTCTTTCCCCGTACTTGAACTTCCCTGGATGTGTTTGACCTGGCTTGCCTTACAGACCTCTACTCCAGTTATCGACTCAGCTTGCTTGACCACAAATCAGCTCCCTGGGTATCTGCGTGACTCCCCTGGATTACCCTCCTGTTCACCTACGACTTCAGAACATCTTCCTGTCTGGGACTTCACTCTAAGGTTAGTGTCTGGGTCCTTCTGGGTCCTCCTACTTGGGTTTAACTGGGTGTGTGTCACTTTCTGGGCAGTTGTGGATCCAGGCCTTGGACTTTTACCAAGTTCAACTCCACTATTAGGAGCTCTGGTGAAGAACACCGGGGCCTGGTTCCACTCTGGTTGGGAGAGTGTAGCACACCCAAGACTGTTTTACCCCAGAGCTTGGGGATTCTAGTTGTCCAGGACTTACTGAGTTATCTGTTGCATCAGGTTCTTAACAGTTTCGTTAAGCTGGGCATGCGAGGCTGCATATTGTATATTCTCCACCAAAACCATCTCACTTTTGGGCAGGTCCACCAGAAAACAGAATGGAGAAGATGTAGGGAACATGTTGGCTAGTTTCTCAGGTACTCATTGCCACTGAACTGCCACCTTGTAATTCATCTTGATCAATTCCATATTAAAGGAAATCTTATAAGTCTATTCTGCCATGTCATGCCATTCTCTCTGTGAGTAGGATCTGGACAGATCATGATCACATTGAGTAATGTATGAGACTGAGTTTGGGCCTGCAGTTAGATTATATAGGTTTAACTATACCCTTTTTATGGAGAGATGCTAGCTGTATCAGTTTGATTTGTATTGTACCTTTATGTACCTTGCAGTGTACTGCCACAGAGATGTGTCTAAGATTATTAAGAGTAAAATATTCCTCAACAGCCTACAAAACCTCTTGGAGCAAAGTGGGGTTAGTTAGTAATATCTCATTAAGTCTCTAGGGAACTGAGTATGGTCTCAGCCAGGAGAGCTCAAGTATCACATGGTAGTTTGACCAGCAGACCGGGGTAATTTTTGCTTTGAGAAGAGAAATCAATGGTCAGCCTTAACAAAGATATGGTCTATAAGGGAATATGTACTTCACTGTGCCCATAAAAGATTAGCAAATTGTAGAATTGCAGGCGAGAGATGACATAGCCAAGAAAGACCATGTGACATGTCAAGAGTGTGATTCAAGGCTAAGCTACAGTCTAAAGTAAGGGGATATTTTATTTAGCATAACTACAAAAAGGGGACTTGAGCATCATTGGGAGCATAGTAGTTGATAAATGCAACTGCGGAGTCTTAGACCTTACCTGAGTCAAAAAACTACCAACATCAGGATCCATAGCAGTAGTGTCATGGACCAAATGTATTCTTTTAGAGAAATGCTCACTCATCTCTTTTTCTCCTCTGCCAATGTCACAATAAGCACTGAAGATTTTTCTCCATTTGATAGGTGAGTTCAAACACCTAACATTATGAGTGGAAAGTTTAGAGGGTACATTAGCAGTGGCCATGGTGTGTCCCCAAGAAATACTGAAACATCGAGCCAGGATGCCACACTGAAGGAAGAAAAGAGGAATAGAAGGAAAAACAAGAAGGAAATAAGGTTCCTTGGGGGTAACATCTCCAATAATATAGAAAAGGTAAATGAAATAGGATTATCCAAATCTGATTGGTGTGAGAAAAGTGAATAACATTATTCTTTAAACCTGGCAGGAAGGAATCAGGTAGGTACACCAAAGGGTCACAAAATTTACCCAAGTGGTTTACTACTAATTTCATGAGAGAGCACATACTATACTCTACAAACTTGGGGTGGCGCTATGCATAAATGGAATTTTAGCTAAATGTGTTCTAAAGGAAGGGGAGAGAAAGGTAGAGTTGGGAGGAAAAGGTGTAAGGTACAGGGAAGAGAATAAGGAGAATAAAGAAAAAAAGGGGGGGGGAATGAAAGGGAATTGGATGTTGGGGGATAGGAGGATACTCTTGCAGCCCAGATAACATCAGAAAACAAATAACTATCCAAGTGCATGTGGAGCTCACAGTAACTTCTTCGTATCCCAGGTAAGATTATTTCATTATATGTCATGTTCAAGTAACAAAGAAGCTACTTGAGGGCCTCTGGGGACTTTAGACACCACAGCGAGCCTAGAATAGCCACTTTGGGGAGCCCTCTAGTGGTATATTGGAGGTTTTGGACAGAAGACCCAGCTTTTCCAGCATGGTTTCACCCTTTTGAAATGCAATGAATCTGTGCTTACGATTGTGGAAGGTGAATACTAAGTGAAACAATATTTTATATTCTGTTTCTACAAAATTTGTAGGAGAGGTTTCAAGCTGCGTCTTTGTTGGATGGTACGGAGTGTCATGTTGGAAATGATCTGAAAATCAAAGTCATACAATTGAAGTAGATTGGTGGTTTTAGCTACCTTGAGAATCCTTTTCTTGACTTTGAAGTAGTTCAACTTCAATTTCTTTGGGTAGGCTCTCAGGTCTAGGAGGCACTATGAGGTCTGGTAATATCATAGTATTTGGGAGGTAAATTAGGTAATAACAAAGCAATGAGGTCCTAAAGGCTTTGTCAACATCAGTAACAAACTTTGGCAGGCCCCAAATCCTAAAGTTCTTCCTATGAGACCTATTTTCTAAATACTCATTCTTGGACTGGGCTCCCTCTAGTATATGGATATAGATATCATCAATACAGTCGCCTTGTTGATGTCTAGTGACAGATTCCTCAGTTTTTTGCTAGCAGAAAAAGGAACCCATTGAAGTCAAAGGCAGGGGTTTTTTTTTTTTCAGCTCTGAAATTCCACACCAAATTCCTCACCATTTTCCTCCGTGCGAATGGCCCCTAAAGGTTCTGGGTGACTAAAACATCCATACGGATCCAAACGATGGAGACCTGAACAATAGTGTGAACCTAGTGTAAGTCTTGGAATGGAAATAGTGGAGGATCAGTGTGGATTGTATCTTTTTTTTTTTTTTTTTATTGACACCTTAAGGTAAAAAATACTACTGTTCAGTCCATTACATACTAGTACTATGATTAAATGTAAAAGAATAACTCGGTGCCACTAACCAAAGTTATGCAAAACCTCCTTATTTTTAAAAATTTAAAAAGCATGACTACAAGAGAACAGGCACAGCCTTTATTTTACACTCATTCTCTACCATTTTGGAATAAAAGAGTTGTGTACATCTTTGGAATGGAGTTGAGTTTGCCATTGTGGAGTGCTGTTTACTCCGCAGACCACCCCTATCGCTCTTCATACACCTGATCCTAACAGGAGCTTCTGCAGGTTCAACCGGGATTTGCTGTCTTATCAGTGTGAGACAGAGCTGCTCTTATCTTTATTTCCTTCAAGAGCTGCGGTTTTGTATCTCTTTCTTGAAAATGTCTCCTACTATGTATGTATAGTTTGTATATTAACAAAACCATTGTTTCACTTTATAATAACATAATGATAAAAGTTTTGTTCGGATGATTCAGAGTAAAGATTTAGCTTTAAGAAACTGTAATTTGCTTGCTTCTTCTAAGGAGCTCATATCAGTCTTCAAACATTTTACTGATAAGCATTTGTTATGCCATGAAGTTCATCATAACCTTAGTAATGACAGAAGCTGGGATTACTGATAGATATGGACCCTGATGCAGATTAAGTCGCAGTCTATGACCCCCTTACTATATATTATAGTCACATCTTGACTTCCCATGTTTGTTAATAGATATGTATCAAGGCTTTATCTTTGGCATATTTTTACTTACCTAAAGAAATTCTACATCAAATAAGAAAAATGACAATGATACCTGAATAAGGATAAGTGAAACTTAAAAAAATTTGCTTTGTATAATCATCTTTTTTCACACTAAAATCCTTAACACAATGGTGGTTTAAATCCAAAGACATACACAATCTGAAGACACTGTCACCTTCTTTATACATATCTGTTCAGCCATTCCAAAGATATAAGCCATTTTATTGTTGATGCAAATCAGGGCCTACTAGCCAAGTTGTCAGTAACAATGTAATTTATTCTGGGGTGAGGCCTCTGTCAAATAGTGTTACCACCCACTTGGCTAACATACTGTAATCTGTATGAACATTAAAAGGGCTTATATCTTTGGAATAGCTGAACGGATTTCGATAAAACAAACAACAATACCAAAATGCTTAGGGTGACAGCACCGATCATATGGCATATGCTATTGTGCTTTTCAGATTTGGAGACAGGTCTTCTTTAAATAATAGTAATAGCAATTTGGGACGTAGAATCCTTCTGTATCTACTCTTATTCAATGGAGAATGTAATAAAACAACCAACGCTAGAGCTGATACCCAAACACAGAATTGAAATATACATAGGAACTAATAAATATATTTTTAACAGAAGGAAACAATAGCCGATATTCTATGTAAAGGTCTACTGTGAATCACCAGAGGATGGAAGTTTTATATGGAAGTTTTGTCCATCCAAGTATCAGAGATCAGTATAAATCCCCTTTTCCTTACCCAGATGTGCGGGTGTAGTGATCCTGCAGACTGGCAGTATTTTACTGTTTTACCTATTACAGTGCACTAGTTCAGCTAAATACAGTGTTGGCCAAAAGTATTGGCACCCCTGCAATTCTGTCAGATAATATTCATTTTCTTCCAGAAAATGATTGCAATTACAAATTCTTTGGTATTATTATCTTCATTTAATTTGTCTTCAATGGAAAACCACAAAAAGAATTGTCAAAAAGCCAAATTGGATATAATTCCACAGCAAACATAAAAAGGGGGTGGACAAAAGTATTGGCACTGTTTGAAAAATCATGTGATGCTTCTCTAATTTGTGTAATTAACAGCACCTGTTACTTACCTGATTCACCTAACAGGTGGTGGCAATAACTAATTCAAACTTGCAGCCAGTTGAAATGGATTAAAGTTGACTCAACCTCTGTCCTGTGTCCTTGTGTGTACCACATTGAGCATGGAGAAAAGAAATAAGACCAAAGAACTGTCTGAGGACTTGAGAAGCAAAATTGTGAGGAAGTATGAGCAATCTCAAGGCTACAAGTCCATCTGCAAAGACCTGAATGTTCCTGTGTTTACCGTGCGCAGTGTCATCAAGAAGTTTAAAGCCCATGGCACCATGGCTAACCTCCCAAGATGTGGACGGAAAATAAAAATTGACGAGAGATTTCAACGCAAGATTTTGCGGATGGTGGATAAAAAACCTCGACTAACATTCAAACAAGTTCAAGCTGCCCTGCAGTCCGAGGGTACAACAGTGTCAACCCGTACTATCCGTCGGCATCTGAATGAAAAGGGACTGTATGGTAGGATACCCAGGAAGACCCCACTTCTTACCTAGAGACATAAAAAAGCTAGGCTGGAGTTTGCCAAAACTTACCTGAGAAAGCCAAAACATTTTGGAAGAATGTTCTCTGGTCAGATGAGACAAAAGTAGAGCTTTTTTGGAAAAGGCATCAACATAGAGTTTACAAGAAAAAAAAAGAGGCCCAAAGGAAAGAACACGGTCCCTACAGTCAGACATGGCGGAGGTTCCCTGATGTTTTGCAGTTGCTTTGCTGTCTCTGGCACTGGACTGCTTGACCGTGTGCATGGCATTATGAAGTCTGAAGACTACCAACAAATTTTGCAACATAATGTAGGACCCAGTGTGAGAAAGCTGGGTCTCCCTCAGAGGTCATGGGTCTTCCAGCAGGACAATGACCCAAAACACCCAAAACAAAACACACACAAAAAAGCTCTAGAAAATCACTCATTGATGGTTACCAGAAGCGGTTGTTCGCAGTTATTTTGTCTAAAGGTTGTGCTACCAAGTATTAGGCTGAGGGTGCCAATACTTTTGTCCGGACCATTTTTGGAGTTTTGTGTAAAATGATCAATGATTTGACTTTTTATTCATTCTCTTTTGTGTTTTTTCATTGAAAGCAAAATAAATGAAGATATTAATACCAAAGAGTTTGTGCTTGCAATCAGTCACTATTCTGCTGTACATCATGTCTTATACTCCAGTCACCTCTAGAGCTGCAGTCACTATTCTGCTGTTAAATTATGTCTTATACTCCAGTCACCTTTAGAGCTGCAGTCACTATTCTGCTGTTACATCATGTTTTATACTCCAGTCACCTCTAGAGCTGCAGTCACTATTCTTCTGTTACATCATCACTTATACTCCAGTCACATCCAGAGCTGTAGTCACTATTCTGCTGTTACATCATCACTTATACTCCAGTCACATCCAGAGCTGCAGTCACTATTCTGCTGTACATCATGTCTTATACTCTAGTCACAGCCAGTTCTGCTACATCTGAGATGTAGCAGGGTTCAGCACACACTCAGCTCTTCTGCATCTGAGGGTGTAGCAGAGCACAGCGTGCACCCAACGCTGCTACATCTCAAGTTGAGCAGGGCTGTGTGCTCAACACTGCTACATCTGAGATTGGACCAGAATGGAGACTGCTGTGGACTGATGTTAGACTTCGCCTCCTCACAGACGAGCCTCCGGCAGAACCAGCGTTGACTGGCCAAATGCTGTACTCTGTATGGCATTCGGCCAATCAACACTGGTCAATGCATTCCTATGGGAAAAAGTCAGCTCCCGCATATCACAAGCTGACAGAGATCCCGACGTAACACAGTGACTTGGGCATGTTAGATGCTCCCAGACATGCTTCCCCTCCTGTCCCAGTTGTATTGCAGAGGTGTTGGCATCATTTCCTGGGGTATCATAGTGGACTTGGTGACCCTCCTGAGTTGAATTGTGGGTTCCCCTGAAGCAAAGCATTTTTCCCCATAGACTATAATGGGGTTCGAATAGTTCGAATTGTCGAATATTGAGCGGCTATTCCAAATGAATAACGAATATTGATTATTTCATTGTTCGCTCATCTCTACTTTTCTGTCCCTTATACATGAACTGTATGTCATAGGGATTATTTGCTTTCGAATGCACTCGCATTGCACTCTTGGGATTATTAACCTCTTCCAGAAGGTTCCTTAGGAAAAGGAACATAAACATTGAGATTTCAACATCAACTGACGTCCCTCCCAACACGAAGACTCCAATAAACAGTCTTTACATAGTAGTTTGCTGCAGTATTAGACAGGATTGTCGCTTTATTGTGCCAGTTTTTGCTCCCAAAGTACATAAAGAAAACCCTGTGAAATCACAATTAAGACCTCACCAAATATTTTTCCTAATTACTTACATGTATCTTTGGCAGCTACAGGAGAGATCTGCCTCTGGTCTCTCCTGCCTGACACAACTGATAAAATCAATGTATTCTAGTACTAATAGCGACTGACAGGTTAGTTGTTCAATATTATACTGATTACATCAATATGGATGACACAAGTATTCTTTATACAGGACCTCACGTTTCTATCAGTTGCTTTATTCTTTATTTTACAAATGACTATAGTATTGTAAGAATACGTTGTTTTAGATATTGAAGCTCCATTCTTCTATTACCAGGCCGGGATCCTCTGCTTAAAGTCAATACCCTAAATGAATGTAAAGATTGTAATGGCCCACAGCCACTGATGGAAGGGTGACGTATAGATGGATTTACTCTCAAGTAAACCACCTCTTATTGCCAGAAATGTTACAATTATTAAAGCAAAGGATTAAGAATTCATATAAGGATCTCTGACCCTATATTAATGTGGTAGAGGGTAAGCACTTCTTATACATTGTACCTGGATATCAATATAATGGGAGCATATAGAAAATGGCAGACATCTTATGTTTTATGCACTATTAAAAATATAGTATTGGTGGTCCTCATTCCATCTAGTCCTTTACACTCAGACTTTCTCCTTCGATCAAGTAGTGTTCGAATCTTCATTTATTGTTGTAGTATTGCACCCTCCACCTTTAACACTTCTCTGTGTAACTTGCCCTACCCAAAAGTTTCACCCTTCTGGCTTCCTTGGGGGCATATCAGCATGTCCGATTCAAAGCATTAAATAGGCCCCCAATCCAAATAACAGAACTTTATCAATATACATCAAAATGTTTGTTTACCCCCTCTTCTGTGCTATAGACAGCCACCAAACCTCAGGAATATGGTGATTAGCAGCTCACTGTCACCTCCAACTAACACAGGAACATTTCCATGTGGACAGAAAAGGTGCAAAAACTGCCCTCACATATTGTCCACTGACAAGATAGAGATGCCAAACTGTAACAGGGACTACAAAATCCCAGGTACGTTCACCTGTAACACACCTAATGTAATGTATTTAATAATGTGCACCAAATGTTCCACTGAAAATCTGTATGTTGGAGAGACCGGTCAGAAGCTCAGAATGAGGATAAACTCACATTGCCATACAATTAGAGAACAGAGAATGGACCTTCCCGTGCCAAAACATTTCTGTAATGAAGATCATAATATCACAAATAACATGAAAATTTTGGTCCTAAGAGGGAATTTTAAATCCAGGAAGAACAGACGGATTTATGAATACAAGCTGATGACCTTATTTAACACTCTGGAGAACGGGATGAACCTCTCACATGGGTTCATGGCATCCTACAGAAATCACTGAACTGAGACAGCCATAAATCCACTCTGTGAACTGATAAGAACTTGGGAACTGTGGAATTGTTTACGTGAATATGCCAATAAGCCTCTTCCCCTCCCTCCTAAAATTTTATTCCTAGTGTCCTGTTGTACATAAATATGCAGCCTTCAGAAATTGTTTTTAGATATATCTGAAGAAGAAGCCGAGAGCTTCCAAACGTTATAATCTGTCATCCTTATGAGTTAGCCATTAAAAAAGGTATCAACTACTGAAGACTTTCAAGTTTTTTGTTTTCAATATACATCACAAATACAGTATTATGCAATATAAACAAAAGCATAATTTGCATATAAAATACAGAAAAGACATACAAAACAGAAAAATATAAATATATAAATTGCATATAATCACTTTCTTTCTATATGTCTTAAAGGGGCTCTATCATTGGGAAAAGTCATTTTTAGATAAGCACATACATGCATAGCCTTTAGAAAGGATATTCCACACATACCTTTTGTATGTAAATCGCCTCAGTGGTTTTTGAATGAGCCCGTTTTTATTCATATGCTAATTAGCCTCTTGGTGCACCCAGAAGTCTCATCATGCACCCTCTGCCTATTCTTTCCTATGTATGTATACAGCACAGGCTGCTGCTGCTTCCTGTTTGCACACACAGATAGTAAAGAATAGCATATAGGGAGAGCTGCTGGGAACTTCCTGTGTTGGCTGGAAGCTAATTAGCATATGAATAAAAACGGGCTCATTCAAAAACCACTGAGGCGATTTACATACAAAAGGTAGGTGTGGAATAGCCTTTAGAACAGCTATGCAAGAATGTGCTTAGTTAAAAATGACTTTTCCCAATGATAGAGCCGCTTTAAGAACTCATATTGCGTAAAGTAAAATTCACTCACATTCTTCTGATCCACGTGACCTCTTCTGACTAATAATTATCCATCCCAATAGACCACCATACAGAATCTCTCAGGTTACATGTCCCCAATTCTCTAATGAAAACTCAGATCTCATACTCATCTCACGTGATTCCCTCAGCCATTCATAAAATTCTCGTATACTACTTACTTTTCAGAACATAGAGGAATAAATCAAAAACAATATATAAGAATATATGGAGAGTGCTGTAATATATAGAGAGTACTGTGAAGCACCTTTTCCAGGGGCAGTGTGGTTGCCCTTGTTGTTACTTTACTGCTTTCTTAAAAAAAAAAAATGCCACAGCATTCCACAGGTTGTGCTTGGTACTGCAGCTCCATTGGTGTGAAGAAGGCTGAGCTGCAAAACCACACAGCAGCCATGTTATATAACCCTAGAAAACTTCTTTACGCTATAAGAGAGGGTGCCTGATGGTGGGAATGTGCTACAAAAGAGGTGACACTGTCACCGAAAGACTTTAGAACAGCCAAGACATTACAAGAAAGATAGAAAGACCAAAATGATAAGTGTCATGTGTATTATTCTCCAGCTCCTTGTATTGACAGCTAGACGGCTTACGTGTAGCTTGTCATTCCTGTATCTCCATATCAGTGCTATCAAAGATTAGCATCCGAAAAATGAGAATGTTACCAGCTGTCAGGCGGCAGATGTACTAGTTGTTCTGCCAGGGCAGCATTGAGAGGTCTAAAGACTATGGGACAGTGACCAAAATTAAGACTCTTCTGCCTATTCCGAGACTTGGAATGGTTAGTTCACTTTTTGCTTGAAGCTTCATAATCTAGTATAATAATGGCATTCATTCTAAGTGTATACTGAAGCATGGTTATTGTGAAGGAGAACTAGTTCATACATTAAGAATTTGTGGAAACTTTCATTCCAAAATATACTTTTGTTACTTTTACTAGAAGAATCACTCCACAGAAAAACAGTATGTATGTGGAGATGGAGCCAGGAATCCCAGGGATAACAAATATGCCAAAGCTTCCCATATAGGCTCTTATCAGACAGCCTGCAGCCTACTCTCCATAGGTAAATCTTACATCATTAAAAACTGCAGTGAAGATTTTGCTGTCAGCCACAAGAAATTTAAGTTCCCTTAGGCTGCACTGCTTTTGTACTCTTCATGTCTTTTAGCCCGTATTCTATATGATCGAGATAGATAATAAAACAGGAATAAGAATTTAAAAAAATGTAAAAAATGTAAATATACAAATCCACTTCACTGCAGTATTATGAGTTTGCATGGTCAGCTGGACGAAAACAACGGACAGGTAGATCTCTAAAATAGCGGTTACATATGGAACCTGGCGGACTATAATAGTTGTATTAAAAATGAAACTTTCAGATGGGAATGTGTCAAATGTGAACGTAACCTTGGATGTTGCAGTAATGCTGTACAAAGAATACAGAGAATATGACCACCAAATTATACCCCACTGGGCGCTGTATTTCATAGATACTCTATTCTGGAAGATTGATAGTAAGCGAGATCAGCCCTGCAGTATGGGATATTACAGAGGCTCATGGACTGCCTCTAGTTCCATAGTAGGATACCACAGGGAAAACCATCAGCAGAGCAATACAGTCATCTACAGACATGCATGATCTCACAATTTTGTACTTTTCCTGATCGACCAATTTAGACTAGGTTCACACTTGTATTGGGTTTCCGTCCTTCGGATAAACACCAGGGCCTGAAAGATGGAAACCCTGTCCACTTTAAAAAAAGAGTACCCACCTGGTTTCTGCCAATTTTATACTGATCATATAAAATTACTATACTATACTAATCGCATGTGAGGAAAGTCCTGCGTATAGGACTCTTCTCTCCGCCAATATAAGGAGGAAAAAATGACGAAGATGAGCAAAAGCTAGTGTGAACCTAGCCAAACCTATTATGATGGTTTTTTCCTGACCTCTAGTGCATGCTTCATACTGAGGACCTGTTAGGGTAAGTTCGCACGGCGATTTTTGGTCCGGAACCTGAGGCGGCCTCAGGTTCCGGACCAAAAGCTGGGTAGCCGCTACTGAAAGCCGGTGCACTGCACCAGCATCCAGCCGCACACTTCGCTCCAGATTAAGCCCAATGAATGGGCCTAGTCCAGAGAAGGGAATGTCTTCAGGCCGAATCGTGAGGCGGAGGCCTGATGAATGAGCATCTTGCTTCTTTTTTCTGGGAGCCGGAAGAAACGGCTCCCAGAAAAAACTCCTGAGCGGCTCCCACTGATTTCAAAGGGAGCCGTCTTTTTGGTGAGGATTTTGAGGTGGATACGGCCTCAAAATCCTGACCAATATACACTGTGTGAACTTACCCTCATAGGATTATAGGAAGGTGGTGCCAAAACAGCTGATCTGTGTGGGGTCCAGGTGTCAATCTCAATGATCAGATACTAATGACCTATCCTATAGAAAGGTTTTCATCTATTAGTGACCAGAAAACCCTTGTAAAACTGATTAAATAATAGACAATTTCTTTAACAATTGCATGACATAAAACCAATAACTTCTGAAACATATTAAAATAATTCAGCCAATATATCAAAGTCTTCCACATGTAAAATATCCTCAATGCCTTGAAGAAAGCTGGTATTAATCCTGTGAGTTGACATGTAACTGTCCTAGATGACAGCCATCAATACTAGGTGCCATAGCAGATGAAGCCGCATATCAGGTGGCTAAAATTCAGGGCATCTGCTTGTGATATTCATACGCATTAATGAAGGCTGCGGCATACAGGAAAACAGAATATGATGCCCATGGTAACCGTAAGGATTCCAGCTGTCACTTTTCTAACTCATATTAAAAAATAAAAACAGTGACCTGATTGGTTGCTATGGGAACACGTCTTCTACTTTCACTAGTTCTCATAACTAAGACTACCTGACTATACCCTTACACATCACTTACATGCAGAGAGCCCATCTACACATCTACTCTGCTCTTCATAACTAAAGAGACACTCGGCGCGGTTTTGGAAATCGCAACATGTCAATTGTATCTACGGAAATGCCGGCGATTTCCCCATAGATATAATTGTAACAGAAAGTCTGTGGAAGAAAACTCTGCAAACTTTGTGGTTCAAGCCCTGCAGGAAGAACCGTGATGCGCTGCCACCACGGTTTTTCCTGCAGCGCTTTTTTGCTGAGGGTCGTCCCATGGGGCCTTAGCCTTAATAGGTTTTAGAGGTTGGTACACAATACAGAGGATATTTTATAAGTATTTAATATCTCGGAGTTCCATATTCCCTGTCCTAATTGCAGTGAAAACAGTGGTTCAGATTTACTATTAATAATGGACTAGACTTCTAGAGCAGTTAGTGTAAGTCTACATATCTTACACTATATTTGTTACAGGGGTTTTCTGTACAAAAATATTCATTACCTATTCTTAGGATTGGTTAAAAATATCAGCTCCATTGGTCAGTTGTTCTCAGCAGCAGGGGCGGATCCAGGGCCGGGTGAGTCGGGCAACCTCGCGGGGCCCCGCGCCCAGTGGGGTCCCAGGCCGCAGCCTGGAACTAACAAAACGCAGGTCGGGTCGGTTGGTTAGAAGCCCAAGGCCCTTAAGCTCAACCAGCCCATAAGCAAGCAAAGAGTAAAAGAGACATAGAAATCTGTTATATTGAAATTTCTCACTCCAAAATTATTGCGTCAGTGTGAAATACTTAAAGAAGCCCACAAAAAATGGGCCGGGTGAGCCAGCGGGGCCCTGCGGTCCAGGCCAAACCAAAAAACGCAGGTTGGTTAGAAGCGCGACCCCTTAACCAGCCCCATAAGCAAACGATGTGAAATATTGAAATAAAACCACAATCCGGTATTTATTGTTATTATTTTTTTTGTAGAGCCCTCCTGGGCCTAAAGCGTCTCGAATTGAATATAGAACGTATTTTTAGGGCTAATTTAAAAAAAAAAAATCCAGGGGACCCCCAGATCCCCCGTTCCCCTGGGGGGTAAGTAGGGCCCCGCCAAAGTCAATTGCCCAGGGCCCCGCAAACCCTGGATCCGCCACTGCTCAGCAGCTCATACAGGTAGCAGACACCACTGTTCTCTGTGTAGTGGCCAGACCAGGACCATAACAGGATGAGAGCAATGGGCATTAAATGACAAATACAGATGGAGCTCCCACCATTGAGTGTTGTTGGTCTGCATTCACCCCAATGTAAAAAAAAAACAACAGAAACTTTCTTCCATTGTGTTCTTTGCTTGTCTGAAGGAAAAAAAAAAAAAGTTGTGCATGCAGGACTTTTTCTTCTGTTACAAAAGTAAACAACCATGACACAAGACGACATCCATCATGTTTGTTTAGATGAGTGACAATGGTAACAGATACAGATGGAGTATCTGTATCCATTCTTCTGCTACAGTTAATGTCTGTTGTTATCCTATGATTGATGACAGCACTGGACGTTAACAACGTTAGTCTGAACACACTCTCATCCTGTTTTAGACACTTAGGGGGTGGAGTTTCTTATAAAATGGGTGGAGCCTAATTAAAGTGTGCTTAAGATGTAAAGACCATGAGCCAAAAAATGCATCATAATTTTTCCACATAATTTTACTATGATAGGCACATTGGTTTTCTGGTGGAAATTTTTACACACAGCCGCCTGTGCAAAGAATGCACAAAAATACACTTTCTTCATTTTCCAACATACTTGTTTAAAAAAAAAAAAAAAAAAAAAAAATGGGGCGGAAACCTGGTGTGAGATGTACCTGATAACTACACCAGCCTTTGTAAAATGCAATAGAATTAACCAGTGGGAGCTTCTTAATAATTCAGGGACATCTTGTGCCAGCAGGGGAATGAATCAGGACTGACGGAGGAAATACCTTAATGCCAGTCTTAGTAAATTCCCCCCATTTTGTTTGAAAATGAACATTTATAGGTGGCACAAACTTAGTCTAGAAAGTCTAAAGAGATGCCACATTTATCATGTAGCTTCAGTCGGCGTGATACATCTGGAGTGTTTTCTAGAGAGTCTGCCACCTCCTATAGACATATTACATTGTCACCACTATGCTACAGAGCACATTACAGTGATAAACATATAACACATCTTTGTTATATATGACACTTTTGTATATTATGAGAAAAACATCTTTGAAGTCTTACGGAAATAATGCAGTAGGTGCACTAGGGGCGGCTCTTCAGCCCCGGGAGCACTGGACTTGGACCCCTTACTGCCTCCTGCCTATGTTACCCTATGCAGTGAAAGTTGATCATCCCACTGCTATGACATCACATCCTACTTGAGCAGCAAAATCAGCACTGCAGGGAGCTGAAAGCCCGCCCCTAGTGCACCATCTGCCTGAATAAATGTCAAGGATGTTCTTCTCCAAATCTACAAAAGTGATATATGTAGCAAAGGTATGTTGTGTATTGCTATATTGTGCGCTGTAACACAGTAGTGACAGTTGAATATATTTGTATATTGAAAACTGTCTAGACTAGATCCTAGTATTACACAAGGTTCACCCTAGCGTTTGAGTCTCCGCACAAGACTCCATCCCCCATTCAAGCAGGATTTTTCTCTCCGTCGATTTTGGTAGAAACCCTTCAGATTCCATTAAGTTGCGGAAATGCAGCTTCTTTTGTTGCAGATTTTGCTTCGCTTTTTTGAGACAAACCTAGGAATGGGAAATATATAGGAAGTAGAGATGAGCGAGTACTGTTCGGATCAGCCGATCCGAACAGCACGCTCCATAGAAATGAATGGATGCACCTGGTACTTCCGCTTTGACGGTGGCCGGCCGCTTAACCCCCCGCGTGCCGGCTACGTCCATTCATTTCTATGCGAGCCTGCTGTTCGGATCGGCTGATCCGAACAGTACTCGCTCATTTCTTATACTTCTACCATCTGCCTAGTCCACTCCTGGTTTTGGCTCAAAAACCAGAAACAAAATCTACAACAAAAAAAGTGCTTTTCCGCAACATGTGACTTCAGCCTAAAGTGTGGTCTGCGGGTTTCCACGTGTAACCACTTTTTAGGAGGATAGGGTTACCACTTAAAACACTAGTGTGATCCTAGCATTAGTGAATCTGCCCCTATATATCCTGCAAATGACATTGTTGCTATGTGACATGTGATCCTTTTATAAGGTTGCACTGCATTTTCCATGATGGGGCTGTAAGGGGTTAATGGGTGCATCCCGCACCATATCTAGCTGCACTATTAGCAATCCCTCTTTGTACCGACATGCACCTTGCAGCTGATCCTGTCAGTGACGCCAGGTTGTGTCTTCCCAATGAGTCGGATTTGTAGCAGATCAGAATATTTAGCAAGAGAATGGAGTGAAGATAAAATGTTCCCACACAGTTCAGACACTTGGAACAAAGAAGAGATCCCATAGCAACGGTATATAGTATGGAAGTGAGCAAGTAGATGAAGTGACAAAGTGCTTGGCTGTACACTGAGCGGTAGCGGTGCGGTGCCTGCCAGTGCTGCATAGGGTGACCCTGGTGCAGAATCAGCTGGCATCATCCTGAGGTTATGGGCTATGCCGCAGCCAGGGCTGACAATGAATGCACTTGTTATCACAGGCAGCAGCAGCTAATCCACGAGACTTTTTCTTGATTCCATGTAAGGCTTTCCTGTTTTAATTCAGCCTTCTAAACTGGAGGGCTGAGGATTGGCTAGGACTGAAACATCCATTGGGTGGCAGTAACAGTATCGTTTTTGTGCCTTGCAGTTGCAGCAGGCTGGAGAATGCATTCAATCAAATGAGGAGATCTTATTGAAACACTGGATTCATTTATGCATTGCAGTTTCTCCCCCTTTTCTGTCTCTCTGTGTCTCCCTCTCTCCTCCCTGCTTCCTCTCTCTCTGGATGGTGGCTGTTCATCAAGTTGCATTCTGACATGGTCTTCATCTATACTGGAGATGGGCATGATTCGGGAGCTCACAGACAACTGATTTTCCTTCCTTTTACCTCCTTCTTCATCCTCATTTTGGAGTGCTAGGACCCAGGAGACACCCTTTCCAGCAGCAGGAGTTCTTTCACATAGCAGTACAGTGCAAGGAAAACCCCATTGGATGTGTTATTGCAGGATACTTGTGAAATATACATACACTGCTTCATCTTCTTCTTCTTCTCTTCTTCTTCTTCTTCTGTATTTTTTTTTCCCTTGGCTGCATCTTGAATATGGAGAGATCTTACATGTATAGTAGGGCTTTGCTTTGAAAGGCTGCAGGGACAGGGAAGCTTTCTCTTCTCCCTGTTGATAAGAGACTTCTGTGGTTCTTTTTTCTCCTTTTTGATTCACACCTGGATTGGATCTTGTACACATTGAACATAACTGGCTACTTTGAGAGCTGGAGCAAGCAAGGTCTGCTAGATGGAATTATCCTATATGGTGGGGAACTTGGCACTTGTGAATGGGGATCCTTTTGCTGCTTGCTAGCAGAAGAAAAATTCCATCTATCTATTTCTATCCACATATCAAGGGAATAAAAAGGTGGATGTGCTGACTAAGCATTGTGATGACCAGCTATCACCTTGCTGACTGATTCCAACAGCAGAATATTTTGGAAGATCGTGCTGGGTAAGATGATTTTCCATTCCACAAAGCATGCAGTGGTCTAACTAGTGAAACTTGGGTGCTGCTGAATAGGGGGACTCCCTGATGGCTGCTGCAGAGTATTCCCATATATTGGATAGAAGTGGGAAATCTAGAGCTGCAGATAATAACATTGATGATGATGGGGTGTTATATTTGTTATAGGGCATCAGGGCGCCCTGCCTGGTGCTACCGTTTATCATAGGGCTGTATCGTGGCCAGCATGCGAAGGGTTAATGCAGCATGGTGGTAACCTAAATCAGATATTAGCTCAGATCCACAATGTATATGATATGAACAGTAGTGTCTGGTGCATTGATCACACAAGCTGCTGCAGCACCCTGCATGCTTACATATCCACATCCCCGGCTCCTTCTGTGCCATTTTCCCTTTTCAGCAGGGGGGTAAATGGCATTAAGTGTATTGGTATGGATTGGGATACAATTATTTCTGCAGATTCTGCAGGAGAATTATATAGCTGCAAGCTGTTGGAGGAAAATAGAGCAGCACAATGCCTGGCTGGCACAGTCTCTGCTCTGTCACAGTCACTACAGCATTGCTGTCAATTAAAACCAATAGATCCCATCTGAAGGATTCCTATAGTGTGTACAGCGAATACATAGGAGATCCACCGGTCTGACAGGTAGTACTGGAATCTGCATAGCTGGGGTGATGCATGTGTTGAGTCTGGACTTTTACTGGTAGACGTGAAGGAAAAAAAGTTTTGACATAAGGGGTCCCCTAAAATCCCCGCTTGGTAAAATGAGAAGGACTGACTTTGCTTTACATAAACCATACCCCTAAAGTCCTATGTGAAGGGAACTCCAGTCCTTGTTGCATCATATTTGGTGAAGGTGATAGGACAGCTGCCATCCACTAAGGAAAGGATATTCCTTGTATAAAACATAGACTACCCGCAGATTAGGATTGTAGAATAGAGATGAATTGATAGATGAGATTTTGCTGCAATTCTAAAATAGTCTGCCATGCCGTTGGCACCAGCTTTCCCACAGTATATATATATTCCATGGGTCAGGGGATGGCTAATGAAAGCTGCCAGGTTTACCCCCCACCTAAATCACAACTCCAGAATATAGCAAGTCTACAGGCTAACAATGGTCCCATTGACAAGATCAGCCTGCAGTCTTTGTCAAGGTCAATGTTGAGGCCAGGACTTTCATACAGTGTTTGTTAACAATGAAGAGGGGTTAAGGAAGTTCTGAAAGGGACTGTGAATAGCAACCACTGCATGGGACTAGAATACAACTAGTTCTCTTCTGTGTTTCTCCATTGGGTGGTAAATGAAGCATCTAGCCACTAGGCATGGGCACCTCTCCGACAAAGTCTAACAAGTTTGGAGAGATGTAAGAGAAACCTACGACTACACAACCATTACCATCAGCTGTGACTATTCAGGAGAGGACTTGCTTTATAGGGTGGCTTGTTTTGATTTATTCCTCGGCAGGAACAGGAGACAGGGTGACATTTTTCAAAGTCTGAAAGGGTTAAAGGTGATGCAAATAGCACAGAGCATATTTCAGGATGACACCAAGGAAAAGCGTCTTGTAATGCTGGATGAAAATGGCTCCTGGTAGGAAATAAACCTGATCAGATTTGCATTTATTAAACTTTTGAGCGGTGAGCTAGTTATATAGCATATTATACAGACGTATCAGGCTTCTGTATACAGAAATGCTGGCTAGTATATAGGGTGGCATAGGGGGATCCATCCAGCAAAGAGCAAGCCGGACGCTGGCTGAGAGGCAGATCTAAGTTGTTCATCGTCCTTTGCAGCATGGTATAATTATATGGAGGCTAGGAAGATGGATGTGATGGAACAATCATTAATCTCATATTCCTTTGTATAAGTGATAACCATACGTCATCCATTACATTCCGAAAATTTCAAAAACACCAGCAAAGCAAGTTCTCCAAATAGGTGCACAATGCCCGACGTGGCCGCTAGAATGTGATATTATGTTATCAGAATTCAGCATGTGGAAAGCAGAATTTCATCGTTCTGTGGTCTTCTTAAAGGGATCATTTCCCTGCTAACCTGTGCTACTAGAACAGATTCCAAACCATGGCAGCCTCTGTTTCCTATCAGAGAACCATGGGCTTGCGAGCTTACAATTTTACTGTTATGTAGCAAGATGAAACAGTTCAGATGGAGAAGACTTTAGTGCATTGTATTATTTAGTTCTCTGTACTTGCACAGCACAGTTATCGGGGTTAACTCCTTCACTGCAGAGGAATATTTTACTATGCTGTGAAATGTTGTGGACAAGACTACGCAGCAAAGTTTAGGCCGAGTGTATAAAAGCTACATACTAGGTACATATAGGTAAAGTCATATACTGTACTAGATTTACTTGTATGCTGAGACATCTATCTATCTATCTATCTATCTATCTATCTATCTATCTATCTATCTTTAATAATCATACAGTATCTATCTATTTATCTATCACTTATCTATCATCTATCTATCTATCTATCTATCTATCTATCTATCTATCACTTATCTATCATCTATCTATCTATCTATCTATCTATCTATCTATCTATCTAACTATCTGTTCAATATCTATTTATATATCTATCTGCTATGTATCTATCCTTTAATCCATTTATCGACTTGTCTGCACAAGATTTGTGTATGACCTGATTTTTATGTATCTGCAATGTGTTGCTTGTAGTATATGACTGTATGAAGCTTTCCTCATACAACCATCCTTCAGGGGTCAGAATAGCACTATGGCTGCAGTACTGTATCAGCCACATTCAGCATCATGCCACGATACAGTAAACTCTGCTCATATATTAGCATTTATTTTTTCTGCTCTATAATATCTGCATTCTTTCAGTAATGTAAGCGACCTTGAGTATACAAAGGAATGGTAAAACAAGAGGGAGCGTGACATAATGAATGACATGAGGATGCATTTTCCAAAGCAACAGTATGTACATTGTTTCAGTAATGTAGCTTGGAGACTTATTTTCCTGGATTCAGGATGGCATTTCCATTCTTCTTTTGAGTTTTCACATAACAAATGCTCCCTAGGATAACATTTAATTATATTGGTTTTGACAGTTTTTGAGGCTATATTTCATTGTTACAAAAAAAAAAAAATATATATATATATATATTTGAGCCATATGGGTTTTATCGCATGTCAACTAAAAGGTGAATACATAATATGATATAATATAGTAAAAAAAAAAAAAAAAAAAAGAGTATATATATATATATATATATATATATATATATATATATATATATATATATATATATCACAAGTTAAATAATTGCCTATAAAGGATTAGCCCCAGTGGCCTATGGTCTTGGTCTAGAATGTTCTTTCTATGGTTCTGCAGATTTACAGATGACTCTAGCTGGGCCTATACTTTAGTTTTGCTGTTTCTTCACTTTAAGACAGGACTAAGTCAGCACTAGTACTCATTGGGTAAAACTTCAAAGCATCTATGGGTGGCCATTGAGGAATCCAAGAGAGAAGCCATATTTAGAGACATTTGTAAGTCTTTGTTCTTTCTTAGAGGAATCTGAACTAGGTTGTTTGCTACGTGTCTTCTAAGCTCTGAATTCAGACTATAAAAATACTCTTAGAAGGGACGGTTTGCTATAATTCTATATGGCTGTAAACTAACATTTACTTTGTTTTTTACATAGTGTAATAATTCTAATAATATTTTATTTGTATAATCTGCTTTTTCTACTTTAAATTGTATTCTTCCCAAAGTTGAATCTATTGTTAATGTTGACCTGTTGTAGTATACAGCTTATACCATCCCATTCACTTAGTACAAAGCCTTCCTTATCTCCTGTCATTTACCGCCAACTAACCTCCTATGCTCATATACAGTATGCATGGGAGGAAGAGCCGCTAAGCAAACAAGTTATTGGCTCAAATCTCAATACATGCAATTTATTCTTGGGTGAGAATATGTGTGTCCTGAATACAAAGAACCAAATGATATTATTTATTCTCAGAGCCCATTCATTCTATGATATTCTACATACGAAGGGTTCGCATAGATATAATACAAAAAAACTAAACAGGTGCAATAAACTAACTTAGTGACCGGTTGGTACGAAGAGAGACAGGACCTTATTCGAACTATAAGGGAAGGAGGGCAGAGATATTTGAGTGTCGTCAGCATAGCAATCTTAGGGTATGTTCTCATTGAGTTTTTTGCAGGCAGATTTTGATGCAGAATACACCTCAAAATCTGCCTGAAAAAATGTCTCCTATTTATTTCAATGGGAGTCTCTAGCAGTTTTTCCACTAGCAATTTTTTTTCAGCTAGCGGGAAAGTGACATGTCTTATCTTCATGCGGATTCAGCGGCTGAGTCAGCAATTCGAGACTCCCTCCTGATTAGGCCCATTCATCCAGGCCTATTCAGGGGTGGGATGCCATGACGGGATGCCAATACAGTGCATTGGCATCCCGTCGTGGCTAGCCATGCAAAAAAGTCACACGGCAGAAAATGTTTCTGTCGGGTGAACTAATCCTAATTGTTAAGGGATTGTATGAGTTGCAATGGCATAGATGGAGATTAGTAGGGGTCTCAGAACAGAGCTGTTTGGGTCACCAGGCTTCACCAGGCTTCACCAGCATTCAGGGGTACAAGCGCCTAGCTCCCATTCACTTCTTTGGGAGTGCCAGAGATAGTTCAGCTATTTCGGCTGCTCCCATTGAAGTAAATGTGAATAAAGGTGAGTCTGTGTTCACAAGGGGTTCATCCGCTTTGCCACTGGTTGTATTCACAGCAAGAGTAGATATGCCACATTGCCAGGTTAGGTAGGGGTCGCAACATTCAGACTTCCAGTGATTAGCATCTTATCTGTAATCCTATGGCTAGAGGATAAATGTTGTTGTTGTAGTATAAATGAAGTCACTTGTGAGTTCCTTGACCTATATATTAATGTAAGGTCATCTATACATATGTCCATCCTCCTACCAATTACAGTTGAAGGCATGTAACTGTAACACTGCATTAGGGGAAAGGGTAATAGTTTTTAAAAAATCTTATAGTATTACAGGTAATACAAAATTCAGGCTATTATATAGAATTTCTACCACTATTATCCAATATCATGAAATGAGAAGAATGATTAAAAATGACCCTTTGCAAAACAGCCATTGGACAAAAAAATACTAGATATGACTTGAATGAATCTTATCTTTTAACCTTCTAATTCTTAGAGTGTATACTAGTATACTGGTGGGTAGGGATGAGCGATTGACTGAAAAAGATCGGAAACGAAATTCCGATACCGATAGCTCAACTTACCTGCACAGAACTACTGCTGCTCCACGTTGTTCTTGCTCCTCTTCTCTCTAATTCACATGCCTGCAGAGCGCCGTGCGCACCCCCGCCTCCCAGGCTAGTGTTACAGATGCTGGGAGAAGGCGGGGCTTGTGGCTTAGGAGATCGTAGGCAGGTACTGGGAGGGGAGACGTGAGTGATCCATTGACTTGTATTAGAATCAGAATTGGGATTGGGTTCGGTTTCGGATGGAAAATGATTGGAAATAGAATTTTAAAAATGATCCTGAAATCTCAAGATTGGCTCAACGCTACTGGTGGGTTTTCCAGAGCATTGAGTGTGTTACCTTGTCCTAACCCAATCTAATTGGCGTGTAACATAAATAGTATTAGATTGAAGCCCATATCGCATAAGTATATCATAATATAGACAGAAGGCATTAAAGCAAGGCATGTTACAACTGAGACCAGCCTCAAGGGAAGCCTGTAATGTCAATATGTTGTTGGGAAAGGGGGGAAGGCAATAGTGAAATGTCAGAAAAGGCATATTTCCATTGTTAGCATAGCATGTTGGCATCAACATAATTTAGTGTTGAGGTCATTATGTACAGAAGCTTGTAGCCATTATTAATGAAACAGATGCCATGTTTTATTTACTGCTACTCACAATTCTCCTAATATGATATTTATAGCTTGAAGTTATAAGACATAAGAATAAAAAGTCACAGTTTTCAGATTTAGTGGTTTGTCATAAGAGATAATCCTGAATCATTTTAGATAGCTTGGATGAATCATAATGAAGCAGGCACTGTGTTGCTACATCTAGGACACTAAGACGTAAAAGGCATAGATAAGACACTAAGACGTGAAAGGCATAGACAGATTCGCTAGAGAAAAAGGAAAATGATGTGACCCTATGTAATATAGAATAATAATGATAATAATAATATATATAATAACATAACTGAGCCATACAAGTTATTAGTATACAAATAATTGTAATGAGCGGCTTTAGTATTTATAGTATTTTAAAAGAATGACTGATATACATAATACAGTAATATAACTGTATTAATAATATTTTTCTAGATGTGTTTACAGTATATTCAGGCTGAACACCATATAATAATACCATACATAGGACAACAAGAAGATGCTCTGTGGAAGGATTCTTCGGTGTAATCTTAAGAGAAAGCCATGGCACACTTACTTCAATGCAGATGTGTAGAATATATGTAACAGTTATATAGAATATATCATATGCCCTTCATATAATCATTGTACAGGTATAGCAAAATTTATCCCAAAAGACAACAAAAGCCATTGAAATATCTTAAAATAGTTGACGTAACACATTATATATGATATCAAATTTTTCTACATCTGAATTCCGAGTAGATCCAGATAATTTACTGAATGGTTCGGTCCAGCAAGAACCTTTGCCCAGTCGTACTTGGATTACGTCATCATATTATAGTGTTTGGCTGCTACTTCCTACTTATTCTCCAGATATGACGTGAGAAAGATCCTTATTGATTCAGAATGTTGTGCAATGCTTAAATTATCTTGATGTACTCTTATCGAAGTTAGGGCTTCAGAACCTTGCTTTATGTTAGTCATTCTGCTTAGAAAGTGGCCAAGAAACGATGCCAGGTCAAAGCTGGCATTTTTTTCCTCCAATGTCCGCAAGATACTCATTATTAACAGGACATGGAAATGTGGCACAAGCTGCTCTGGGAAGAGACTGATGCATTGTTGTAAGTGTAACTCAACTTTCTGACAAATTTAGATTTTCTGGCAGTAATTAAATTGTATAATATACTTTATCAACAAACTTTGATTCCTTTCTAAGAAGTCCTGGATTTCCTTATTCTTTCTTTTGTTTGTGTATTGAGAAATATACACTGCTTTCACTAAATGTATGGGTGTACGGGAGTATAGACTTGTATAAAATGCAAAGAAGCCAACGGTATGCTCACACGGCGCCGCATCCGCCGCTCCAATCAGATGCCAGCATGAAGACTCGGCGGCCCGCTTGATTATCTACACCTCTGCCCTCTCCATCACCTGCTCCAATCGGAGCTCAGGGCGATGACGTCCTCTCAGGTCCTTCAGCCTCCACCGACCGTGCTTTCAGTGCTCGCGGTTGTAAAATTCGCCAACCTACGAGGATGGTAAGGCACCTATGTTTCCTTCCGGGCGCCATTCTAGGTATGTGCAAAATCTGACTGTAATCCGTAAAAGATGGCTCTTCTAGGTTTTATAATGTCCAAAAAATAACTGTTCGAAGTTATATTAGGCCTGAGCTTCCATGCATTAAGCAAGAGCCTTCCCTCCGACCTAGAGAATGTTGTGTACAGATTGAAGTTCGCAACAAAGAAAGAATAAAGAAACAGGATTTCACAGAAAGGATCCAAAATGTCTTAATAAAGTATATCAGAAATGTAATAATCAAAAGCTGTGTTTAGTTACTTATAAAAAATTCTCCATTATTCAGAAATTCCACTCGTAGTCTGTTTACATATATTAGAAGCCTTTAAAGGATTATTCCGGATTAGACAAAAAAGTCTGCCTTCTTCTGAAACAGTGCACTCTCTTAGGATTGACCTCTTCTTCATTCAAGTTAATAGGGTTGGGCTTCAGTATAAAATACCAGATGAAGCCTATGTACAAGATGGCTCTACTTTGAGCACATCGAATAAGTTCCAGGCAATGGTTCCATTTAGTAGAGTCATACTTGGACTACGAAGACCTTAGACAATCTTGACAGACTTCTGAAGGGATTTAGAGCACCATGAAAACATAATTGTGTAATGTGTTTGTCATTTGACTTACAACAATCTAAAATAAAGAAGAAAATATTATTTAATATCTTTTTATCATTATGAATTTTATGCAATATCAAGCTGCTAATGATGAGATAATGACCCGAGGGATAAGACTTTGCTATAGTCACTTATCACTTTTCAACAATAACAACCTTTTCTTTAGGTGTTACTTCCTAATTACACAATTTATCCTCTCATTAACTTGCAGTAAGATGAGGTCAGATGACACAAGACCTTGATCATATTGTATGCACAATAGACTTACATTGGGAAGCATTTATCACCGTCTCATCGCGGCTTTAAATGTAAGATGAGGGATAAAGACAGGACACATAGATTGTAAATGTATAAAGAAGGCCTATACGTACCTGTAGGTGGCTGGACATTTTACTGATTCCATTATTGCTGTCATAGAAAGCCAGGCATGGGATTCTTGGAAAGCTTGTGATGCGATTGCTGAGGTATAGGTATAGTGGGTATCAATTGCTACTGAGCCCTGGAGCTTTAGGGGATCAAAAGGTGTCTCTACAATATAAGACACAAGGTAATACAGATAGCTCATGGTAAGTTGGTCTTCATTACAGAGTTTACATTGAGGCTCAGATGTTTCAAGTTATGGCTTGGGTGAACAAGTTGGATTGCATTGTATAGTCCCAGGGTAGGACTGTATGCTCTTACAGTAGATGGATTTCAAGACCATAGGCATACAATGATACACAGAGATAAAGGCACTCCATGTGGGACCGTATATTTCCTAGTGCTATATTATAAAGATGAGCAGTACTTCTATGGAACTAACCCCAAAAATATTTTCTGCTATCCGCACTTAGGAAGTTAGTGTGGATAGCATAAAAAAAAAAACCAAAAAAAAAAAAACCTCAGGATAGGGAATAAGGGTCTGGTCTCTGAGAGATTGACTGCCAGGATCCCTGTGATCCCAAATGTGATAGAGAACTATGTGTGAATGCACCGGTGGTGTATATACGTGACCGCTGCTCTGTTCACTTCTGTGGGACTAACACGACTAGAAAAATAAATGAAATACTGGTCACTCAGTTGAGCTTGATGGAATTCCCCTTCAATAAAGTGGGTTGGGTTGATCATTGACTGTTATTAATAATAATAATAATAATAATAATAATAATAATAATAATAACAATATTATTATTATTATTATTATTATTATTATTATTATTATTATTATTTGTATAGCATCATTAATTCCGTGGTGCTGTACATTATTATATTAATTCCATGGTGCTTTACATTTGAGGGTTTACATATGGTACAAAAAATATACAAAACAAATATAATACTAACAATGACCAGCTGGCACAATGGGGTAGAGGGCCCTGCAAGGGCTTAGAATCTACAATTCTTCAAGTGAAATATTCATGACGCAGTTAAGACTTCCATTTTAAACGGGAGACACTATACCAGTATGAACAGATGTTGTATAGTAACAAACATTACAAAAGTTTACATAGGCCCCCATAAAATTAGAAGCATATAGAGGTATAATAGTGGGCCATATACTGGACGGTCACTGATTGTAACTGCGTAACAGGGAGAGATGGGCTTAAAGGAAGTTTATCATGTCCAAACTAAAAATAATGGCACGTAGGGGTTTTTCATAGAATTAAAAATGTACATTTGTGGCCACAAACCAATGAAAGAAAAATTACATTTTATTGGATGTGCCCAACAATGTCCCTGTAGCTGTGAATGACATTTTCAGCCTTTGCCTGCGTCACAGCTGTCTGTACTAAATTTGTCTCTACCCCAAGTCCACTTTGCATATCTATATAAGATTATTATCGCTACATTGCGTTATCGTTTTGTGGCAATAACAGTAAGTTTCTGCTCCTATTAAAGGCCCCTAAATGAACATCTACTATCTACAATTGGAGCTCTCCTTAGATTTTTAAGAAAAGAGATAGAAGAAATGGCTTGTCGTATCCACTATGCATACATTTTTTTTTTTTTTTATCTGTAAAGCTCTACACTTTGCAGCCGAGTTGTACAACACATAGTAACAGGGGCGAATCAATACAATTACAAAATCGGTTCCAGCGGTAATTTAGATTATCTCTCCTACAGAGATAAGCAATGGTAAATATAAGAATTCTGTAGATGCAATATACAACTGGCTTTAATACTTGCACAAATAAATATGAGGTATATAGGTTTAAAAAAAAAAAAAAAACATTAGGATAAAAATTTTAAAGAACTCTAATAAGGATGCATCCTTGTTCTAGTTTTACTCATTGCACTATATGCTTCATTGAAACTTTTCTATCACTACAGCAATGCATTATATTACCGTATAGTACAGTCTTTGACAAACTAAGTAGAAAATGTTCTATTTTTGTGCGGTACATTTCATTGTGTACTAGAATCTGTATAATTATTCACCCACTCAGGTCCTGAGAGGGTGAAAATTTAATAATATATGAACCTATAGACAAGGAAGTCAAGTAAGTTTTACCTTCATTTATAAGAATCATAAGAATAGCAGTCACATGCTTGATATATATATATATATATATATATATATATATATATATATATATATATATATATATACATACACATGTGTGTGTGGTAGGTGACTGTATTAATATGCTTCACTGTATGACCGATACATTTTGGTTCTGTAGAGTGTATATATGCGTATTAATTCTGCTATAGCAATTGTAAATTGCAGATCCATATTACCAATTACACACTGGGTCATTGTGTGTGCCAGACTCATATATGAATATTTTCTTTTATACTTGACTTCTATTATTCAGCATTTTCTGAAGAAGGATGCAGCGGAGTCAAGCCAGGTTAAACCTACATAATGCAGAAACTCAAGGTGTAAATCCATCAGCTTTCACCAATTCCGCCAGAGGAATACGTGTGGTTATATACTGTTGAACAAAAGAAAAGCATTCTACATACCGGTATAGAAGACGTTAACTTGGTAGACCATGCACTACATTATTAAATGTAGTAAGTGTAATAAAATGTAGCACTACATTATTAGCATATTGTGGCATCTGTCATGTTAACATCTGCTTCATCTGTAGGTAAAATCCAATAATTGGTGATTCAGAATTGAACTACATTTCAGGTGTCATTTATATTATTAGCACAGAGTTGGTATTTTCTAACTGAATTTTCACAAAACGTTGAAATATTTGTTCTATGTATATGTAAGTATATGTCTTTATACATGGTGTTTTATCAGTTTTTCCACTGCTAATGTCCCCATTTTGGCTTTAGCAAATTTTGCATCTTACTTTGAGGCTGTGGGCATATACAATAAGAGCAGTCTGCCCCCTACCCTCTCCATTATGTCTACTGTGGTTTCTTTACATGCAATTCTGCCAGGAGTAACTGTACAAGAGCAAACAAATAGCTTAGAAATCCCCAAGTGACCATCATATAGGAGATCCTGAAACATTGGACAGTAAATATAGAACAGATATATGCAAATAGCCATTACATTCTACCATCTACCATGTAGACATGAGACAGGAAAGGAGCAATCTATGAGCACAGTCAGTAAAGCTGCTTGCTGTCTGAACTATATCTTATCTGTAACCGCACAAGCAGCCAGAAGTGCATGCAAGTACATAGAAGACTTTTTTTTCCCACATTATAAGCTGTGAGATGTGCAGAATCTTCAGTCCTTGCAGTTTGTAGACATGTGTGAGTCTGAGTAGTTTTTCCCATCTGCATTCACTGTGTGCGAACCCTCCTTCCTCACCTCATTGTCTTTCCGTCTTGCTGTTAGGGACATACTTCCTTGGTAACGAAGGAGTCAGCTGTATATCAACTAGAAGAGAGACACCTATAGGAAGAAACTTTACAGAGGTTTTCAGGCATAAAACAGCAACATTTTTATTTCAAGTTCATGACATGTTGGTTCAGAATCACAATCTCTATGAAAGATGTCTGAAAAGTTAGTAAATATTTAAGCTCATCTACAGTGACATAACAAACATAATCTATCTATGCTATAGAGGGATGCATGGCGCACTTTTGGCAGAAGACCCTTTTATGTACAAAACGTGCACCACAACCCCTGTTCTGCACCTCACTTGCCACATGTCACCCCTAACCTTCAGTGTCAAGCTGAAAGTGGTGAAACATTCAATCACTGGACTAAGGGGTTAAATGTGCAGTACTGGTGATGTCACTACTGGTGCATCACTTGGACCCCACATGTGACCAATGAGGCCAGTGATTGTCCATAGCAGTTACAAAAGCTTTTGCATTTCAGACCTGAGCGGTCACCAGAGGGAATGGGGTGCATGGCATCTGAACTGGAGGCCAATGATTGGTTTTGTTTCCGTTTTTATTTTACACCACCCCCTGGGTTTAAAAAAGAACCATTCCTACAATTTTTGTCCACTAGACCATCACTACTGTATGTCATTAAAGTGAGAAAAAAATAGGACCTACAAAATTTATTGTATAAAAAAAAAGGATTTTTAATATTTTGGGTTTGGATTAAAGGGGACGTTCGTAAAGTATTTTCATACAGTGGAATGAAATGTATAAGTTTTCCACTTTCATAGAAAAGATGTAAAGTCTAATAAGTCTGTAGGTGACAAATTGGATAAAATTAGCTATATAATAAAACCAGTTTGGGTTAAGTCCTTGACTTTGATAAACTACAGACATATCAAGAGATGCAAGAAGCGTTAGATGGAATATTCTATATCATGTGTAGTATATAAATTGCCTTAATTATTTTGTGTTCAATTTTAATTGGAAATATTAAATTACACATTTGACTGATTACAAAGAAATAGATGCTATAAAACTCAACTTTACATGTTACATGTCAGACATAATATCATACCATATTAGATAAATCAGTGCATTGGGAATCCTTCACTAGACTGAAGAATGTGGGTCAGCTAAGAGATGCAAACTTGCAGCTTCCTTGTTGGTTCTCAAGTCTTTGTTTACTTACATCTGAATAAATGTGCAATTTATTCACACAATATTCCCAGGTGTGAATACCAATTAATTTAGACAATGTGGACTAGAATATCAAATTCACTTGGTTAAATAGACAGCATGTTTTTTTTTTGTCTTTCTGTATGTATTTCAGTATCTATCTACAGATCTTTATGTATTTGAGATCAGCATTTAACTGATCTCCATTTGGTTAAATATTCCAGTCTGTCTTGCAACCAATTCAACACAATATCACAACATACTAACAAAAGCCTTGAAAGGCTGTAATGCATCCTCCCCACTGGGTGGTCACATATAGACAGCCAATCGTATATCAATAGGATAGATAGCAGATTATTTTGTGTTTCGAAAAGTTGCTTAACTTGATATGTCCAACCAAGATCTCTCAAATGTATGAAAAAAGAGGACTTTTATTAAACCAAGCACAAGAACCCATTCTCAAGCTTGAGTCTTGAGAAACACCCCCTGTGAAATAAAACATTGCATTTCGAGCTAATAACAGTCAATCAAAAGTCCCAGGCGGCGCAGGAGTTAACAAAGGATGGTGCAGGTTACATTGAGCCCTGGCCAAGGGTCTCATTCAGAAAAACAAAAATTGCAGCACTCTGGGATTTAAAGATGCAAAAAAAAATTTCAAGCTTGAGAAAGGTCCTGTCACTTAAGACAAAATGTTGCCCTCACATGGAACAAAGATTTCATTTTTTTTTTTTTTTTGTATCCTGAAATTGCGGAGTGTCTCTGTCTTTCTATTTTTTTTTTAATCTATCTATCTATCTATCTATCTATCTATCTATCTATCTATCTATCTATCTCCTATCTATCTATCTATCTATCTATCTATCTATCTATCTATCTATCTCTATCTCCTACCTATCTATCTATCTATCTATCTATCTATCTATCTATCTATCTATCTATCTTCATATATCACAATCCTTAAAGGATTGTTACAGTTCACACTTTAACCCCTGCACAGCCTTAAAATAACAAACACTGTATATGTACCTGTAAGTATATGTACCTTTCCGTTTGGCTGCAGATCCATCAGAGAGTCACCATTCAGGTCTCTGGTGTTCCTGACCATTGGCCCACACATGAGTGATGCCGCCAATCAGTGATAGTAGTGATGCTCTGCTCAGAACATATTTGCGAATGACTTGAACAGATACTTTCTGATGGAGCTGTAGCCAAACAGAGAGGTAGATATATAGTGCTTTGATATCAACAAAGACCAAGAACCCAAACGGCCACTCTGCTGGCTCCGATAGGGGAGATAAGTATACAGTGTTAGATTTATTGGAGGTTCTGAATGGGTTAAAATATAAACTGGAACACCAATATGATGTAAGAGAAATCTATTATATTTTTTCAGTGCATAACAGATGTTGGCTAGAGGTTCCCTATTGTTAGTAATGTGTCTGTCAACCAGAAGTGAATAAAATTATGAACGCGGCATTATGAGTAGCATAGTATCTCATTGTATTAGCAGATATATCCACCCTTAAACTAGGATTTGGTTAAGAACACCCAGTGTCTCATACAACCTATTTCATACAACATTGGAACATGCTAACAAACCCCTAGACTGTCTGCAATTCAACCAACCACTGGGTGGAGAGCGGCCATAGGATAGATATTTTCTTGCAGAGTATTGTGATATTGTATTGTCTAGAAATGCCAGTCCTCTCATAACACACATATCTGGGCATGTCAAAATAAAAGGTGAAGAAGGAGACGTCTGGACCATCTGGACTTCTTCTTGTATGCGATATGAATCAGAACTCATATAGAATATTATGTTCATAATTTCTAATTTGGCATACAGTATAAACAGACGATATCTTCATAAGACATATATGTATCAGATCGTCTCTGTTTCATCTACGGTCCGATAGATACATAAATGGGATCTGTAAAAATCTACTATAGGAATTTAAGAGAAAATAAAATAGGACAAAACAAAGAGGCATAAATATTAGCCAAGGAATAAGTAATAACATGTTGTATAGGAATACTGTATACATTTTTATTTCCTACTTCCTTTGAAGCTTACATAAAAGTGAGCATCAGCATACCTTTGAAGACATAGAGAGGTATCGCACAGTATTCATTGATCCTCATAAATGCAATGTAGATATTCACAAGACAGTGAAATATTCACACGTTTTTATTTCATTATTTAAATAGAATTTACACATCCAAACAAAGATTCCTTATTAACTTACGGACATGAGATGGGAAAAATCCAAAATTTAAATTTCAAGGGTATAGGCAAAAACCAGTATAATATGTGATTTACACACTACGGTTTGTACATTTGTAATATATGAGTATGCTGGCTGCATAATCCCATAAACAAAGACATCATGGTTCTGTATCATTAATATCAGACGTAGTTCAAATACTATTACACTCTCTAGCCTTAAGCAAATTGGAAGGATAAGTCTGAGTCAAGCTTAATCCTGAAAAAAGGTTTATAATTTGATCTACGTATGATGGCTTGTGGAAAATGAACAGGAAAAAAAAAAGAAAAAAATGGACTGAGACAATAGTAAAGTAATGATGGATATGGAAAAGGAGTTACTTAATAGGTGTTATTCAACATATAAGATACATAATAAAACAAATCAATAGAATTTATAGGAACATCTACATATAACAATTGTGGAGTCTGTGTCGGTTCCAGAAAGTTCAGTGGTTAGCAGGACAATACCAACAAGAGGGCCACTTTTGCATTTTTTTTGTAGCTATGACCATAAGTACTATAAATGTGGTATCACATGCAAGTTTGAGTAGATGGACTACTAACTAATAAATTGATTGATATTTATTATAATATATTTGACCGGTTAGTCACATGTTTTTGTAATAGATTTCATTTGCACAGGTAAATAGAGGTATTACAAGGCACTTCTCTATGTCTAACAACCTACACCGTGCTACTTCACTGTATGTACAGGCCTACTCCTCTACCATTTGGCTACACTATGGAAACAATGCTGAACACCAAAATGTCCAAATGATTGCAGCAGTAGCCATGTCCTGTATTCAATATTGAGCACATTCAATTACCTAATCCTTTTGGAGAATTAATATATTAACTCTCAATGCATCATTTGTGAGAGTGCACAGATGTAGCCAAGTTTAACATGACTTTTGACACATTAAGGAAACTGTTAATAATTAGAGGTGAGCGAACACTGTTCAGATCAGCCGATCCGAACAGCACGCTCCCATAGAAATGAATGGAAGCACCTAGCACGCAGACTTAACCCCCCACGTGCCGGCCGCTTCCATTCATTTCTATGGGAGCGTGCTGTGAGCGTGCTGTTCAGAACGGCTGTTCCGAACAGTATTCGCTCATCTCTATTAATAATCACTTTAAGGTCGGGGCCCCACAAGACTTAAACCGCGGTGTTTTCCTCCAAAGTGAGAATCTAGAGGATTCTAGAGAATCCAATCCACGCATTACAGAAAAATCCATGCAGCGGAAGTGCTGAGATTTCCAACGTATTTCCACCTATCCATATTACGTTATGTGCGTACAGCAAAATAAGAAAATAAACAAATAATTATTTACTTTGTCCCCAGGGATACTGGTGTTTGAAAGGTCAGATATGCTATAGTTAATCATATTTTAGAACAAACTATACAATTTTGTGGAAAAAAGTATTTTTTTTCACTTCCAGCTGTCCCTTATGTTTGCATATTGGTCACACAGAATGATTTTCAATGTAATGTAATATGTAATAAATGGAGCCTGACCAATCCCGTTTTTAAATGCCAAATATATTTTAAGTCAATGCCTAACTTTGAATTTCATTTTGATTTTTTAAAGTAATACAACTTTGTAATATATCTATTTTATTGTCACATGGATTCCAATCCCCGACACAGCCACAGAGTTTATATTACACATAAACACCACATGTTTCTACTGAATTGAAGTTACACATATGTCCTCCTTTACCCATCTTCTTGACTGGACATTGGACAGATATGTGTCATGTTAAGCACATTGTTTTTTAAAAGCAACATGAGTTTGTAACACATTTACACATATACACAGAGGGATATGCCAACTATACTATTTGTGTTTATGTGTGGCCACTCAGAGGGCAAATTGCAGTTTTTGAAGTCTTTGGCATCACCAACTTGGTCCTCTCCTAGACTCTTCAAACCTCACCAACTGCACATTCAGTGTCTTCCACTTACACACCACCTCTTTTTTTTCTCTACATGTCATTCATAGCTCTGTCTTGGGAACCCTCCTCTTCTCCATTTATACCCGCGGCTTTGGTCAACTCATATAATCCCATGGTTTTCAATACACTGTTACCTCTTCGATTCTCAGTTATAGTATATCTTTCTGGCCCAGTCATTCTCCAAAGTACCAGAGTGTCTAGCAGACATAGCCTCCTTCCTCTCCTTCTGCTTTCTCCAACTCAACATGAAGAATACATGGAGTTCATCAACTTTTTCCACCTTGCATGACTTCCCTACCTGACCTACCTATGAAAGTTAATGGTGCCACACTACACTAGTCTCACAGGTCCAGATCTTAGGGGTAACCCTTGATAAATCTATCCATCAAGCCACACACCCAAGCCCTCAACAACTCCTGTCACCTCAAACTCAAGAACATTCATCAAATCTGCTGTTTCCTCCCCTCAAGAACTACAAAAATGCTAGTCCCTACCCTCATAATCTTCCACTTGGACTACTGTAACACTCTTCTCCATGGTGTTGCAGCAAAAGGGACCCCCCTCCATTACACCATAAATTTTGGTGCGCGCTTAATCCACTTCACCCTCTGTTTTTCCTTACCTGCTCCCCTTTACCAGTCCCTTCACTGGTTACCCATCACCAGCGTATAGAGTTTAAAAAGTTAATGCTGACATACAAAGCCATCCACAACCTGTCCCCTCCATTCATCTCTGACCTAATCTCCCGCTACTTACCCACACGTAGCATCCGATCCTCTCAAGACCTCCTACTCCATTTTGTTCAGCCCAGTTCAGGACTATAAAGAGTATCTATCACTCTGGAGGACCTGTCTTGAATTCAACAGACAACCAACTGATTGAAGTGGATACGCTATAATTTTTATTTTTATCCATCCATGGTGCTATAGGGAAATTTAGCAAATACTGACAGGTTTCTCCACTGTGAATTGATCAATGGGAGATCCAGTTGGGGAAACTTTGTACCTGCTTATTGTCAAGGGACCTATCTATTTAAGAGGTATCTAAATGATTATGTATTATAAACATATTTATGAATTTCTATGCATATGTAATTTTTAAAGCAATATCTGTAATAAGCAATCTACTATTTGCAAAATCATATCAGTATTATTTTTATATCTAAAGACGCCCCCTCTTAAAAAAGGGACTGACTATTTTTAGGTTTTTTTGTTCAGCTATTAAAAATATGACCCAGACAGCTGCTGTTATAGCCCATAGAGCTGATTTGTAAACATGTATCATGGATAGATCTTACCACTGACATCTTACAGTGAAATGTTTTTATCTTAAAGTGGAAAAATAAATGACCTTTCTTTTAAATTATTTTATTCTGTATTACTGAAGCTGTCAGATGTTCTAACGCCTCTGGCTTATGTTATGAAAAGTTACCAGAAAATCATGAGTGTCTAAGGATTCTGTTATGGAGCCGGCACTCAGTTACATCTTTATTAGTGACATTACAAATGGTCAGTAGAGAAAAATATCATGCCTCCTTACAGTTGACACAAGAATCTGCAAGAGGTTTAATACTCCATAGGGCAACTAAACCAAATAATAATTTGGGATTCTTTCAAGATAGAGAACGTGAGGCTAATATACTTTAATATGATTTATTGGAATGTAACACACTGAAGTCTACAAGTAGAATAAATAACCTAACAATATTGGCTTCTACAATATACAGATGACTTTAAAAGGATTTTCTAATATAACATAGGAGAGGGAATGTCATAAGATAACAAAAGAACTGAAACCATTTTGGTGGTCGCTGCCAGTTGCTAGAATGGAGTATAATAAGAATAAGTAGAATAAGGTGCTATCTGGTATTCCATGGATCTGGTCAATGGTACTGTCTCTTGTGACTGTCATTATAAGGGAACACTCAGATCAAATCAGGCGTGATAATATTACATATTGGAGAGTCATAGTCAGAACAATGTTAGGACTATGCAGCACTTGAAAATTCAAAGGCTCCAAGTGTGTTAGTTGTGATGGGCTGGCGGGCGATCGTGGACCAGTTCAAAGAATCGTTCTTTTACAGACACTGTAGACAGGGAATAATGTCACATCTCTGGGGATCTCACTGCTGGTTCATCAAGTAATTAGGAGAATGGGGGACTTCCCTTATGTTAAGTGCCAGTACACTTGTGTGACTGGTGCTCTATTTATTGCTTTGGGGCTGTTGGGGCTGCAATATCTGGGAGCCACTGCGCCTCCATAGAAGTGGATGGGGTTCCTGTCAAAAGGTAACTAAATAAAGTGCACTTGCACTTCATTAACAGGGAGGATGCAAGGGAACATTCAGCAATGCTCCACAGCAATGCAATACTTATCCCCTATCCCATGCATAAGGGATAGGTGCTGTAACAGGAAACCCATTTAAGTATCCCTTTTTTAATTATTATTTTATTCCCTCCTATTAGACATTTTTTTTCTTGGAAACCCCTTTAAGTTATGACTATAGAATCATGAATCTATAGTGTACCCAAAAGTGTGGCAATGCAGAGGTAACAATGAATCAATATAAATCAAAGGTAGGAATTATATTGGTTACTAAGACTAAACAAGAAACAAATAAAATGTTATGTACATGCTTATGGTATCAGAAAACAATGTAAATAAGAATAGAACTATAACATGTACTAACCAACTGAAAGGACACTTTTACAAGAACCTTGAATCAACCGATACTCTAAAGTTTTACAGAAACATTAAAAGGATCATTGAAGAATATTAAACTGTGACATTCTTGGTCCTGTCTGTGTATGGTGTCATCAATATCAGATTTATGAGAGTCTGATATCTGACATCTTTCACAATCAGTTTTTGAAGGGTCCAAGAAGCTCAACCAAGTGCTGCATTTTTCTATTGGTTCATTACTAAGCACTTGCATCTGAGGCAAATGATAAGTTTGAAGCCCTACTCTGTATTTAAATACTCTGATGAAAGCAAAGTGACTTCTTAGCACCCCTGTGGCATTCAGCACCCAAGACGCTTCCCCCAGTTGCCCTTTCACCACTTTGGGAGTCCACTGCTTTAGGAGTGAATTTACATTTACGGATTGTAAAAATGAAATGGAGACTCCAAACATCAGAATAATTGTTCTGTGTAACAGAGGTCAGCGACCAAACATTAAAGAACAAATTGATGATTTCTTGTTTGTAAGATCACATGATCCGTCAGACGCACCTTGTGTTGTTCTGGTTAATTTGACATTGTTGACTTCTTAGGATAGTAACAAATATTTATGTGTACATGGAATTGTTGTGTAGGTGTGAGCGTTATTATGCAGTAATTCCTAGAATTCAATGTGCTCATGTTTAGATTAGGTATTGTTCTGCACAAAGAGACCCTCATCATTTTATCCTTGTCGTTTTAATGAGAAGATTTACAAGAATCGACAGGTTTGGAAAGGACAACGTCACATTATTAGGCAATCATCTGGATTGTTCTAAGACATTTCATTTAAAGGAATCTGTCATCATATTTTCAGTGCCTCAAAGTGTATCTCCCATTTCATTTTTATGTGTATATTCATTTTGCTATTGTGTTGGGTGTGTTTGGTGAACATTTTTTGGAATATACTTAAGTAACCTATCTAACTTCCTTTAAAAAGAAAACAAGTTCTAAAATTCTTCCTGAGCTGTTACCAGGAAAATCTTTACACATTTCTATTGGCAGTATGTAGAGCTATAGCATTCATCAAAGGAGGGGGAGGGGGGCACTTCAAATGTCTGTATCTCTGGTTATATACCACCTAGAAAAAAGGTTTGGGTATTACATGTAAACTGAGATTCTCAGCTGTCAAAATATATAACAAACTAAGATATCACTAGTTAAAAACACAGTTGGGAATTTTAACTTTATATACAACAGTACGGCAGGTGGTTTAAAACCAGAGATACAACCATTTTGAATTGACCACTCCCCCCTTTGATATATGCTACAGCTCCACATACTCAATTGAATACAGGTGTACGGGACAGACTGACAATTTTTAAAGAATTGCTATTTATAACCTATTTTCTATAAAATTAATTAAGTATACTACAAAAATGTTCATCAGTCAACCCCCAAAACAAAAGCAAATTAAAAAAAAAAAAACAAAAGTTAAACATTTTTTTGCAAATGTAAATAATACCAGTTACCATTGGATACAACCATGAATGCAGGAACGTTCTATGGTCTGGGACTTGTTAGAAACCCGGCCATGATTTCCTTATTGTGGTAAGATAAGGAAGATAACACAACAACAATAAGAAAACCATGACTGGGATTCTGACAAGTACCAGACTGTGAAAAGTCCCTGTATATCTTGGTCATATCCATTGATAAATAATCTAGATGAGTCTGCCACTGCTAAGATGGTTAGAGAAAATCTTTAAAGTAATTTAAATTTGCAAAATTGTTTAGATTTTAATAATTTATAACATTTTAATATGATTGATTGATGTCCTGATGAAAACCTCCAAACTGCCCCCCATCATCTCCCCAAAGAAGACATGCCAGATTTCAAACATGTCTGACCCTTTTTCCTCATAGGATATAAGCTGCTACCAGAAGAGATTCTGGCAACAACTCACTGCCATCTGACAGAAAGTTCATGCTTGGCTGAGTTGTGCATGAATGTGTATATGATGGTCAGTAAGAATAGCTATTGGCTGATCTAGTGGATACATAAGACTATGAAGGTATACGATTAGAGTTACTATGTGTTTAGAAGAATTGGAACTTCTTTTTTCCAATAGAGATGTCTAAAGATACAATATAGCCATAGAACTTAAAAATAATGCAATGATATTTCATGTCCTTTGGCGGTATTATATATTTCTAGAAAGGAGACAGTGAATTCAGTGCATCAGCTTTGCCGGTACGTGCACCTGTGCCAGAGATACCGGTGCCATTACTGTCAATGGAAGAGGACATGAATGGTCCACTTTAATATGAAGTTATTAGAGAAGAGCGAGTAGTATTCAAAACTATAGTTTTGAATACCTCGCTCCATAGGAATGAATGGAAGCGGCTGGCGTGCGGCCAACACTTAACCCCTTGCTATTTGGCCGCTTCCATTCATTCCTATGGGAGCAAAGTATTCGAAATTATGTTTTGAATACTATTCAAATCAACTCTAGAAGTTATCCTAGATTAATATATAATAAAGCCTCTGGAAACAATTATGTGAGCAATAATTTTCCAATAATCACATTTTTACCATTGATTTATTTTTAAGCAGTAAGCCACAAAGTGAGACATATTTGATGTAGTTTTTTTCTTCACTATTTCCTGTGCCATGATCAGCATTATAGCATTTACTATCATGTTCTAGAACCGGTATAATAAATACACCATGAAGCAGCAACACACAGAATCCTAAGATACACAACGACTCCTGTCACGTAGCTTTGCTTTGCAGGAGCCATTGAGTGATCTCAAGAAAAAAACAAATCCAGTAGCTAATGTTTAGCTGCATAGGGGGACAGGTAAATTGCAATTTCCTTGTAACTCCGTGACTAGACAATGTAAATCAATCTATTAATCCTATCTGATGCATGACACACAACATCAGTCTCTATGGAGGAAGTATTTAAATAGGGTTATAAATAATGTATTACCACATAGAAAAGAGTGAAAATTTTCTATCACAGACCTTTATTTGCATGTTTTGCAAAAATTTGAGGCTGAACTGTGGGATTTTATTTGAGAATTTCAAGTCCTATCTTTTATTCGGCACACATGGCTTCATAATATAAAATTGGCTTTAGACAACAGGATTTTTCACAGATCACTTTTATGTAAGCACCAATCCAACTAAATATATTCAGTGTTGATGTCTAGAAAAATATATCGCCATTATACTTTTATGAGTTTTTGACGCAATACATTTCACTCCATTCTCTCCAAGAAGTTTCCTGGTAATATATAATTTATAGATACAGTATAACATATTTTAACTTGCTGTGGTGTAAAACAGTATCTTATTACTGAAGACAACAACATCCATTGAAAGAGTTGAGTTTTTACATTTATATAGACCTAACTTTTCAGGGTGCAGCAGAGGGTCAGCTGGGGATGTAGAGGAATGAGATATCTGCCCGCTGCCCCACATTGCACTCTCCAACCCTCTTCTATATACTCTGTTTCACTAACTTCAGCTCAACATCAAAAATAAGCCTGAGTTGCAGTTCATTAAAAATAGTTTCTAGGCAGGACTGATACAGTAGAGCCTTCATCAGGGAACAGACAACCCCAAAAGAATCACAACCCCTTAGGAAAGCAGACACTACTTTCAGACATTAACCTTAGAGCTGTACAAGATGGCACAACAATAAGGGTTGAACTCCGATAGTGCCGAGTCCTCCCACACAAATCAAGTAGCCCTGTTGGTATCACTCCAATCTATATCTATATTTAAATATGTCTTTTCTTGAGATGCTATATAAACCTAAGGCCTGGTTCACATCTGCGTTTGTTATTCTGTTCGCGGAGTCCACTTGTGTACCCCCCCGAATGGAATACCGAACGCATTGACAAGCGGTGAGCTCATGAAAGCACACGGACCCCATAGACTATAATGGGGCCCGTGTGTTTTTTGCACGGTGTCCACGTGAGTCATGGGAAGAGAAAAGTACTTCATGAACTACTTTCCTCTCCACATGACTTGTGCGGACACCGTACGAAAAACACATGGTCCCCATTATAGTCTACGTGCTTTCAGTGCTCACAACTTGTCATTACGAACAGAACAGAATACTGAATGCAGATGTGAACCAGGCCTTAGTTAGCTAACATTTTCAATGCCAGATCCAGCACTTTTGACTCCTGTTCAAAAAAATGCTGGCAAAATCCATAAAACTGCCAATTTTCTGGTTTTGTTTGCAGAATTGTCCTACGAAAATTGGACTGTTGGCAAGTATGTTGAAAGAAGGTATTCTATGAAATATATATATATATATATATATATATATATATATATATATATATATATATTTATTCTGAGAAATGGTTAGCAAAACAGTGTAACTGCTTCTGTTATTTGGAGATTAAAAAAAAAAAAAAAAATTGTAGCTTGGACCAAGCTTAGTTTTGCCCTGCAAGAGTTAAATGTGGAAGACACAAAGTCAGCCCAAAATAAGAGCATGTTGAAGTGAAAGTGCCTGGTGGTTGCTATATACTTGTCCTAGTGATGATGACAGATTCTCCCGCAGTGTAATTACATTCACAAGCCATCCACGCATCTATCACGGTAATGGAATTTAATTTTTTTTTCTTTTAATTCTGGAAAAATGCAGAGTGTGTCAAGAGAAGTATTTTCAGTTTATCTATGAGTATGTGGGTTCTGAACCTGACTGCCTCCTATTTATTTTCCAAGCAAAAGGTGATTTTTTTTTCCTCCTTGCCATTGCCAACGTACTGTAAGTAAAGTCATTGCTTTCCTGATTCCTCCTTGAAATTTCTAGAGGCGTTTTATAATTCATTTCGATGCGGTACAGGAATACTGACAATATCGTTGTAGCTGTTCGGGTATTATTATTTGCTTTCATACAAGTGTGTTTGAAAATATCATCTACAAACCTGATATGGTCAGAGGATTGTCAATGTGTAGCACCTAGTGGGAAGCGACTAGATTATGTGCCACTTCTGCAGCTGTTGCTAGGTAGCAAGCCATTCACTTAACTTCTGAGATCTCTGCAAACTTAATTTGCTCAAGTGATAAGATAGCCATTGGCAACAACTCGAGGAGTATGAACAGCATGGTGGAAGGACTCACAATGTAATATAATATATCTGCTGATTTGGAGCATGTAGATGTCATGCAGGGTCCAGGCTGTTTTCTTTAATTCAATGTTTTTGGTTTCTACTGAGATGCATCGAAGGTAAATTTATCAGGTACCTCTTTTAGGTTCCATGATAAGTTGCTGGATTTGCTTTGGGATGGAAACCCACTAATAACATTGGGGCATCAAGTTATAAAGGATTAATATCAGACATGTGAAACCATTTCAGTTCCAGAAACTACCTGTTATCCGTGAATCAGATTGTGTGGTATGGTCAGATAATATGAGAAACTAATGTATAGTCCTACGGATCATTTACATTGGGATGTTACAAATGCATAGATGTGCATCTAAAGGTGTAAAAAAATATGCAAATCTATTCTCCAGGACGTAATTAGGAGAACAGTGCACTTTGTATGCCGTCCTCTAGAGGGCAGCCTCCTTAACATCATGCATGACTCAGTTAATAAGCCTACTAACATGATGCGGATTTAATTGCCAAATTAGTATTTCTATTCCAAAAGGAACAGATTCCCCGTCTAAAGGTGGTCATACAATATAGATACAGGGTGTCTGTAAAGTAAGTACACAAAATGAAAGGGCAGACTTTAGCCAGTATATGACGCATTTTTTATTAATGAACATGTGACCAGAAATGCACCGTTGTGGCGCTGCAGGTAGACCGAGATGTCGGTTTCCTATCCCTCGCTGTGCCATGTGAAAGAAAAAACAAAAAAGAAAAAGTACTTTAATAGGTAATCAGTTTAATCACTGTTACTTATTATTACAAGAATTGCTCAAAGTGCTGGCTGTCTGCTTCAATGCAGAGATGGACTGATGCACCCATTCACAGACTCCTGGTATGGCCCTCACCGCGACAAATGCAGCCTGGATGTGGTTCATGAGCTCTTCGTGGGTTGTCACAGGCGTTGCGTACACAACGGACTTGACATGTCCCCACAAGAAAAAATAAAGTTGAGTCAAATCTGGCAAGCGAGGGGGCCACATTCTGCAGCACCGCCACTGTGCATTTCCGGTCACATGTTCATTAATAAAAAAACACTTCAAATACTGGCTAAAGTCCATCCTTTCATTTTGTGTACTTACTTTCCGGACACCCTGTATAGTCAGTTGCTTGTCTGGAAGGCAGCTACTCAGTAAACCAGTCCCAACAGGTTCCATAAGCCAGGGCACATCATGCAGAGACTTCTTCAGTTTTCTTTAACAAAGTTCATATGGCATATGCCAGTGTGTGCGTCTCAATTACTGCCCCCTGTCTCTTACTCTGTTGTGCTGTAGAATCTCTGAGGCTCTGGAGTGCAGGAGGAGGAATCTAGATGCACAGTCCGCCATACTACACGGTATGACTGTGTAAGACAGTACTTGGTGAATAAGATTAGTGTGGTGGGGATAGCAGAAGATGGATGGATGGATGGATGGATGGATGAAATGGACATTATTACTTGTGAGATTTATCAATTAATTGTTGGGGACACAGTGGGGCATTGTTAAATGTGTGGGCTGTAAATGGGCCAAAAGAAGCTATTCATTTTTCAGAGGACATATTTCTGGACCTTCAAAGGGGGCATTATTATTTGGGGTGGACACAGTGAAGGGACAAGGTAAAAGGGGTATACATAGGGTTTACTATTACTTGTGGGTAGTACAAGAAAGATAATGTTACCTACTGTCCCATGCAAGGTCAAAACACTATTACTTGTTAATGTGTGAGTGCAATGGAGAAATTATTGGAGGCATTATTAAATTACATTACAGGGCATATAAGGAGTGCTAGCACAAAAATGGCAATGTTTCCAATAGAAACTACAGCTTATGCTACAAGAAAACAAGCATTAACATAACTCTGTCAGCAAGAAAAAGGTTCTGGCCCTTAGAATATGGCAGCACTAAAACACATGACTTTTGGCAAATGAATGACTTTATTGTGTAAAAATTGTACATAACAAAAAGTTATACATTTGGTGTGACTCACCTGCAAAATAAAGTGTACAGTGTAAAAAACAGTGGCAAATTTTTATTTTTTTCCCAGTAAGACTTAAAGAGGACCTTTCACCTCCTGGGGCACATGCTAAGTAATACACCGCTAGAAAGCTGACAGTGCACTGAATTCAGCGCTTTCTCATTCTGTGTCCCTGCTGAAGAGCTATTGGTGCCTGTTCTGTAGCTCTCCACTGTCAGAAACGCCCTTCCCACAACAGCGTCTATAGCGATGTACTGTAAGAGGGGGCATTGCTTACCGCCCTGTGATGACGCTGAGCAGTGAGGAACGTCCATCCGGTTCTTGTCTATGGACGAGTACTATCAGGAGGGGAGAGAGTCATTTCTCACCGCACTCACAGTACAGTGCTATAGACGCTGCTGTAAGAAAGGGCGTTCCTGACTGACTGTCAGCAACGCCCTTCTGACAGTGAAGAGCTACGGTATCGGCACCGATATCTTTTCACCAGGGCACAGATCGAGAAAGCTGATAGTGCTCTAAATTCAGTGCACTGTCGGCTTTCTAGCGGTGTATTACACCACATGTGACCCAGGAGGTGAAAGATCCTCTTTAATAAAATGAATAAATCACACAAAAAAGTTCCCTCTTGTGTCTAAATTGCAAAAATAAAAAATATGCTCCATATACGACTATATACATAAACTGTACATTGCACATTGATAAGTTCAGAGATCATTTCAAAATAAGCAATTTCGCTGAACCCTTGTCTATGAATTTTGGGAATGACATACAAAAGACTGACTTTTTTGGCAGATATTTATCAAAACTGTCATCACCAAAAGCTAACTGGTCTCATAACTGCAGCCAGTTTGTGTCTGCAAAAAGGCCAAAAGCCAAATGTGATTTTTTGGCTGCAGCGTAGATTCTCATGCAGATATTTGGAAATAACTAGACGTTCTGGAAAACATACGAGCAAATATCATCTTAGACATAGAAAAGATGAGAAAACTTGAAATCATCATAAACATTTTACTGTATATGGGGAAAATAAACAATTTCTTAAGCAAGGGCAGCCTGTTCTGATGGTATTACATAAGGATCTGCACATATCCTTAGAACATTTGATAGTTCTTTATTTTTATATAATGTATACAGGATTTTGCCACTTTTCTTCCTCAATGGATAATTTATTTAAAGATGATTTCCAACCATGACTTGTAAATGGACAGATATTGGTAAATAAGTAGTCACAGTAATAGGGTTCAGTGATTGTGTTTCTCTGATATTTCTCAGTTAAAGCAAAGTAAATCTAAACTTATTTGTGAAGTTAGTCATTGCTATAATGTATGAATTTCATATACATTACATTCAGTACCAACCATGTTATATGTAAAGGGTACGGAAATATAATTCATTGTTTTTGTTAAAGCAAACCTCCAGTTTTATTATTTATCTCATTTACTTTTTTAGTTTTGCCTCTTTGATCCAAACTACTTTTTAAATAATGTTTCTATTTTAAGGTTTTTTGCGATAGAAATAGAACAATAGGATAGTAAAAAAAAAAAGTATAACCATTCTGACAGTTCTTTGTTCCTTATTAGAGATGAGTAAACAGTAACAGTAAAATGTTCGATATTCGATATTCGTTTCGAGTAGCTCCGCAATATTCGACTACTCAAATCGAATATCGAATCCTATTATACTCTATGGGGGAAAATGCTCATTTCAGGGGTAGGCAACATTCGATCAAATAGAACTTACCAAGTCCACAAGTGAGGGTCGGGCTGGATCCTCCGAGAAGTCTTCTCCGTGCAGCGTCCCCGCGGCGTCTTCCGGCTCTGAATTCACTCTGCCAGACATCGGGCCTGGGCAGAGCTGACTGCGCATGCCTGCACTACAAGAAAATGGCCGCTTACAGTCAAAGCGGCCATTTTCTTGTAGTGCGAGCATGCCCGATGCCTGGCAGAGTGAATTCAGAGCCTGAAGATGCCATGGGGACACTGCGCAGAGAAGACTTCTAAAGGTAGGAGAAGAACCAGTGTTCATTGGCTGACTGTATAGCATTCGGCCAATCAACGCTGGTTCTGCATCAAATTTTTCCATTCGAATAGCGAGTGGTACTCGATCGAGTATGAGTATTTTGAATACCGTAGTATTCGATCGAATACCTACTCGATCGAATACTACTCGCTCATCTCTATTCCTTATTGATAAAATTAAAGGACTAAGACATTCAGACAATAAACTGATGGGATGGGTAAAAATCAAACAGGGAAAGAACTAAATCAATACTTTAATAAGGAGCAAAGACCAGACAATGAATTAAACATTACAGCCCAGTATGGGCCATAGCAGTGCCAACCAAAAATGCCTACCTGGAAGGGGGGGAGAGAGAAGAAAAATAAAATCATCACTAGTACTTGGCTTTGAGAAGTAAAGATCTTTTTTGATTTCTGTATGATGTCTGCATATGGTATCCTAGTAAAAGGAAGGACAGAAACAGACCCATGGACATTGTCAGCAAGAGACTATTAGCACTGTCGCCTCATACAGTAGCTGGCAGTGGCAGACACACCAATCATTCACGGGGCCAGGCTCCCACCATTAATCCCTTTCCTTACCAAGATTCTTAGTTCATGATCAATGTGGTGAGACATAAACTAAAGTGGAGGCAACTTCAAATGCTTATTTGTTGAGTTGTAGATCTATAGTATATACAGCTGCCACTCTGACTGTGCCTTCAATTGGGTCTATCTCCATTTCTTGACGGCTAGAACTGCCTGTCCTCTCCAGCTTCAGTCTCAATTCATCACCCAAGATGGAGGAAGTGCAGATGAGGAGCAGACAAGCCGCAGTGATAGAAGGAGAGAGGTAGATCTGAAGATAGAAAATATCTCTAATCTGCCATCCATTCATTTAATCCAGCTCTAAAAATCCCATTAAAATGAAGCAGAAAAAAAAACCCAAAGCCTAATGTATTTCAATTTACATATTTTAACACATTTCCATCAAAAAAGGTAGCAATCTCTGCTTTTAAAAACAGGAGGCAGATTTCTGTAGCTGGTAGAGGTGTACCATGTACTTAACCATGAACTTTTTGTTCTTGTTATCAACCCCTTCCCACCATGAAGCAAAGAGTCGATCTGCTCTCTGAATGTTATCCATGGGGATTGTACTGTGATTATAGTTTATGCTTTTATGTCTAAATGGAAGTACATTGTATTATTTTATATTGTCGTTGTATTTGGTCAACAAAAGTCTTGATTTAAATGTTATAATATTCACATTCGGAACAAAGAGATCGCATTCTCTGAAACATTTGCCGTATGCTGTTATTGTAATTGTATGAAGCCATTATGTTGTTTGATACAGCAACATCTCTCGCTCATGATATTGTAATATTAGTGTTATCATTTCTGCTACTATTGCTGATAAAAGTAATAATTAGGAAAGAGTTGGGCGTGCAAATCTTCTATTAACGTCTTTATTGTAAATATTATTAGTTATTATTCCATAGTCCTTGTTGGCAGTTTTGATTAATGTCTTTACATTGTTTGTTGATTGTTTTTCCCCATCCCACTGACATAGATACAAGCAGATGGTGCGTGTTATGACCCTTATACCTCTTGAGTATTTTTTAATACTCCGGAGGCCAGGGTGTATCCATCCTCTGTTCCTCAGCAACTGTGACCTGGGAAGTTCTGCTGATAAATGATGATACTTCATTAATCAATGAAGATGTCATACAGAAAACCTTCTTATTTGCCAAAATAGTTAACACCTGAAGTGTGCATTGCTTCTAAGTAATCTTGGTTAAGCAGCTAAATCTTGTTTGGGTTTCAATAGAGATATTTCATAAATCAAGAGATAAGAATTAAGAGAGCGGTTTAAGTAATGGACTACAAATAAATATTCATGACTTGTTCAGTACATCATGTCTTTTCCGGTACTTCTTCTATAGAGAGAAAAGATGATAGAAATGCTATACAAACAATACAGTTTGTATTTATCTGCAAGAGGAAAGACACAGAAAAAGTAGGCCAGAGATACAAAATGTATAACATTACAGATGAGAAAATCTTCGGAAATTTGTTTCACATTAAATTCAATTTGGCCCAAATAAATTTGGTCTGGATGAAAAGTGCACCAATTATCCTCAAAAAATCATTTATTGCGCTTTTCTTTGGAAACATAGTCTAATGCTCCTTAGTTCACTAGTACCTCTCAAGTCATGGACCTCCATTCAATGACCAAGGGTAACAAACTTCAACCATCCAATGACAGCTGTAGTCAACTTACAGCTGTCATGGACTTTTTGGATTATCGGGTCCAATAGACTGCTTTTGTTTTTTGAAATTAGGTCAATAATTTAGTTACAATGAATGTGAGTAACCTTCCAAACCACATGATCTAAACCAGCCAATGACAGTTGTAAGCTGATGACAGATGTAGAGATGAGTGAGTAGTATTCAATCGAATACCTCGCTCCCATAGGAATGCGTGTAGGTGAAAAAATATTTTACATTAGAATTTTAAAATGAAGTAGTCTGTAGAGATTACTTAGAGAGGACCTTTCACCATTTTGCCCACAGGCAGTTCTATATACTGCCGGAAAGCTGAGAGTGCACTGAGTTCAGCGCACTGTCGGCTTTCCTGATCTGTGCCCGGTGTGAAGAGCTTATGGTGCGGTACCGCAGCTCTTCTATGGTCAGAAGGGCGTTTCTGACACTTAGCCAGAGACGTCCTTCTTCACAGCATAGCCAATTGCGTTCCTCCTGGCTCTCACACTGCACAGCGCGATTGGCTGTGCTGTGAAGAAGGACGTCTCTGGCTAAGTGTCAGAAATGCCCTTCTGACCATAGAAGAGCTACGGTACCAGGACCGTAAGCTCTTCACACCGGGCCCAGATCGGGAAAGCCGACAGTGCGCTGAATTCAGCGCACTGTCAGCTTTCCAGCAGTATATAGAACTGCCTATGGGCAAAATGGTGAAAGGTCCTCTTTAATTATGCTGCGACAATGAGTGTTAACTTTTTCATTAGTTTCAATGTTTTTTGTTGTCTTCTGTGACAAAATATCAGGAATCAGTGTGTTATCAATGTAATGTAAAACTTTGCTATATGTATGAAGAAACGTCTCCACTAAGCTGCCGTCAAACCATGACAGACGGCGTGGTTTAACTCTTGGCACCCATGATCTGAGGTACAGCCAAAGACTAAAGTCTGGATTCTAAATATGTGAACTTAAGAAAAAAAAAACACAAAAAACAAGCAAATGAAGCTATATTTTTTTTTTTAAAAAAGCAAAAGGGTCAACCAGATGGACTACTTTTTCTTAACCAAAACATAAATTCTTCACAATTTTTAAATAAATATATTTGTTTAATTTCCAGCCGCGATTGTAATCAAATACATTAAATTATTTAATCCTAAATATTATTTACGCTTAGTTCCTTAAGAAGTTAAAAATTAATTACCCAATTAATGAGTTTCTCTCTTTTTTTAATAATTAGTAGTTTCAACGTAAAACATAGGCTTGCATTCTCAAATTTTCTACAAGAGCTTAGAGAAAAGAAATAATAAAACATGTCTTAAATTATAGTGTTTTATACAGGTATATTTAATGAAAATGCAACCCCTTCATCATTCTACTGTGAATGTAGAATTGGCTCCGAGACAGTTTCAAGATTTGTTAATCACGAGGTAGAATTGCTGTGGGACCTATGACTTAAGACATTATAATGAAATGGTACAGTAGGTGGTACGAAGAAATGTAGAACTTAAATAATATTTCTAAAGAGAGCAGTCCCATGGCTAACTTGCTCTTATGTTATGTTCCTACCTATATGTACATTTCTTTTCTTTATTGTCCTTATAAACCTCTTTTCTTCCCACCGTACCTATTTATTATAGAGGATCTATTTATTCTGATTACTTTGTTGCTTTTACCTTAAAATATTCTGCAACACTTCAATGGTCGTTATTACTGGTTTATTATTATTGCCCATATATCGGTCAAATTTTCTTTCCTTTACCCATCCCTATTTAGACATTCTTATTCCTTATAAAGAGGACCATACATTTTATTTAGTTCTCCAGTACTGAGAATTGGTAGCCATCTTCCTAAGAGAAATATAATGTTTAAGAAAGATGATTGTCACATGTCAAGACCTCAACATTGGAAACTGAAGCTGGCCCATGATCAGCTGATTTCTATGGCTTATCATCCAGTTTTTTGAACCAAGGGGAAAGGAAGGACATATCCGTACTCCCTTAAAGATGGGAATCCCTTACAGGAACGAAGTAGTTGTCACAGTTGGACATATAAAAGAAACTCTTAAGTGTTTCTGGTTTTGAAGATTGTTGTGTGAAATGGCAGTCTTGAGAAGAATAAGTAAATATCAAGTGGTTAGTGACTATCTAAAGCTTCTATGGCTTGGCAATGACTTGAATTTTCCAAGGTCACCTTGCAAATACTTTACACAAAAAAATATCAGTCTGAAATACTAGCAAGAGAATAAGAGAATTTTCTTATTAACATCTTAGAGTTCTATGAATGGAAGCTGCTGAGATCAAGCATTGTCACCGTATAAGCTGTAGACAACTGCCTTGGGTAGTCATACAGAAGCCACACACTCATTGAAGTCACTCTGTACAGAAGGTAACTCACCTAAACATGCAAGGAAAGTCTGGCTAGAGGTACCCAATGGAGACCACCTACTTGATGAAAAGTCCTGCCATTTTAGTAATTAATTCATTATCATTTACTTATTATGCTGACTCCTGGAGGAAATAAAGAGTGTATATATGCACTGCCCTACATAATGCATACATTAATGGGTGCCAACCCAGCTTAGAGCCTTGAGATATATTTTGTAATAACTTTTATACTCATTTTAAATGCTTTATACTTTTTTTTACGACCCACTGAAAGGAATGCCATTATGTAATTTTAGCGATGCCCAACTAATCATAAGCTTTTATATGTGCAGTAAAGAATAATGTGGGAACACTGAAGCCAATCATTAATTGCATAAACTAGCCATACGTCCTAATACTTTTTGCTACACTTCTTTCTTTCCTCACAACTTTAACCAAAGTACAACTTGTCATCAGTTTTACAAAACTTACAAAACTTTAAATTACCCTAGGGGCATGCTATAAGACTTATTATAAAATACCATACGCTTGCAATTCATTGTAATTGAAAATAGCTTATTAGATATCAGGAACAACACAAAATAATACACACTAATATTAATGCTGAAGCTTTAGAATTTGGCTTTAAAGGGACATCAAAACTTTTGTGTATCTTATCTATCATTATTCACAAATTGGAATATGAATGGAGATTCTAAAGATTTCATAGGAATCTGTGTCTATAGATAACAATTGATAGATAAATTCAGAGGATAGATAGATAGATAGATAGATAGATAGATGGCCATTGGCAACACTGTTACCTGGAGGACTGTTGGGATGGAACTCCTATTCCCATGCTCCAAATAATTAGTATTTAAGATACTCAGGAAGACTCTGATCGCTTCCTAGACTTCAGCTTCAAGGATTAGAAAGAAAAACAATCCATCATGCTGGTTGAAGATGAAAACACAGTGGTCATAGTAGCATAACTTGCTAGTCCACGCCATATTCCAAGTGGAGCATGGTTATCCATGGACTTCTATAACCACTACCCTGAATTTGTCCCTTAAAGGGTTTTTCTCATTACTACTCTAGCTACAGGATAGGATTAGGGACTCAACAATCAGAAGAACAGGGGCCTGAAATTTCCCTTCATCCTCCATGTGAATGAGGAGCCAGTGCATATGCCTGATTGGGGTTCCATTTACTTCTTCTGGTGATTCGCGGTCTCGGAAGCCCCACAGAAGTGAATGCAGCATTGGTTGGGATTGCATTCAGATGAAGAAGCACAAGGGCTCTTGAGGGGGCCCTCTGTTCTCCTGATCGCTAGGGGTCCTAACCGTCAGGCCATAAGCGATCTGCCACTTTTCCCCTATCCTGTGTCTATAATGTCAAAACTCTTTTAATCCCTCGGTTCATATCTCTCAATACCTTGCTGTGGAAAGCTAATGTGAATTTGGTCATGTCAGTTAAAGGGATTCTACCACTAAAACACTTTTTTTTCTAGTTACCACGTCGGAATAGCCTTTAAAAAGGCTATTCGTCTCTTACCTGTGGAAGTGCTCTCCGCCGCGCCGTTCGTTCAAAATACTGGTTTGTACCGGTATGCTAATGAGTTCTCTCGCAGCGATGGGGGCGTCCCCATCGCAGGAGCAGCGATGGGGGCGTCCCCATTGCAGCTCGAAAACTCACCGCAGCGCCGCCTCTCCGGTCTTCGGTGTCCTCCCCTTGCCTCTTCAGCGTCTGTCGGACGCCTGCGCAGTATGCTCTCTGTTCGGCGAAGATTGCCGAACGTACTGCGCATGCGCGAAAGTGCGGTGCCCGCAGTACGTTCGGCAATCTTCGTCGAACAGAGCGTACTGCGCAGGCGTCCGACAGTACGCTGAAGAAGCAAGGGGAGGACACCGAAGACCGGAGAGGCGGCGCTGCGGTGAGTTTTCGAGCTGCAATGGGGACGCCCCCATCGCTGCGAGAGAACTCATTAGCATACCGGTACAAACCGGTATTTTGAACGAACGGCGCGGCGGAGAGCACTTCCACAGGTAAGAGACGAATAGCCTTTTTAAAGGCTATTCCGACGTGGTAACTAGAAAAAAAAGTGTTTTAGAGGTAGAATCCCTTTAAGCTTCTTGGATTTTGTTAAATAGATAGATCTCTGTCGATCCTTAGAGGTTAGCACCTGTTTGAATGCTTGTGCAAGTCAACATTTGGACTTGATAGATAGATATAGATAGATATTAATAATGCAATAATTAATAATAATAATAATAATAATAATAATAATTAATAATAATAATAATGTACAGAATATTCACCATATATTATATACAATAACACACACACACACACACACACACACACACACACACACACACACACACACACACACACATATATATATATATATATATATATATATATATCGCCAAATAGTTGACAAAATCCATTCTGCACAGGATATAATTGTCAAAGTACATTTCTATTCCTCAGTGCTTGGAATGGCGAGACCAGTCTGGTTCTCATGGGCTGCAGTAACAATGCATATTGCAATGTACTATTTATAGCATATTTCATGAGCGGAGGCCTCAGCACTGATTAGTACCTGTATTCTTCCACTTTTTGGCTGCTGGTAAACCTTGACATTAGTCACTGAAGCCAAGAAAGGAAATGGAGAACTCTTGAAATGTTTGAAGGAGCAGCTTAATGATATGAATACTGCCCTCAATGGGTGAACTCATTTGGAATTTCTGTGTCAGCTCTTCATGTAACCTTGTAGAGGTCACATAGGTTGCTTTGTCTCTCTATGCCTCAGGCACAAAAATGAGGACATAAACTTTTCAGAAAACTGCTTTCGCCTATAAAGATGCACAGAACTGAAAACTATGTTACCTGTCTACACATTATTTATCACATTTTTTCTTGGGTTTTACAGTTTTTCCTATAATCATAATATGTTTTGGAGTAATTTGGCCCTCAACCTAATTATATCCAAATATATCACTTATCATCACGAGAACTCTTTGTGCCTCTGCAGGATTAATGCTATCTAAATTGTGTCAGAGTATCGTAGGTCATTTCCAGTTCACCCTGAACAACAACATGGATGTATACTTTGCTGTAGACCATTTCCAGTGAGAAGTCAGAGAGGTTATGACCATCTAACTACCTTCATTGAATTGCAGTCAATGTTTTTGCTTTCATGTCGAAATATTATATTATAGATTTTAATTTACATAATAAGAGCTCCTTAACTTCCAAACAACTTCTTCAACCTCCTGTAGGTATTACCTAGCAATCCCTTCCACCTTTATTTAAAATCTAGGATGAAACCTCACCTACTAATCCTGAATTTGGGGAGTTATTTATGTGATATTTGTCTACACTTAATGATCCTTCTGTGATTCTCAGTCCTTTCTCAGGACTTTTCTAGTATGTTCCAATAATGGATTGAATTTGTGTCATGAATAATTGGAGTGCCTAACCTTTTGGCAACCATTCCCAATATATAGAATCACAGAAATGAATGGTGGGTCCAGCAACAAGAATGGTAAAATTTAACTTTTAGTAAATAGTTCTACAAATAAATACACATCCTAGTATCAAGCCAAAATCAGCGATCCTGTACTAATATCTATATTGTAATAGAAATGCATCAAACTATTAGTATTGTCCCTATTGGTGAATATCAGAGATGATAGGAATCACATTTCTAACACATGCTGTCAATGGGCTCTTGTTCTAAGTGTCCCATGGATAACTGCAAAGTGTGGCTGGGTATGGAGCAACCACAGCCCCGCACTCTTCACCCCGTGTTTTAAGGAACATATCACCATCCAATTAGGAGCAAGGAAAAATGGCGGCCACTAGTGCTATTAGTCCTAAACTCCCAAATCTGATTCTGAATGAATTCACTAAATAAAGTGGATGAAGGATGGGTCCAAAGACCACATTCTCAAATACCACATTAGGTTTCACCTCCAAATATCTTGACATAAGTCCATCAGTTAGTCCTATCAAAAAAATCCCCAAACGCCGGGTGGCATGCTACAGTGGACCAACCTGCTGGAACCTGATTTGATGAATACTGGTATACTAGATGTGTCCATATTTATACCGCTGAGAGTGTGTAAGGGGAATCGACTAGGGGAATTCAGATATTTGTCATCACCCAGCCTGATTAGGGCCTCTCAAAGACATAAACGCTCAACGCATTTCCCCCTTTATATATATATATATATATCAATTTATATATATATATATATATATATATATATATATATATATATATATATCATCAGGTGCATCAAAGCTAAAGCCCAGTATCTCACTACAGTTAATAACCCGCCTAAGGGCTCGTTCACATCTGCGCCCAGTCTCCGTTCTGCAGGTTTCCGCTTCCTGCACAAAACAGAGGCAGGAGAATGAACCTACAGGATTCTTTCATACCCATTCATTTAAATGGGTTTGAAAGATCTCCAGCCGTGAGCGGCAGTGAGCGTTTTATGCTCTCTGCCGCAAAACCGTTTTTTTTTTTTTAATCGGACACAGAGTCGGACATGCAGTACTCTGCGTCCGATTTTTAAAAAACGGTTTCGCGGCGGAGAGCATAAAATGCTCACCGGCGCTCACGGCCGGACCCGGTCTGGCAGGTTTCTGTCTTCTGCATGCAGAAGACGGAAACCACAGAACGGACTGCCGAACGCTAGTGTGAACCTAGCGTAACAGAGCATGTTAACTAAAGGACAGCGGTGAAAGTATGCCATGATAGCTGATGTTGGCCTGATACTAGGACTATTTAATAAAAGTTATATTTCAGCATTGTTGTTGCCGGATCCACCACCATTCATTTCTGGGATTTTCTTTCCGTTCTGTCCCATTTACAGTAAGAGAGTGCTTGAATGGTGTGGAACCTATAGCCATATACTACTGAAACTAAAAAAGAAGTTCTTTTTTTTTTTAATATAGTTTACATTTTATTGAATTATCAAGCTTACATTATTTCTGTTTCCTAATGCCGCATTGTTTGGCAGCTAATGTAGAACTGTCACAGGTCGAGAAATGAGACGCATAAGTCTTCAGCTCATTGTAAAATGTTACTGCCTCTAGTTTTACTGTTCTTAAAAAACTTTCCACATTATCAAAATACAGCAGGCTAAGCAGAGTCATGGCAGATATTTCATAATAATCGCTGTAATTAAAGAAAGAAATTACATTAACATAAAAAATACATTTATTAAGAAATATCTTAATTCTAAGAGAGCAGGTCCAAGTTATTTTAAAAGGATATAAATTTGTATTGCCGTAACTATCAGCTTTATAACTTCAGAAATGGGGACATCATAAAGCTATTTTACCCATTCCATATTAAATGGTCAATAGGACATTTTTAAGGAGGACATTTTTCAAGGGGTTGTCTGGTTTACAATACCTATTTCACATAATATATTCGGAAATTATGACTTGACGGAGGAGGTCGTCTTTCCAGGATTCGTTATCTTTACTGCCCTTTCGCCACTTTGTATATCGTCACATATCAGTTGACAATCAGTTTCAAATGAAATGAGACAACCAATATGGCTGCATTTCCTGTTGTCACATTTGCAAGATTGGCCGTCATTTCCCTTTATTACCAAATTGCTCCTACTTGTAAAAGGCATCACTCTAATAAAACTACAGTATAACTATAACTATACTACTATAACTTCTTTATTATAGGAATGTAGTATATAGTACAAACCCTAACTCTGATTTTCCCTTGTGAATTGGTGCCTGTTTGTGTTAATATGTAAATTAGCTCTTTGGAGCAATGAGGGCATTTCTATTGCTTCAAAGATGTAAATGGTAACACTGTCACAATTTGATCATTCTTCGCAACTGAATTGATTTGTAGGTTTGCGGATGTCATATTCCCTTTAAAGGAGTTGTGCAGGGTTTTAAAAGGTTGCCTGAAGGAGGAAACGTTATAACACAATAAAATAAGCATCGCCACATGTTAAATCCTTTACCAGTATAACTCTATAATCAGTATAACCTCTGCCTGAGGTGAAAATTGAAATAACGTTAGAAAGTTAAACTTGACTACCACTGCACACGCACACAACTCAAGACTGAAGCCACCTACATCTCTGAGTCCCGACACAAGCACAGTGATTGAAGGAAGCTGGGGACATAAAACCAATTACAGTGCTCACCTTATTGGGGTGGTCAAGAAATTTAACAAACACCGAAGGAGCCAACGGAAAGTGTAATATTAAAGATAAAAACATACTCACTTTTAACGTGGCCCAATCCATTACATGCTGTGCCTTGGTGCCCAGAAGCCCTGCACCCTGTGTCATTACTGAGGGAAATTACTGGCATTAGTGGTCGCTGGAAAGGAACTGGTGACATATATAAGTGACATCACCAGTCATTACTCAGGAATAGAGATGAGCGAGTAGTATTCGATTGAGTAGGTATTCGATCAAATACTACGGTATTCAAAATATCCGTACTCGATCGAATACTACAAGCTATTTGCAATAAATATTCAATTCAGCCAATCAACGCTGTATAGCATTCGGCCAATCAACGCTGGTTTTGCAGCAGGCTCATCCTTGCTAGTCAGGAGAGCTGGCAGCTTGCTGTTACAAGGGAGCTTACTTTTTATCTGCGCAACTGCAAGCGCTGTTCAGTTAAAGCGCATGGACCCCTTAGACTATAATGGGGTCCATGCGCTTTAACTGCACAGCGCTCCTCCTAAACACTCTCCTTCTGCTATTTGTGGACTTGGTGACTCTCCTTTAGTCGAATAATGTTCTCCCCTGGAATGAGTATTTTTTCCCTTAGACTGCAATGGGATTCTATATTCGATCGAGTAGTCAAATATTGAGGCTCTACTCGAAACAAATATAGAATCTCGAATATTTCACTGTTTGCTCATCTCTACTCAGGAACCATTGAGGCTGCTAATTGGCCTCAGTAGTCATTTATGGTGCAGGGATTCCAAGGACCAAGGCACGGTGTGTGACCAAGCAGGCTGGGGAGAATCAGGGACAGGTGAATATGTTTTTTCATTATATACCTGACCTGTGCCTTTAGACTTTATCCAATTCCTGGAAAACCCCTTTAAGAATAATGTCCCATAGTGTGCACAGTATAACGTCCTTAGCGATTCCTTCACACAGTATAATGTCCCAAAGTGGCCTCCATACAGTATAATGTGCTAGAGTGGCCCCTTCACCCAGTATAATATCCCACAGTGCCCTCTTCACCCAGTATAATATCCCACAGTGCCCCCTTAACACAGTATAATATTCCCTAGTGGTCCCTTAACACAGTATAATATTCCCTAGTGGTCCCTTCACACAGTATGATGTTCCAAAGTGGTCTCCATAAAGTATAATATCCCATAGCATCCATTTCACACAGTATATTATCCCATAGAGGTCTTCATACACTATAATAATGTCCAATAGTGGCTCCTCCATGCAGTATAATGCCTCACAGTAGTCCCTCCACACATTAGGATGTGTCATAGTGACCCTTACTGTTTTTGTTACAAATTTTCCAAAAATTTGGGGGGTTTGCTACTCACAAGCTATTTTTACAGTCTAGAATATCTTCAAACCCCAGAATATAATGAATGGAGGCCCAGGGGATACGATTAAGCATAAAAACAGTGTAACTTACCTCCTCTGGGTTCCAGCAAGTGTCTTCAGGCATCTTACAATGTCAGAGACATCAACAAACTAACAATGACATCAAAGACTACTTAGGCCTGTGACTTGACCTCAGAGGCTTACGTCAGCATCATTATACATCATGACGTTGGCATGAATCAAGTAAACGCTGAGGTACACTTACAGGCCTCAGCCGTCTTTGGCATAATTTATGACTGGAAGTTTTGAATGTTTTTGCTCCTAAAGAAACTGCTGGGCAAATTGCATGAGACAAATCTCATGCGGGTCACCCAATTGCTCTCAGTGCTGCCCCCTCAGGCACTCGGCAATCTGCCGCCTGAGGCAAGATACCTCACTTCATGGCAGATGTGGCTCTGTTTGTAATACTATCCAATCTATGGTAACAGTAAAGACCCTAATACAAATAACTTCTAATGCTATATGTTTACTATATACGTCTATAACAAGTAGAACCATGTAACAATTAATATGAAATCAGTTGTCATGCATTTGATGGATAAGCATAGACATTATTCTGTGTATAATCAAGTTATACTGAAAACATAGTGCTTGATACTTTACATGTAGCTAGTGTACTGAAGCTAAATCATTTATGCTTAATGCATATGGAAGGATAATATTCCCTCATATAGATGTGTTTCTACCTAAAGTACAGTAAATGAGCATTGATTTAGAAATTAACCGTGTAGCTTAATTTGTGTGCAAAAGAAAATAATTGACTTTTTTTGATTTCCTCCTTAATGAACTCATAACTGCCTATGGTGATTAAAGACAGTGTAATCCCAGGCATTTACAGCTAGCATTCCCATACAGATTGTGCTGTAAATAAATGGGAGATATGGACATGTCCTATAATTATGTATAATAATACACAACAAACTGCATGTTTGTGCTCGTAGGTTTAAGCTTACATATCAATCAAATGCACTTTTAATGTATCCAAATAGAAAGGATATAGCGATTTGTATCATTATATGCTATCTAGTAGAAAATGTCAAACAATTGTCCTAAGTTTATTTTACAGTATAGATACGTTCAACTTTAAAGTATACCTCCAGTTAGACAGTGGTTCTAAAAATGGCATTTATCATCCCATCTCCACAACATTGGTGATAAATGTTGTATTTCTGAGAGCCCTTGTACGGGAATTGCTAGTTGTGCAATTCCCTAGTGCTGCTGCTGAAACCAAGAAGAAGGGAAGACAGAGACAATGGGTCCTAAATTTGACCCTGTCCCTGTCCCTACTTGCTTGCCACACTGTCCTAATGACAGGAGAAACTTGACGACGGTCCCTTCTCTGAATAAGTTTACACAGAATAAGAAAAGGCAAACAACACAGAAGAGGAGTCAGAAAGCCAAGGGTCAAAGCCAGAAAGACAAAGCAGTACAAAATTGTAATCCAAATGAGTAGTCACAAGGGAAACCAAAGGTTAGAGGTCAGTAATATAATAAGAGCAGAAAGAGGAACTTAGCAGGGACAAAGTCACAGGACAGATTCAAAATAGCCAGCAGACCTGTGTGGGCTGATGACCTGTATATAGGAAGTCCAGGACCTGTGCCAGACTCGATTGGTAGACAGGCTGTCAATCACACAGGCAAGACTAAGGTGAGCTATATGATGAACAGAGAGAAACAAGGTGCAGGAGATGGGTGTGGTGGAAATTCAATTACATAGGAGAGGCAATAGAGTTGTGTTTAGACAGAGCAAAAAAAATCTCAAAGTAAGGAATCAAACTGTGCCACACCTCCTGCGCCACAGCGTGCAAATGGAGGGAGGTGCAGAGACCTGAACAGATTGAGACGTTACAGTCCTTATGATAACAGTAGTCACAAATACTTTATTTCTCCTTACTATACAACCATACTGAAGTGGAGTCTGAAATGTAGCAGTGGTCATGTGTGCACACTACCATTGCATTCAGTATTTATAAAGACGATAAAAGGAGCCAAGTACATATCTAGACTGTTGTGTACGTTCTTGATATAGTTTTCTGAGCCAAAGGGAGATTCCAAGGATAGGGAGGACGCCATCTTCCCTTCCCACTCCATCCTACTGAACCAACTTCAGATGTTGGCTCAAAAACTGCATTAAAAGCAACTCCGAATTTTATAACATTACAACATTTGGAAATAAACTACATTTAGCCTATTACCTAATGCTTCACATAAGAGTTTTCGCCTCCTCATCCTTTGTAAACCTGTAGAGATTATGAGTGATGGTAATCAATAAGAAACCCAATTACCCTTAATGTGCTGCTTTTCAATTCCAGTTCAGAAATAACATTTAAACAATGTACCAAGGTGTTGAGATTTTGGCTTCTTGGGAGTAAAGAGCCTCTAAAAGCATTTACAAGAGGTTTATGATAGTCCTTATGACTGTCAACTTCCTATGTGACTATACTTACTTTACATGTATCATAGTTATACAGATGTGTCCACCATTACCTTGGATCTGATTTCTTAAGGGCTCCAATTCTCATTAACCCAGTTCGATACAATATTCCGACACCAGGAAAACTCTGCAAAGGATGAAATTCACTACAAAGCCACTGGGCGGCTGCACAAACTCTTGACATATATACTATACAGTAGATACTAATGTAGAAAATTTTAATTTGAAACTGATAATTTTTTGCACATATCTGGATATGTCTAGCCAAGGTCGAAAGAGATAACACATCTCTCTACACAATCTCCTGATAAGTTAACACAAATGGATATGGCCTATTTGTGTTTTTGTGTGGCAACCCAGTGGAGAGGTATTAAGATATGTGAATTGTTGCTTATCAAGATTTTGTTAGCCTGCTGTGATATTGTATTGAACTAGTGTAGTGAAAAATTAGTTAAATGAACTGGAAATCTGCACCTACTTAGCTAAACCAATCATATGATTGAACATATTATATATGGTAATATATATTATCAGAGATAAATGTCGCTTTTTCATATTATCAGGCTCATTTGCTAAACTCTTCCAAAAAACTGACAATAACTCTAAAATCTCTGCAGAATTCATTTTAGGAGACTGTAAGACACAGAGATATGACATTGCATCTTCCTATATCTTCGGAAAACCTGAGGGGCATAGAAGCAGACATAGACTTAAACACAGTATTGCACCTAATAATTTTCTATATTCATTTTTATGATGCTTTATTTATGTCAATACCATTCAGTACATATATATTATATTATATTATATACATTGGAATATTGGAGAGGGTAACTTAGTAGCAGCAATGGTGCAGACCCAAACAGTCAGAGACAGGGACACAAAATTTGTTGCAAACAAAAAAAAGGAAAAATAAATAAATCTTGACTTAAGACACTAAATGAGCAAAATAAAATACAGCCTTAACTTCAGGCAAAAGAATGTCAAACAAAAACCCTGCTCGTCTGAGCACTAACTAAACAATAAAGTGACCAGCCAGGACCTACTGAGGCTTATTCAAGACCCGCACATATGAGTTAGAAATCCGGGGGAGAAATATCATCACTCCAGCACTCTGCCTGTCACCTTCTCACTATATATATATACAGTCCTATGAAAAAGTTTGGGCACCCCTATTAATCTTAATCATTTTTAGTTCTAAATATTTTGGTATTTGCAACAGCCATTTCAGTTTGATATATCTAATAACTGATGGACACAGTAATATTTCAGGATTGAAATGAGGTTTATTGTACTAACAGAAAATGTGCAATATGCATTAAACCAAAATTTGACCGGTGCAAAAGTATGGGCACCTCAACAGAAAAGTGACATTAATATTTAGTAGATCCTCCTTTTGCAAAGATAACAGCCTCTAGTCGCTTCCTGTAGCTTTTAATCAGTTCCTGGATCCTGGATAAAGGTATTTTGGACAAACAATTCAAGTTCAGTTAAGTTAGATGGTCGCCGAGCATGGACAGCCCGCTTCAAATCATCCCACAGATGTTCAATGATATTCAGGTCTGGGGACTGGGATGGCCATTCCAGAACATTGTAATTGTTCCTCTGCATGAATGCCTGAGGATTTGGAGCGGTGTTTTGGATCATTGTCTTGCTGAAATATCCATCCCCGGCGTAACTTCAACTTCGTCACTGATTCTTGAACATTATTCTCAAGAATCTGCTGATACTGAGTGGAATCCATGCGACCCTCAACTTTAACAAGATTCCCGATGCCAGCATTGGCCACACAGCCCCAAAGCATGATGGAACCTCCACCAAATTTTACAGTGGGTAGCATGTGTTTTTCTTGGAATGCTGTTTCTTTTTGGACGCCATGCATAACGCCTTTTTTTATAACCAAACAACTCAATTTTTGTTTCCAAAATGAAGCTGCCTTGTCCAAATGTGCTTTTTCATACCTCAGGCAACTCTATTTGTGGCGTACGTGCAGAAACGGCTTCTTTCTCATCACTCTCCCATACAGCTTCTATTTGTGCAAAGTGCGCTGTATAGTTGACCGATGCACAGTGACACCATCTGCAGCAAGATGATGCTGCAGCTCTTTGGAGGTGGTCTGTGGATTGTCCTTGACTGTTCTCACCATTCTTCTTCTCTGCCTTTCTGATATTTTTCTTGGCCTGCCACTTCTGGGCTTAACAAGAACTGTCCCTGTGGTCTTCCATTTCCTTACTATGTTCCTCACAGTGGAAACTGACAGGTTAAATCTCTGAGACAACTTTTTGTATCCTTCCCCTGAACAACTATGTTGAACAATCTTTGTTTTCAGATCATTTGAGAGTTGTTTTGAGTAGCCCATGATGCCACTCTTCAGAGGAGATTCAAATAGGAGATCAACTTGCAATTGGCCACCTTAAATACCTTTTCTTATGATTGGATACATCTGGCTATGAAGTTCAAAGCTCACTGAGGTTACAAAACCAATTTTGTGCTTCAGTAAGTCAGTAAAAAGTAGTTAGGGGAATTCAAATCAATAAAATGATAAGGGTGCCCATACTTTTGCACCGGTCAAATTTTGGTTTAATGCATATTGCACATTTTCTGTTAGTACAATAAACCTCATTTCAATCCTGAAATATTACTGTGTCCATCAGTTATTAGATATATCAAACTGAAATGGCTGTTGCAAACACCAAAATATTTAGAACAAAAAATGATTAAGATTAATAGGGGCGCCCAAACTTTTTCATAGGACTGTATATATGTCAAAAAATTGATCCTTTTCTGTCCATTTTTTCTTATAGACACAACAAAATGGTGTACTACATTTTTGTGGCCTTCTGAAGAACAGAAACTGATCTGTTTTTTTCAAATTGATTTCTATGTAAACCAATGCAATTTTTTTGCATTCATTATATGGATCTGATAAACCGATCTCAAATAGTATGTGAATGGGGTGTAAAACAGAATTCATTATCAAAATGTCCTGTTTCATCCCTATGTAAAAATACAAAAAAATGCAGAGCACTCCGCACACAGCACAAGGGCATGGAAAAACCCTAAAGGGCAATACTAATGTAAAAACACCTAATATGCTAAATAATAGAGGTACTTGGTTATAGAAATTTGAACAAACAGTATGAAGCCCACATGCCACGACAAGGCGACCTCATTTAGAATTGGAGATATGGAATCTAGTCTACACCGAAACAGAAACAGCTAAGAATTAGAGATAGAATCTGCAGAGGGAAAACTGCTAGAAAATGCAAGTCGTATAATGGGTAGAAATGGTGTTACTCCTAATATACATAGATGGCAATTTACGCTACAAAGTTATCTGAAAGGTTAGGTACGTGGAGGGCTTTTCTTGCCAATTATGAAGAATAAGACTATCAAGACAATTGAAACAAATAACTGTAACCTCTCTATCTCTCATTATATTTTCAGCTAAACATTGAGATTGTGTTTGGGTATTTAAAATTGAATTATTTGGCAGAAGTAACAAAGGATGAGGACTGGCACTTGGATTCTCAGCTGGCATTTTATATTCTCATAATACAGATAAAGAACTGTAATTTAACTCATTTGGATTTAATTTATAATAAACATGTTGAATGCTCAAAAGTGCAACAACATTGCTATTCATTGCTCGAAGAACTGAATAGTTCACACGGTATGCCGCAATTGAATGTCAGTGGATTTTTATTAATGATAATAAATATTGCCGAGCGGTATATGTTCTGCGAATACTATGCAAATCTCACTTTAATTATCAAAAGCACAGTCAGACGTCAGTAGAGTTCTGCTGCTTTATATTTTCCGTTTGTTTCTATTATACATTGTCTGCTTTCTCGAGCAAGATCTGTTGCTTTGATAAAGTAATAAATTTGGGACCAATTATCCTTTAATTATTTATATTATGTTGTAGGTCAGGAGTTTAAATGGGATTATTATCTCATGCGGTTTGCGGCCGTCAAAAAAAGAACACAGGCCTTTATTTGAAGATTTAGTGTTGTTTATTTAGCTTACTTGTATAGCACCCAGTGGTGTAACTACCGCCATAGCAGCGGAGGCAGCTGCCGCAGGGCCCGGGACATTAGGGGCCCGGTGACAGCCGCTACCGCTGCTATCATTATATTCGGGGGTCTTCTTGGACCCCCGAGTATAATGATCGGCGGACCGGGAGAGGTAAGAAACATAAAAAACATGTTACTTACCTTTCCACGATCCTGCCAGGCGTCCTTCCTGATGTCCTTTCTGATGTCTCTGACGTCACATGAACCAGGCCTGCGTCCCGGGTCATGTGACGTCCGACGTCATTGAACAAGGACAGCAGCGGAGAAGACCGTGTAGGAGCCGGGGGACAGGTAAGTAACAGTAGTTTTTAATGTTTTTATTCCCCCGGGTCTCCGATTATTATACTCTGGGGTCTGAAAAGACCTCAGAGTATAATAATTGTTTATGGGTGTCCACAATGGGCTATAATACTGTGTGCATGGACCACTATGGGGGATAATACTGTGTGCAGGGGCCACTATGGGACATAATACTGTGTGCAGGGGCCACTATGGGGGATAATACTGTGTTAAGGGGCCACTATGGGGCATAATAGAACGCGCAGAAATGCGTAGGAGGGGGTCGGTCGAGGTCTTCGGCGTTGGTTTCAGTTGAGAAGGGGGGGGGCATGTCAAAAGTTTGCCACGGGGACCCACCATTCCTAGTTACGCCACTGATATCACCATTATATTCCGCAGTGCTTTACTGACATTGTCATTCACTGTCTCATATAGGGCTCACAATCTACATTCCCTTATCAGTATTTCTTTGGAATATGGAATTTGGAAACCAGAGTACCCAAAGGTAACCCACATAAATACAGGGATAACATACAACTCCTTGCAGATGTTATCTTTGTTCAGATTTGATCCTGGGACTCCGGCACTGCATGGTAACAGTTCTAAGCACTGAGCCACCATGCTGCCCACATCTAATGTATCCTTTATTCTAAAAATATGAAACATAACAATACATCAATATAAGCAATATATACAACAATGTGTAAAAATGATATATAAAACAAATGTACATTCAGAATACAACCCCCCCAAAAAAATTTTTTGAGAAATGTGTGTGAGCAAATAGGTAATAGATATTATGTATGTGGGACTATGTATATGGAATTATGTATTTATTGAAACCACCTTTAAAGGCGATGTGTCAGCTATCCTGTTTTGGTAAAAATTGTATTCTATATTGAGTAACAATTCTGGAGGATCTTTTCTTAGAACTGTGTATTGTGTCCTCCCTATCTCTAATCCTGCCTACAATTTATGAATAAATTGATATTGTAGTATTACCAGTTGGGTTTGTGTCCTGCATAGAGATGAGCGAGTAGTACTCGATCAAGTAGGTATTCGATCGAATACTATGGTATTCGAAATACTCGTACTCGATTGAGTACCACTCACTATTCGAATGTAAAAGTTCGATGCAGAACCAGCATTGATTGGCCGAATGCTATACAGTCGGCCAATCAATGCTGGTTCTTCTCCTACCTTTAGAAGTCTTCTCTGTGCAGCTTCCCCGCGGCGTCTTCTGGCTCTTCATTCACTCTGCCAGGCATCGGACCTGGACAGAGCCGACTCCGCATGTCCACCTGTGGTGCGGGCAGAGTGAATGAACAGCCGGAAGATTCCGCGGGGACGCTGCAAGGAGAAGACTTCTTGGAGGATCCAGCCCGACCCTCACTCATGAACTTGGTAAGTATAATTTGATCGAACGTTGCCTACCCCTGAAACGAGCATTTTCCACTATATTAGGGTTCGAAGTGAATATCGAACCTCGAACATTTTACTGTTCGCTCATCTCTAGTCCTGCACACTCTACCACTGTCCAATGAGTGCTGCAAGTGCAGACTTCATAGTGTTATACCACTTTAAGAAGGAGAATGGCAGCACCTAGTTGTAAATGTTTTCAAACATTTCTAGGAAGCGCAATAGAGGAACAGAATAATTCTATGAAAACATAATCCAAAACTGCTAATTTATCGAAAATAGAGGTACAATATTTAATAAAATGGACATAAATCCTCTCGGCTGCTATATAAAGTAGCAAAGTATCATAAACTGCTGGTTCTTTGGAGCACATATAGATTTGTTCACACTTAACTGGTCTCAGTGTGTTTAAAGATTCCAATTTGTCTTGAAAACAATTCAACACAATATCATGGCATGATAACAAAAGTCTTGGAAGGCTTTAATTCCCACCACCCCACTGGATAGGATAGTTAGGATATCACTTTGGGATAACTTACCATTAGACTATTGTTGTGTTCATTAAGGTTACCTAATTTGTTTTACATACATCTGAACATGTCCAGCCTAAAGGGCAGCACAGGGAGGTCATATCTGTACTTTGCTCTTCATACACATAGAAGTCAATGATAATAGGGGGATTATAACGGGGTTGCCCATAGGGACAGGCTGTTTCCATATGGCTTATTAGAGTACATGTATATTACAGAGAAAATTACAGATATACAGGATCAGTAGTGAGCTTTGAACTAATGTGACAAAATAAATATTGCTTTAGTCATATAAGAGGTAAGGATGTAAGGACTTTTCTACTGTGTTTGTGGCTTTTGTAATCCATTGATAAAGCGCTATACTTGAAACATGCATCCAGTTATAAACAACTTTTCATAAATGAATAGAAAAGGTAAAATAAACTTTGTAATATATCTTATTAAAGAAATGTTTTTCTTTCCATTTTTCAAGCAGTTAATTTCAACATATTAGTGCATTAAAGGAAGAGAGGTATAGCAAAGATACAATTGCTGCTACAATCTACTATTACTTGCTTTTTTAATACTGCTAGGTTGTAGATAAGAGGCTACTAGTTTACAGAATGAGGCAATAAATCAATTAACCAGCTGGCAGAAGATTCCTATCAACCCTCCCTGCTCCATAATGTTGTATATGAGAGTCTGAATATGGAGACACATATTATGTAACCAAACAGATTTAATACGGAGACAGATATCATGTAAACAAGCAGTCAGATTGAAATTGAGAAGCAGGGGAACAGCTTAATAAGTTGAGAAGGAAATAGATTTCCTTAATAAGATACATTACAAAGTCTCTTGTATTTAAATTCACTATTCATTTATAAAAAGATGTTCAAACCTGGAGTTATGCTCCAACGGCAATTCATGCATAAAAATAAGTAATATTAATCAAAATAGGAGACGTGGGTATGGTTTTAGTTTTGAGGAAGTTTAGTGTGAACATGTGAATTATAGTCATGCATTACATTGTCATATTGCTTTAGCATGTACTTTATGTTGCGTCTGGTATGCATAGCATTTGCATGTGTGATATCACTTTCAGAGATGCAGGAATTGTGTGGACAGTCATTTTGGTGGTTTCTGTAGAATATAACACATACTGACTCTTTAGAGGCAGAACTAAGTTGTTTGTTACTGTCCCATGGTGTTTCCCAGGCAATCTAATGGCTCAGTATTTAAGGGCTTGTTCATGTACTTCAGGAGTGAAACATCTTGCCGGAGCATTAATACAATTCACTGTTGATGGACAGCTTGTAAGGGGAACATCCTTAGAGGCTGAGCAAGCAATAAGAGCTGAGTGGACAGCATGTAGGAGATGAGTTGGACACAGTTCTATGATGCCAGTTGGCTCAGTGAACTGGTATACCTCTAACAAGCACTCATTAGGCAGGAGGCGATGGTGTATTCACGGTAACAGCGGGAGCATGTCTGGAGACAAGAACGATTACATTACTACCCCACTGTGTCTGCCAGCCCTGCTGAAGACCTGCTGTACTTCAAAAATCTTCTGTAGTAAAGAGCAAACCACAGTGACAAGTGGCAAGTTGTTGGTTTTGTCTTCTTTAATGGTGGGAGACTTCAAGTGACATGAACTGGACAGTAGCTGGCCTCAGGAGAACACAGTGCGTACACAGAGATATTGCCACCGCCCTGGTGCCAATGACTCCCGCTCAGCCATGATTGCACTACTCGGTGATCGACAACCTTCCCTGTCCATTGATAATGCCAACATATCTAAATTTATTTTTTTTAAAAATGTAAAAATTTAAATGAAATAGATTTTATTTAGAATTTTCACAACAAAACTATAAATTTGCTCAGCATCTCATAGTCTTTCACATACTGCCTGCACATTAAATTATTTTCACCATGACAGGTTCCCTTGACACAAGATGTATATTGAAAATTCAGCTTTATGTGCCTTTAGCTCTCTCTCCCACACGGTAAAATTTTACTTCACTTGAGCGGGGAGATCTATGGTGTTCTTCCATTATCTAACTTCATGAAATAGAACACTGTGAGTAAGGTTCTGGTTATATTCTAAAGTAAAGCTATGCACTGCCCAGTGGAATCATTATAAGCCAATAGGTGTAATTATAATTAGAGATGAGCGAGTAGTACTCGATCGAGTAGGTATTCGATCGAATACTACGGTATTCGAAATACTCGTACTTGATCGAGTACCACTCACTGTTCGAATGTAAAAGTTCGATGCAGAACCAGCATTGATTGACTGAATGCTATACAGTCGGCCAATCAATGCTGGTTCTTCTCCTACCTTTAGAAGTCTTCTCCGTGCAGCTTCCACGCGGCGTCTTCCGGCTCTTCATTCACTCTGCCAGGCATCAGGCCTGGACAGAGCCGACTGCGCATGTCCGCATATAGTGCGGGCATGCGCAGTCAGCTCTGCCCAGGCCCAATGCCTGGCAGAGTGAATGAAGAGCCAGAAGACGCCGTGGGGATGCTGCAAGGAGAAGACTGCATGGAGGACCCAGCCCGACCCTCACTCGTGGACTTGGTAAGTATAATTTGATCGAACGTTGCCTACCCCTGAAACGAGCATTTTTCCCCCCATAGACTATAATAGGGTTCGATATTCGATTCGAGTAGTCGAATATTGAGGGGCTACTCGAAACAAATATCGAACCTCAAACATTTTACTGTTCGCTCATCTCTAATTATAAGCCAATAGGTGTGATTATAATCTATCTGGATTTCAGAAGAAGACAAAACAAGCTGCGCTGTTGGGCACCGTGGGATTCTGATTCAGATGCTATCAATGTATAATTTACTCACCATGTTTCTTATATTCTTATATCTGGTTTGAAGTTTCTCCTCCAGGTGAACATCAGCATTGTTTAAATGACTGTCAGAGGGGTACAAACTCATCAAAGAGGGTGCCAGAAGGCACTACAGTGCCGTGCAAAAGCAACAAATCCTAACTTTTCCTGTCAATCACTGTTACGATTATGTTGGACATCTAAATAAACTGATAATGCCATTTGACTGACAGCAAGAAAAATAATTGAAAGAGTCTCAAGGGGCTACCTACTGTATATTCACAATGACAAATTCATCACTCAGGATAATTACAGCTCGAAAACAGAAATTTCCATGCAAACAGATGTTCTATTCTGCTATCAAATTGTATAGTATTTCAGTACAGAATAGGAATGAAAATTTGGCAAGACAATGTAGGATATAGCAAAGCCCTGAGATATGCACACAAAGAGATTTTTTCCTTTACTTTTATTCTTGTTTGAGGACATTAAGCAACCAAGAACAAACATAGACTTGCATAGATTATAAGAAGGGTCTCCAGTGGTGACTAGAATGGCATATGGAATGTTAACAATTGTCTTGTCATGTTCTCAGAATTAATGATTCTCAGTCAAAGTCAAGACACACATGCCTGTCACAAAGCAAAGGTTATAGCTAAATGTCGTTCACCAGACTTAGAGGATCCTCTGAGAAACCTTAAATTATATATTCAAGATGGCTGGTTTATTGACAGCACCAGGAATGGTTCTGAATTTTAATTTGCCCATCACCTGTTTTTGGAATATCTCTATCTTGCAAAGTAGTAATTTAATGGGAATCACCAAAAAAAAAAAAAAAAAATCCCTATTGAACTTTAACCACAGTGATGATTGAGCCATGATTGAGGTCAATAAAGTATTTTTTTTTTGCCCTCCAATGGGTGCCAATGGGATTGAGTCATGATTGAGGTCAATAAAGTATTTTTTTTTTGCCCTCCAATGGGTGCCTCCATTGCCCTCGATTAAGTTAATTGGTGAAACAAGGGTATTGCTATTGCCCACTTCACACCAAAAAGCATGGTCAAGTAGTGTATATGTCAGTCATATCAGGGAGGAAAGGAGTAGCATAGGAAAGCATAGCTGTACGGTATGTATAGCTTAATAAGGACTGTTCAAAGGACGTTATGTGGTAGTACAACTCAGTGCTGTCCCAACTTTCTCTCATTCATCTGGCCTCCTTAGTCCTGAGTAACAACAGTCTCTCCATATACACTTATTATTTACAATTGCTTTTTTTATATCCCATGATTTTTAAAGCTAGCCAAATGTATGGTGGGCCAAGCTCCCAATATTTTTGGGACCAGCCAACCATCTAATGTATATTTGAGCTTCTTGAGCTTCCCCATCCTCGGTCCATGAGAAGTGTCAGCTATGTTGGATTTCAACTTGGCTGTTCCTTTTGTTCTCGGGGTTAATTTTTTCCACTCGATCGGTTCATAGAAGGACTTTAATGTAGGCACAATTCAGTTTCCATTTTCAGCTCGATAGGATATTATATATATGTCCTAATCTAAACAAAATCTGTCATAACTTGAACATGTAATGGATTCCTAAACACTGTAACCTCTGGGAGTAGAAAAGTGGTAAATTAATACAGTTTCTAAAGAAGGCTACAGAATTGCTTGGCGGTATACAAAGAGAAATAAATATAAAATCCATAGATTTAAGCAGTGAAATATGATTTGCATAATTGTCATTCTGCCATTCTACAACCCGACAATAACTTACATACACTTGTTTGCGTTTATTTTCTAACACTGATAAAATATTCATCCAGGTAACTTCTTAAACTACAATATCTGTCTTGATATCCAGCTGTGTCAAAGGGAGAATTCTTTAGAAAGTGCAATAAACTAGATTGTCGAAACTTTTATGCAGCGGCAATTTTCAGCTTGAGTTCTTTCCTTTCCTTTCTGTGATTGTGAAAGGTTTCCTCAGAAACAACATAATGGAAGGCTGTATTGTAACTTCACTGGGTGACATTCATAAAAGTGAAAAGGATGAATGCGCTTGCGGTTAAAAGTATCGACAACCAGGAAGACCCCATTATATGACACTATGTAATTAAATGTTACTAGTCATTTTCATACTTGCAGAAAAGAAATATCAAACGCTGAGGTTATTCCGGGACGCGGCACTTTTGTGATTAATGACCATTTTTGTACATATTAATAAAAGGCAGGAAAACAAAGTAGGTATCGCCAATGCCTCTCTCTTTATCACATTGTGCAAGGTAAAACTAACTTCAGCAGTCCATACCATACACTTAAGATATTTGTCTGTTAGTCATGGACAGAAAATAGAGTTTAAAAAAAAAATCTATCAGAAAAGGAAAACAGATTTGAAAAAAATAATATATTTCACTATCTGGATTTAATAAATAAATAAATTGGTGACACATTCCTTTTAGTGCAAATGGAGGATCTGTCATTCACATTATCCATCCAATATAATCACCTCCGGGGAATAGGATTTTACTAGGCAACAATAAAATCTAATTTGCACCCATCCGTTCCATCCACGTATTAAGAAGCCCTTCATCTCCCAATGGTATTCAGATGGTAGCATTTGGAGGAACTATTCTTTATTTTGCCACGGCTGTATAGTCATTGCTCATATAATCGTAGATGTTCATAACCATGACAATATAAGTAAACGATTCCTCCATCTATATGACAGGCCATGCAAATACCTTGTAACTCTTTTACATTTTACAGTCACATCTTCTAAACCTCTGAAAAATTCTAATTATGCATATGAGATCTTACTTAAAAGAAGGACTTGTCACTAAGAACTGAAATACTAACGGCCATATATCAAGATTATATGTAAATTAGCGCTTATTTTTCAAGTGGGCGGTAATATTTTATTTTATCAGAGAACAAAAGGTTACCGCCCACTTGGACAATAAGAATGCAATCGACATAAGCTACTGGGCGCTATAAGTGGATGGTTAAAAAAAATGAATAAAAAAATGGTGTTCAGGGGCACAGCCGCGATCAAATGTCATTTAGCATTTTGTAGATGGTGACATGTCCTCTTTAATGGTCAACAATGGCAAGTGCTGAAGAAATAAAGGATTTGGTCTTTCAGACATGAGCCTCTAGCCCCAATCTGCAACACATCTACCACATTGTGCAAATGTATACGGTTTGGTGTGGGGATCAGGGAAGGCTGAGGTGTCCACACCTTAATCTAACAGATTTGTTATAACTCATGTGAATTTTCTAGGGTGAGATACCATGGAAATCTTTGAGTTCCGAATCTGCATTGGTTTATAACTATAGGGCAGGTCACATGGGTTTTAATGATAACTTTTTACTTTGAACTGATGCTCCAATACTGAGAAATTCAGCTTTTTATAAATTTGCAAAGATTAGATTGGACATTCCCTCAAATTCAAGTGCCCTTTTATCTATGGAATGGCCCAAGTAGCCCTTGGGGACTTATATAAATTATTGTAAAAAAAAAAAAACTGGATTATTTTAGTATTGGATCAAATTATAAAGGGTACCAAAAATGGTTCCATCTGTGTGACCCTTTGCAGAGAAAATAACTCAACACCTATAATAAATTCATATATATTCACTATATACATACACAATATATACAGTCAGCATTGGACTGGTCACATAATTCTGACTCTGTTAATAACAATGGAAATGGTTAACTCCTAACTTTATGTTAGGTTTCTATCTATGCAACTCTCTAAAGTCTGCCTGCGTTATCTGGAACATGACAGAAGAAGATGAAAGCCGATATTGATATTGTCATGTGTCTTGAGATATAGCCACAGAAGCCTGCCTTTATTTTACTCCAGGTAAGCTGTAATAGCCTGTATGTATTTTGTAAGGTATAAATGACAATATATTGCTTTACTTCTTGATCTGAAAGGCAGTTTTAGTCATGAAAAACTCTATTTATTGAATTTATTAAACTGAGTTATAGGAACATCACAATGTACACTGAAGCATATAGTGCAGGTATTGTGCAAAATTAAGACGCATATGTACTTTGTAGATGTTATTCGGTTGTATTGATAACACTTACATTGCCATTGCTTGTAGTGATAGTGTTCTACAATTATTTATTAGATCTTGGGGTTCTACTTTTATCAATATGTCGCTTTAGTTTTTGAGTGTATTTTGTTTTGGGCTTTATTATTGTATTTTATTATACAATATATGTGGACATTTACAAGAAAATAAACTATGAATGAAGTATGGTTTATTCTATAGCAGCACCAAAGTGATTTGCGGTATATCTAGAGAACATATATGATATGCTTAGTTCCAAAACTTATTTCACATATTTCATACCTGTTATCAGTCCATTTTAAGGTTGATCAGTTTTAACTCCTGGTAGATATGAATATCATATGTGACCCTTTTCACAGTTTAGTTGTAATTAGAGATGAGAGAGTAGTACTCGATCGAGTACTACTAGCTGTTCGAAGTTAAGATTCGATGCAGAACCAGCATTGATTGGCAGAATGCTATACATTGCCAATCAACACTGGTTCTTCTCCTACCTTTAGAAGTCTTCTCCCTGTGCAGTGTCCCCGTGGCGTCTTCCGGCTCTGAATTCACTCTGCCAGGCATCAGGCCTGGGCAGAGCTGATTGCGCATGTCCGCTTGTAGTGCAGGCATGCGCAGTCGGCTCTGCCCAGGCCCGATGCCTAGCAGAGTGAATTCAAGGCCGGAAGAGGACGCGGGGACGCTGTGCAGGGAGAAGAATACAGCCTGACCCTCACTCGTGGACTTGGTAAGTAGAATTTGATTGAATGTTGTGTACCCCTGAAACGAGCATTTCCCCCCATAGACTATAATGGGGTTCGAAACCCGTTTGAACAGTCGAACAGTGTGTGGCTGTTCGAATCGGATTTCGAACCCCAAACATTTTAGTGTTCGCTCATCTCTAATTGTAATGTATGTAATATTCTCCTTTTTATAAACCTAGTACTATTTAATGTTTCTCAGTGGTGTATCCCTGACTGAGCAGAGATAAATCAATCAGAATATGTCAGGTTTGTAGAAGTCGGACAACATGTCACCTTAAATCACATCAAATTATAGAGTCAGTAATAGCACCAAGGTGGGATCCCTAAAGTCTGCATATGGTTGGGTTCACACTGTGCTTTTTTAATCAATAGCCACATGCTTTTTTGAATTTCAATAATATGCAGAACATTTTTACTATGCCAGTAAAACAGAAATTTTCAATTTGGTGTCTATTATCTTACAGAAATGCTTACTGACATCCATACAACCGTCTGTAAGTAACTAACCCCACTTTACATGACCAAGCTTCAGTCGAGGCACTTGGTCCATGTGTTGGCTGGATTTACCAGTCTGAACAGTATGCTGGGAGTGGGACTCCTAGTAGTATAATTATCTATCATGTTAGGAGTTCCTGCCTCCTAGTAACATACTGTCCTGTTCCGATTATAGTACCGGAAAGTATGTTGCTGGGAGGCCGGGACTTCTAACATCATAGATAACTATACTACTAGGGGTCCCTCTCTCTCACACACTGGTGAGGCCAATAAGTTCAGCCAATGGTATTCCGTTCGGGGAGTCCGCTTGGGGAACCCCAAATGGAATACTGAATGCATTAATAAGTGGTTAGCAAAGAAACCACACGGACCCAATAGACTATAATGGGGTTCGTGGGTTTTGCATGCGGTGTCCACACAAATACTTCAAGCAGTACTTTCCTCTCCACATGACATGTGGACACCAAGTGGAAAACACAAGGACCCCATTATAGTCTATGGGGTCCATGTGGTTTCATTGCTCACCGCTTTTCATTGTGTTTGGTATTCCATTTGGGGGGGTCCCCAAACGGATTCCCCGAACAGAATACCGAATACAGATGTGAACCAGGCCTAAGACATTACTCCGCTTTCCAGCTCAAAGCTGCAAAGAGAGGCAAAAGAGAGAAGTTGTTTGGCATCAGTTAAGTAACATTATTAAAACGTTTTATTGGTTTGCATATAGAAGAAGAAACACTAAAATTAATTTTATCACTAATATATCATTAATATTCTTAAAGGGACCGTTCCATTAACATCACTGCTCCAATATGGGACAAAGATTAGGAAGACCATGGACTATTGGATCCCTGACTAACTGGAGAAGTTAGCAATAGCATTTAAGTCTTTATTATTCTAAGCCTAGTTAAGGGGTACAAAAAGGACTTTAACGCCGCTTTAAGTTAGCAAGTCAGAAAGTGAGATAGCAATTCTGTTACTGCTCTTGTAAAACACATAACAGCAGATTCTATAAAAATCATAAGTTCCTGAAATCTGTATTGGAATAATCATTAGGCCTGATTATAGCGCCCTATCGGTGAGGCCTCAACACCATATTTTTCATATCCTTACAAATGGGCTAAGTTGAGCAAGGCTTCAGGCTTGCATTGAGCGCTAGACATTTCTGATTGTTTTCCACCTGGTACAGTTTATCCCCGGCTGATAAATCTGATGCATGCCGCAGCAGCGAGACGATGGAGCAGCATTAATAAATCTCCCCAAATATGAATGGCTGAGGGTCAGCGAGGCACAGAATCGTGAAGATTTTGTCCCAGGTTAAAATGACAGAATATATGAAGCCTATTTCCGATCTTCCATGCCCTTCTACACTTTTATAGATTATTGCTGGAAGTTGCTTTTATGAACTGATAGAAAAAACTATTACATTTGCTGACACAGAAGAAGCAGAAGTGGCTTACTTTGATTTGAAGCTACTATTAACATGTCACACTAAGGTCATACCTTATGGAGAACTTTCAGGGACTTTGCTTAATGATACATGGCACAACGGCTCACTACATTCTCTAATTTAAAATGACTGCATTTGCTGTTTCAGACCAACCACTAATGACTGCATGAAACTATCTACAAGAGTGAATTATCATATATTCCATGATTTGATAGTTCTTAGTACTGACAATATTTTTCTTAAAGGGAAATTCTGGTTTCAAGCCTTAAGGATTTTTCTATTTTCTAGAACGTTGACTGCTAGTAATACTTATCAGCTTAAGGTATTGTCCATACTGGATTATGACATTAATTAATACTTGTGTTTTTAGATATAATTTTGTTGTACAACGGATAGACAGTTTGTGACACATTGTACATTTCATTGCTTCATTCAAAGGTTTGGTTTACTTTGACTGACTGATTCTTAAAATGGTTGTCCTACCAAAGTAACTGCTATCCTAGCCACACTGCTGCGATCCCCACAAGGATAATGGGTAGAGATGAGCGAACACTAAAATGTTCGAGGTTCGAAATTCGATTCGAACAGCCGCTCACTGTTCGAGTGTTCGAATGGGTTTCGAACCCCATTATAGTCTATGGGGAACATAAACTCGTTAAGGGGGAAACCCAAATTCGTGTCTGGAGGGTCACCAAGTCCACTATGACACCCCAGGAAATGATACCAACACCCTGGAATGACACTGGGACAGCAGGGGAAGCATGTCTGGGGGCATAAAAGTCACTTTATTTCATGGAAATCCCTGTCAGTTTGCGATTTTCGCAAGCTAACTTTTCCCCATAGAAATGCATTGGCCAGTGCTGATTGGCCAGAGTACGGAACTCGACCAATCAGCGCTGGCTCTGCTGGAGGAGGCGGAGTCTAAGATAGCTCCACACCAGTCTCCATTCAGGTCCGACCTTAGACTCCGCCTCCTCCGGCAGAGCCAGCGCTGATTGGCCGAAGGCTGGCCAATGCATTCCTATGCGAATGCAGACTTAGCAGTGCTGAGTCAGTTTTGCTCAACTACACATCTGATGCACACTCGGCACTGCTACATCAGATGTAGCAATCTGATGTAGCAGAGCCGAGGGTGCACTAGAACCCCTGTGCAAACTCAGTTCACGCTAATAGAATGCATTGACCAGCGCTGATTGGCCAATGCATTCTATTAGCCCGATGAAGTAGAGCTGAATGTGTGTGCTAAGCACACTCATTCAGCACTGCTTCATCACGCCAATACAATGCATTAGCCAGTGTTGATTGGCCAGAGTACGGAATTCGGCCAATCAGCGCTGGCTCTGCTGGAGGAGGCGGAGTCTAAGATCGCTCCACACCAGTCTCCATTCAGGTCCGACCTTAGACTCCGCCTCCTCCGGCAGAGCCAGCGCTGATTGGCCGAAGGCTGGCCAATGCATTCCTATGCGAATGCAGACTTAGCAGTGCTGAGTCAGTTTTGCTCAACTACACATCTGATGCACACTCGGCACTGCTACATCAGATGTAGCAATCTGATGTAGCAGAGCCGAGGGTGCACTAGAACCCCTGTGCAAACTCAGTTCACGCTAATAGAATGCATTGGCCAGCGCTGATTGGCCAATGCATTCTATTAGCCCGATGAAGTAGAGCTGAATGTGTGTGCTAAGCACACTCATTCAGCACTGCTTCATCACGCCAATACAATGCATTAGCCAGTGCTGATTGGCCAGAGTACGGAATTCGGCCAATCAGCGCTGGCCAATGCATTCTATTAGCCCGATGAAGTAGAGCTGAATGTGTGTGCTAAGCACACACATTCAGCACTGCTTCATCACGCCAATACAATGCATTAGCCAGTGCTGATTGGCCAGAGTACGGAATTCGGCCAATCAGCGCTGGCTCTGCTGGAGGAGGCGGAGTCTAAGGTCGGACCTGAATGGAGACTGGTGTGGAGCGATCTTAGACTCCGCCTCCTCCAGCAGAGCCAGCGCTGATTGGCCGAATTCCGTACTCTGGCCAATCAGCGCTGGCCAATGCATTCTATTAGCCCGATGAAGTAGAGCTGAATGTGTGTGCTAAGCACACACATTCAGCACTGCTTCATCACGCCAATACAATGCATTAGCCAGTGCTGATTGGCCAGAGTACGGAATTCGGCCAATCAGCGCTGGCTCTGCTGGAGGAGGCGGAGTCTAAGATCGCTCCACACCAGTCTCCATTCAGGTCCGACCTTAGACTCCGCCTCCTCCGGCAGAGCCAGCGCTGATTGGCCGAAGGCTGGCCAATGCATTCCTATGCGAATGCAGACTTAGCAGTGCTGAGTCAGTTTTGCTCAACTACACATCTGATGCACACTCGGCACTGCTACATCAGATGTAGCAATCTGATGTAGCAGAGCCGAGGGTGCACTAGAACCCCTGTGCAAACTCAGTTCACGCTAATAGAATGCATTGGCCAGCGCTGATTGGCCAATGCATTCTATTAGCCCGATGAAGTAGAGCTGAATGTGTGTGCTAAGCACACTCATTCAGCACTGCTTCATCACGCCAATACAATGCATTAGCCAGTGCTGATTGGCCAGAGTACGGAATTCGGCCAATCAGCGCTGGCCAATGCATTCTATTAGCCCGATGAAGTAGAGCTGAATGTGTGTGCTAAGCACACACATTCAGCACTGCTTCATCACGCCAATACAATGCATTAGCCAGTGCTGATTGGCCAGAGTACGGAATTCGGCCAATCAGCGCTGGCTCTGCTGGAGGAGGCGGAGTCTAAGGTCGGACCTGAATGGAGACTGGTGTGGAGCGATCTTAGACTCCGCCTCCTCCAGCAGAGCCAGCGCTGATTGGCCGAATTCCGTACTCTGGCCAATCAGCGCTGGCCAATGCATTCTATTAGCCCGATGAAGTAGAGCTGAATGTGTGTGCTAAGCACACACATTCAGCACTGCTTCATCACGCCAATACAATGCATTAGCCAGTGCTGATTGGCCAGAGTACGGAATTCGGCCAATCAGCGCTGGCTCTGCTGGAGGAGGCGGAGTCTAAGATCGCTCCACACCAGTCTCCATTCAGGTCCGACCTTAGACTCCGCCTCCTCCGGCAGAGCCAGCGCTGATTGGCCGAAGGCTGGCCAATGCATTCCTATGCGAATGCAGACTTAGCAGTGCTGAGTCAGTTTTGCTCAACTACACATCTGATGCACACTCGGCACTGCTACATCAGATGTAGCAATCTGATGTAGCAGAGCCGAGGGTGCACTAGAACCCCTGTGCAAACTCAGTTCACGCTAATAGAATGCATTGGCCAGCGCTGATTGGCCAATGCATTCTATTAGCCCGATGAAGTAGAGCTGAATGTGTGTGCTAAGCACACACATTCAGCACTGCTTCATCACGCCAATACAATGCATTAGCCAGTGCTGATTGGCCAGAGTACGGAATTCGGCCAATCAGCGCTGGCTCTGCTGGAGGAGGCGGAGTCTAAGGTCGGACCTGAATGGAGACTGGTGTGGAGCGATCTTAGACTCCGCCTCCTCCAGCAGAGCCAGCGCTGATTGGCCGAATTCCGTACTCTGGCCAATCAGCGCTGGCCAATGCATTCTATTAGCTTGATGAAGCAGAGTGTGCACAAGGGTTCAAGCGCACCCTCGGCTCTGATGTAGCAGAGCTGAGGCTGCACAAGGGTTCAAGCGCACCCTCGGCTCTGATGTAGGAGAGCCGAGGGTGCACTTGAACCCTTGTGCACCCTCAGCTCTGCTACATCAGAGCCGAGGGTGCGCTTGAACCCTTGTGCACACTCTGCTTCATCAAGCTAATAGAATGCATTGGCCAGCGCTGATTGGCCAGAGTACGGAACTCGACCAATCAGCGCTGGCTCTGCTGGAGGAGGCGGAGTCTAAGATCGCTCCACACCAGTCTCCATTCAGGTCCGACATTAGACTCCGCCTCCTCCAGCAGAGCCAGCGCTGATTGGCCGAATTCCGTACTCTGGCCAATCAGCACTGGCTAATGAATTGTATTGGCGTGATGAAGCAGTGCTGAATGTGTGTGCTTAGCACACACATTCAGCTCTACTTCATCGGGCTAATAGAATGCATTGGCCAATCAGCGCTGGCCAATGCATTCTATTAGCGTGAACTGAGTTTGCACAGGGGTTCTAGTGCACCCTCGGCTCTGCTACATCAGATTGCTACATCTGATGTAGCAGTGCCGAGTGTGCATCAGATGTGTAGTTGAGCAAAACTGACTCAGCACTGCTAAGTCTGCATTCGCATAGGAATGCATTGGCCAGCCTTCGGCCAATCAGCGCTGGCTCTGCCGGAGGAGGCGGAGTCTAAGGTCGGACCTGAATGGAGACTGGTGTGGAGCGATCTTAGACTCCGCCTCCTCCAGCAGAGCCAGCGCTGATTGGTCGAGTTCCGTACTCTGGCCAATCAGCGCTGGCCAATGCATTCTATTAGCCCGATGAAGTAGAGCTGAATGTGTGTGCTTAGCACACACATTCAGCTCTACTTCATCAGGCTAATAGAATACATTGGCCAATCAGCGCTGGCCAATGCATTCTATTAGCTTGATGAAGCAGAGTGTGCACAAGGGTTCAAGCGCACCCTCGGCTCTGATGTAGCAGAGCTGAGGGTGCACAAGGGTTCAAGTGCACCCTCGGCTCTCCTACATCAGAGCCGAGGGTGCGCTTGAACCCTTGTGCAGCCTCGGCTCTGCTACATCAGAGCCGAGGGTGCGCTTGAACCCTTGTGCACACTCTGCTTCATCAAGCTAATAGAATGCATTGGCCAGCACTGATTGGCCAGAGTACGGAATTCGGCCAATCAGCGCTGGCCAATGCATCCCTATGGGAAAAAGTTTATCTCACAAAAATCACAATTACACACCCGATAGAGCCCCAAAAAGTTATTTTTAATAACATTCCCCCCCTAAATAAAGGTTATCCCTAGCTATCCCTGCCTGTACAGCTATCCCTGTCTCATAGTCACAAAGTTCACATTCTCATATGACCCGGATTTGAAATCCACTATTCGTCTAAAATGGAGGTCACCTGATTTCGGCAGCCAATGACTTTTTCCAATTTTTTTCAATGCCCCCGGTGTCGTAGTTCCTGTCCCACCTCCCCTGCGCTGTTATTGGTGCAAAAAAGGCGCCAGGGAAGGTGGGAGGGGAATCGAATTTTGGCGCACTTTACCACGTGGTGTTCGATTCGATTCGAACATGGCGAACACCCTGATATCCGATCGAACATGTGTTCGATAGAACACTGTTCGCTCATCTCTAATAATGGGGGTTGTTTATTTCTATCATACTGCGAGAGAGAGCCAAAGTACGGTGCTCGGTTAACTCTGAAAGGTATATTGAACTGAACAGAGTCGGGGTTCACCTTTACAACCACCACTCCATTCAGACTTGGGAGCAAAATACCCCCATTCTAATGAGACATTAACAGGGGATGCTTTGGTGGCATACAGCACCTATGGAAGTCTTTGACCACCTACTGTGCCTCCTCATGACTCTTAACAGATATGTCCACATTGAACATACTGTAGATTAAATTTTGTTAAGGAATCCAATTTCTCAATTTTTTTAACTTTATTAATAATATCACCTTGACAAAGAAGTCATGATATAATTATTTCCAGAAACATTCCCCCCTCACCTCTCCTCTCCACCAGTATACAAATATAATGAAATAAAAAATAAAAATAATCATAAAAATAATTCCATGCAATATCACATCATCACTAGGGCTGGGCGATCGTGTTCAGAAAAGATCGGATTCCGATCAGCGATCGAGAAAATTTCTCGATCGTGATCGGAATTCCGAACACGATCTTTTTAGGTGGGATCGAGATCGGTGATCTTTTTCCACAATGCTTTGCTTAGCCTTCACACTGAGTATACGCTGTATACTCAGTGTGAAGGCTCTGCTGCAGGTCCCTAGGAATGAATGGAAGCAGCCGACACACAGCCTTAACCCCCTGCATGACGGCTGCCTCCATTCATTCTAATGGGAGACTAAACTAAACATCTGTAGTAGCTACTTACCTCCAGAGATGGCTGCTCCGGTGCCCGGTGTGTTCTCTTTCTGCCTACTGCTGCCGCTCCACGCTGGTCTTCTCGCTGCCCCACCTCCTTAGTGTTTAAAGAGCTAGGAAGGCGGGGCCTGTGGCTTAGGAGAGTGTGGGCGGGTACGGGGCAGGGAGACGTGACGTCTCCCCTCCCAGTACCCACCCACACTCTCATAACCTGCCCACACTCTTCTAAACTGGCAGGGAGGGGGCAGCAAAGCGAGAAGAACAGCGTGAAGCGGCAGCGAGAGAAAGAAGGAGAACACACCGAGCACTGGACCAGCCATCTCTGCAGGTAAGTGGACACCAGGGGGGACTAAGTAGCCAGATGATTTAAAAAAAATCCTCTGGCTACTTTAGTGATTCACTACACAGCGTGGATTCTAACAATTCTTAGATTCCATGTTGTATAGTGAATAGGATTGCTTTTAAAATCCGATCTCCGATTAATGAAAAAAAATAGAAATGAATATGTCAGCTGGTACGTCATAAGCCATGATGTATCAAAAAACATATTGCAAAAAATGCTAGAAGTTACAGCATCTTTATAGGGTATTAGGGTATCTTTAGGGTTATTCAAATGCAAATCACTGCTGAGATGGAAATAACTGCATCTCAATCCCTGCACCCAAGAAGTGATACTGTACACTGTTCCCATAACCCCCACAAATGGGCAATGGGAACTATGGAAAACAGTACTGAACACCTGAGCTATGCCGAGTTATGAAAACAATGTAGCTAGATGTACTATGCTGTTTCTGTAGCGTTCATTCTCCTCTATGGGTGTTATGGGAACAACACAGAGCAGCACTATTCAGCTGTTTCCATAAGTCCAACTTAGCGGCTTGCACTGGGGACTATTGATACCAAACTTGCCGAGATGGGAATAACCCATTTATTGTCACTCTATGAAAAAAATAAAAGTTAGACTTTTCTATTTGAAGTCATCACATACAATACTGCATGTAAAATTTCAGTTTAGATTCAGTTTTAATATGTGGAATTGACTTTTTTAACCAAAAATAGGGAACGACACAATTCAGTACTAAAATCATACGTGTTCTTTCATTTATTTGGGCATGGCAGTCAAATTCTGCATTGAAATAACAACACCGAATCACCCTATGTGAACGTGGCCAAATGAACTCATCTTCCAGAGACAGACATCAGTTATTATATACTTCACCGAACAGCTGCTTGCTGGGAACATTCAGGCAAGAGCAGTAAAAGACTACAAATTTTGGCAGCTGTGGTAGAATGTACAGCTGAGGTATGAAATGTGAAATTAGTACATTAATAACAGAATTACATCTGTTTGTTTTCTGCTTATGTTATCCCTGAGCAAGGCATGCTTGTTAGGACCATTAAAGGAGCAATAAAATTCTCAGTTAAAAATTCGTATTCTTGTTAATGTTCTCGCTATTCGGTTTTTCACATGTATAAAATATCTTGCGTAAGCATCTGTATTTCTAAAAGCCCTCAGAGCATCATCTAATTTTAGGTTTAACTAAACATGCTCCATGTGTTATTCTGAAAGACTCCGATTCTCTTAGTTGTGTATCATAAGCAAATATTTTTCTAACATTAGACAAGGCTTAGCATATATATATATATATATATATATATATATATATATATATATGAATTATTTTCAGTTGTTCACATCATAGTTGTTCCATCATCAGCACCGTATTGAATACTGTAATGATGAACAAATATTAGGTGGTTTTACACTTGGGATGGTTTCCTTTAGACTTAGCATGAGATCACTTGACTTCATTGTATGACCAGCTCAAATAGCATTTTATTGTTCTTTATAAAAAAAAAAATGGTGTGGCTTCATAAATATATCAGAAAATACTGTGTTGATGGTAAGTACATTTATTAGGGTTCTTCCCCACCACACCATGTCTTCTACCATTCACACCTGCTTAGCACCTTAACAATTCTTGTCTTCCACAGCACACATTAACCAAAGGTATCTCAGACCACATGTGATAAAATACACACGTATTCACACTTAACTTATCTCCAGTTTGGTTAACTAATGCAATTTCTCATGGAACCAGTTCAACACTATGCCATGATAATATGCTATAAAATCTTGAAAGGTTGCAATTCATACCATTCTGCCAACACCATAGGGTGTTCACACATAGACACAAATCAGGTATCTGATACTGCTCATTTGACACATGCTGGCAACTTGCATGCATCAACAGAAAGCTTTTTATCCAATATAGGACAAAATAATGCCCCTTTGGCCTTCCTTAATGCACATTTTTAGCTGTACAGAGAAGTGTCTTTAACTGTGTATTGCTATGCAGAGGGAACCCACAAAAACATATGCCGTATACTTTTTTAACATTGGAGCCTATGTTTGCCACATTCCACTATATGCCTATAATAAATGAACAATTTACTTTTTAAGGCACATTTTACTAATATACAGTACTGAGCTGGATTGGATATTCTAGAGCTGCTGTGGTTGTCATCGAAACATGATCTTCTCTTTTACCTAATTACATAGTAGATGAGGTTGGATGAAGACATTAGTCCATCAAGTCCAACATATAACCCTACAATCCCCTACAGTGTTTGTGGGTCTGAAAATTGAGCTTTTTAAATCCCATACAGTTTATTAGATTGCATATAGGAAACTATGTTACTCTTACCACGACGACTTTTTGGGGAGACATGATGAAGCTGGCTTATGACTTGACACCCGACCCTCATCAAATTAACCATTAGAAAGTATAAAGCCCATGTAGTGTTCTTAGGCAAGGGCCAAATGCTACTCTTAGAGGAATACAATATAACAATTTTTGGGGGGCTTTAAATATAGAGTATCATTTTAAAACTAAAATATCCTCTGTGTGTATTTTTTTATGTTATATATTTGTTTTTTTTCTAGTTTTACTTTCCATGGTATTTTATTTATATTGTTTTTTCGTGTCTTGCCCATGAATACGAGCTTGACAGCATTTTGTGCACTTGCCTGTTCTCCCCTTGTATTTTGAGTCAGATTTAGAAGCATATTTATCAAGCATATTTTTCTTAAGTATAAAAAAGCATGTTAGTCTGGCACCAATTTATCAAGTATAAGAATTTTATGGCTGCATGGAAAAACACAGTGCGTCATGATGTTATTTGTGGCTGTTCTACTTATGCAATGAAAACTCTCTTTCTAGTGAAACTACCAATTTCTTTCACAGAATAACATTGTTTAAGGGAAATGACCCTGGTCTTGGTAAATCTTTCAGACTGGAAATTAGACAATAACCTATTTTTTTGCTTTGTTTTTTTAGGAGATGAGCCAAATGTGACTAATTGTGAATAAAATGAGTTTTTTTTCTTTTAATACATCAATGTTGGCAATGTTATATCCCTGGGATCTTTCAGTAGAGAATACCCTCATCCTTTTCTTACCGCTAGCTCATTTGTCTTGTAATGTCATTTATATATAATGGCACTCACAAATTGTCCAGCAAGATCTTAGCTTTTCATTTACATAGTAAAGGGCAGTGAAATGTTTTGGATTTATGCACTTCTACTGTGTGAACGCTGCTAACTCTTCGAGGAAATGTCCTGCCATTTTACGCTTATGACATAAGTGAAAACTATTCAGATTTTTTAATGTTCTAAGTAAATATGGACATTTAGCAGAGAAATCTAAGAAAACAATTCTGATGTTGTAGTGATTAAAATACAAGGGATTTTTAGCGCATAGTAGTTTTCGGCTGCTCTCCTTTCAGTATTGTTACGGATAGTGACGATTTATCATGTAGTGGCAGATCCCTAATTAAATTGTGTCGGATGCAAATGGTTCCTCCGTCCAAATTGTTGGAACTTGTAAAGATGTGAAAGAAGGAAATGGTAAATGTGTCGGTTTAAGACATTTAATGACTATTCCTTTAATACATTATTTAGAAAGGGAACGATTATGCAAAATAAATCCGTATTGGCTAATGCTAGAGATGAGGGAACCCCAGAGTATTGTAAGCAGCGGTCCTAGGTAAGGCAATAAAAACATTGACTATTACCTTCCCGCACCTCTCCCTCATCTCAGCTTCTTTCCCAATGCCCAGTCTTCACTGAAGGTTCTTGTGACCTCTTCAAGTGTTTTATTTATTTTGATTATATAACACCAACATACTCTGCAGCGCTGTACAAATATTGTGGTTACTGTCCTTTGTAGGGCCCACAATCTAAATTCCCTATCAGTATGTCTTTGGCGTATGGGAGGAAAAACATGCAAGCCCAGGGAGAACATACAGCTTCCTTGCAGAGGTTGTCCTTGGCTGGCTTCAAACCCAGGACTCTTTCAAGGTTACTGTGCTGTTTTCTACAAGGTCATTGCTGAGGAGTAATGATCTGTGGTGCACAGTGACACTCTCACTCATTATTATTACATTGGGGCATCCCATGTAACCATTGAGGTCCAATCATGGGTCTCAGAGAGAGAAAATGCTGGAAGAGGCAGCAAGAGGCTTGACAAGCCCATAGATGAAGACCAACCACTGGGAAAGAAGACTGGGTGAGGAATGTTGAGTATCAGTGTTTTTTTTGTTTTGTCTGCTCCTCCACTGGACCTACACTTAATATAGTCTGGGGCATGAAAAGACCCTGGTGCATAATAAAAACATCTTCATTCCTGAAACCTTAGAGCAAACCTCGTAAATATTTGCAGAATGAATTTCACAAAGTTCACCCATTAGTAGTTATTACAACAAAAATACAAGCATAGTTACATAATTACATAGTTACATAGTAGATGAGGTTGGATAAAGACATTAGTCCATCAAGTCCAACCTATAACCCTACAATCCCTACAGTGTTGATCCAGGGGAAGGCAAAAAACCCTATGAGGCTTATGCCAATTGCCCTATTTCAGGGGAAAAAATTCCTTCCTGACTCCAAATCTGGCAGTCAGTATAAAAACCCTGGCTCAACGTGTCCTTAAAATCTAGAGTCCATAACCTGTTATATTTTTCTCTTCAAGAAAGGCATCCAGGCCATCTTTGAACTTGTTTAATGAATCCGCCATCACCACTTCCTGGGGCAGAGAGTTCCAGAGCCTCATTGTTCTTACTGTGAAGAATCCCCTTCTATGTTTCTGGTGAAACTTTCCCTCCTCCAGATGTAGAGGATGTCCTCTTGTCACTGTCACTGGCCTAGGAGTAAAAAGATCCTTAGAAAGTTCTTTGTATTGTCAATTAATTTATTTGTACATTGTTATTAGATCTCCCCGTAGACGTCTTTTCTCTAAACTGAATAACCCCAAGTTTGCTAATCTATCGTTGTACTCCAGTCCACCCATTCCCCTAATCATTTTGGTTGCCTGTCTTTGCACTTTTTCAAGTTGACTTATGTCTTTCTTGTATAACAGGGCCCAAAATTGCGCACAATATTCTAAGTGTGGCCGTACCAGTGATTTGTATAGAGGCATAACTATGTCCTTGTCATGAGAATCTAGACCTCTTTTAATGCATCCCATAATTTTATTTGCCTTGGCAGCAGCTGTCTGGCACTGGTCACTAAAGGTAAGCTTGGTGTCCACCAAAATCCCTAAGTCTTTCTCATTAGCAGTCTTACCCAGTAATTTACTATTTAGTACATAGTCATACATTTTATTACGTCGACCAAAGTGCATAACCTTACATTTGTCAACATTGAACTTCATTTGCCAAGTCTCCCTCCATGCTTCCAGTTTCCTTAGATCCCCTTGTAATATTCTACTATCCTCCTCCTTATTGATTACCATACAAAGTTTAGTATTATCTGCAAATATGGACACCCTGCTTTGTAAACCCTCTACCAGGTCATTAATAAAGATATTAAACAAGAGAGGACCTAATACTGACCCCTGCGGCACCCCACTGGTGACTGTGGCCCAGTCTGAATATTTACCATTAACAAGTACCCTCTGTTTCCTATCAGTGAGCCAATTGCTAACCCAAATGCATAAGTTTTCCCCCAGTCCCAACATTCTCATTTTGCATACCAACCGTTTATGTGGAACAGTATCAAAAGCCTTTGAAAAGTCCAGGTACACCACGTCTACTGCATTACCCATGTCCAGTCTTGAACTTACCTCCTCATAGAAGCTGATCAGATTGGTCTGACAGGACCGATTCCTCATAAACCCATGCTGATTTGGTATTATAAGATTATTTACATTGAGATACTCCAGGATAGCATCTCTTAGAAAGCCCTCAAATATCTTTCCCACCACAGAAGTTAATCTTACTGGCCTATAGTTTCCAGGTTCACTTTTACACCCCTTTTTGAAAAACAGATGACAACAAAGTTTTCCTAGCAATTGATACCTACATACACACATATAAACATACACACATACAAGTAGTTGTTACTTTGCATGCACTATTTGTCCCCCAAAGCCATGAAAGGGTCTAAAAGAGTTATTTACGAATTCGTAACGTGAACTCCATGGCTTCACTGAGTACCGTAGGCCCCAGGTCAGTCTTGTTTGCCTGGCTCTAGCACATGATATCACCCCTGTGGCCAGTGACTAGCACCATCAGTCATATCCCAAGTTCACAGACCATTACTGAAGCCAGGTTAAAAAAAAAATGAATAAAAATAGTGGGAAGTGCAGAAAGCACCAATGGTTGGGGGCAATATTTTTGTAAGATGTTGTTCCTTTTATTTTGCAAAGGAATTGTTCTAGTTACTGTGTAAAAGAATGTTCCCAAATGCTGCGAAAAAGTTAAAGTAGCAAAGAAATTTATACTTTCTCTTCCTCCTTATTGCTGCTTCCAGCACTGTGGTCCTCCCTTCTGGGATTTGTTACGTAGTTACATCAATGAGGTTCATACACACCATTTTTTTTACTCATGTATAACAATAAGACATTATAAGCATAGACATGGCAGTACAAGGATGTGACAGATTTATCACAGTAACCCATCCCTCCCACCCAGTGAAAGTAGCACACAGATTCCAGCTCTCAGGAGAAAAACAAGGAAAAATAATATAGAAGCATGGGATTTCACAGAAAGGAGATAACATTCTTCAATAAGATATAATAATAATTTTAATTTCTATGACACGGGCGTGATTTATTGGAAAGGACATGTAGTATAAGATGTGACCCTGTGTGGTATAACAATTTGCCAAAGCTTTAGGACATTTTTTGATGAACACAAAGCCAAGTAATGTTAGTATAAAGTTAAATAATAACCATTCTGACTCTGTTATTCAGCATTAAAGATGTTGATTAGAGATGAGTGAACAGTAAAATGTTCGAGGTTCGATATTCGTTTCGAGTAGCCCCTCAATATTCGACTACTCGAATCGAATATTGAACCCTATTATAGTCTATGGGGGGAAAATGCTCGTTTCAGGGGTAGGCAACGTTCTATCAAATTACACTTACCAAGTCCACGAGTGAGGGTCGGGCTGGATCCTCCGAGAAGTCTTCTCCTAGCAGAGTCCCCACGGCACCTTCCGGCTCCGAATTCACTTTGCCAGGCATCGGGCCTGGGCAGAGCCGACTGCGCATGCCCGCACTACAAGCGGACATGCGCAGTCGGCTCTGCCCAGGCCCGATGCCTGGCAGAGTGAATTCAGAGCCGGAAGACGCCGCAGGGAAGCTGCACGGAGAAGACTTCCAAAGGTAGGAGAAGAACCAGCGTTGATAGACCGACTGTATAGCATTTGGACAATCAATGCTGGCTCTGCATTGAACTTTTCCGTTCGAATAGCAAGTGGTACTCGATCGAGTACGAGTATTTCGAATACCGTAGTATTCGATCGAATACCTACTCGATCGAGTACTACTCGCTCATCTCTAATGTTGATAAATCCATCGATCTAGCCCAAGCTTGTGTCAAGTTCAACTTTTCTACATCTGTACCACTGTACTTCTAGGATGAAAGGAATGAATGAAATATGAGCAACATCCTCCCTTTACTGTCTTACAGTATGGCAGATTATAATGGTACAATTACAATATAATGTTACTGTCATGTACTGACTGACATTCTGGCAGCCTCACTTACTATAAGTATGAAAATGTCGTGAGAATTCACAATTCTTTATCAATAACCTTGGGACTTTATGAGGATGTAATTTTACCTAGTGTTAAAAGGTACTGGCTACAATCGCAACCTATCATGTGTCCACATGGTGTAGTAGATGATAAGTGTCTGAATGCTTGGGGACTCACACCAGGGATCCCCATGAGAATAAGGACCCCATGATCTCTATTTGAATGGACCAATGGCCTCATATGAGCTCCGTTCAAAGACACTGATGAAAATACAATAGTTAAGTGGCCTACTTGACTGTCCTTATCAGTCCAGTAGACCCTTAACGAAATAGAATGTGTTCTCATAATAAGGGGGGTTCTAGCTATGGGACACCAGTGACCACTGTTATAAAGGATGTACAGCACTCCAGGTAGTTGAGCTTGCTTGTTAGTTTTAATTTATTCCACGTTAAACTAATATATCATATACAGGGTGTAGATATTATAAGAGCAAAAAGCTGAGAGCAATGTTTCCGGCTGTGAGAGCCCTTCCTCAGGCTTTTAGAATCAGAATGAGAAGGTTGTGGTGGCTGCTACATATCTAGCACATATCTCGTGAGGCCCAGGAGAACGGATCCTGGTAAGGAATCCAAGGATGGGGGAGATGTATGTCTTCCCTTAGCAATCTCTCACAGCCGTTCATCAGCTATTCTGTGGATGTTGTTTTTTTGTGAGATAACCCCTTTAATGACAAACTCTGTATCTCTCCTTTATGCTTCATATACTGCACAAAAATATGTTTTTCTATGCCCAAATGTATTCAAATTCTCCTATAATTAATATATATATATATATATATATATATATATATATATATATATATATATCCTAGTCTTGTGTATTCCGAGAACTACAGAATGACGCCCAATACATAAGAGGAAAGATTATATTACAAAGATACTTCTTCTTACTTGTAAAGGATAGGATTCAATTAAGAATACCTGCCAATGGGACCTGGACCAGAATCAAATCTAACATAACCTTCTAACTTCTCGCAGACTGACCACCTACAGAGGCAATTGTCACTTGTAAAGCAGCTGAACGTCTGCATGTGTTGCTAAGCAGATTTCGTGTTATGGTGGAGAACCGAGGCATAACCTTTATTTCTACAGAACAAGTTAGCCAAATGAATTTTGCAGGTCATTCAGCCGGCAGATATCTCAGGTGACAGGAATAAGAGTATATTAGGAACACAATGTAGCTTTGCTTGTTGTTCCAGATGAATTCTACAGCATGTATATTTGTCAATTAATCTCTGCCTCAGTGGCTGATGATAAAAATATTGCTGGGGAATATTTTCACGAGAAATCTGAATCCAATGGTAAACTTTACATATAATTAGACATTGTGTTGACTCAGCATTTGTTGGTTATCCTGATGTAGTCCTGGGGAATAGGATTTGGCAAAAAGGAGAGAATGTTAGAGAGCATTAATATTACCATATAGTCCACAGTTATTTATTTATTTGCATTTTGGGCATTTTACACCAAATTACTAATGTCTAATGTACTGTGTTACATATTTATTAACCATTTGCTTGAAAACTTATTGCTATTTGCTCTGTGCAAAATGGAGTTAAAGGGATTTTATCATTTAGAATCCCTTTTTACAATAAATAAACATAGGAATAGCCTTAAGAAAGGCTATTCTTCTCTTACGTTTATTATTCTGATCCATGCCGCCGTTCTTGAGGAATTTCTCCATTCTTCCTTATGCAGATGAGTTTTCTCACAGCACTGGGCGTGTTCCCAATGCTCAAACAGCACAGGAGGTGTCCCTAGTGCTGCCTGAAAACTCTCCAGCGATGGCCTCTGTCTTCTTCAGCGCCCCCACCTTCTTCTCTAATGCTCCTTCTTTTCTGGGTCCAAAAGTGCCAACTGCACATGTCTGTCATCCATTTTCCTGTGGGATGAACGGTAGAGGCCATAGCAAAATGGCCGACTGCGCCGACAGCACATGTCCGTCGGACAGACAAGACCCAGAGAAGAAGGAGCGTGAAAGAAGAAGGAAGAGGCAGTGAAGAAGACAGAGGCGTAACTGGAGAGTTTTCAAGCAGCACTGGGGATGCGCATTTGTATAATATATGCACGACAAGCAATTTAAGAAGAATATCGTAATAAAATCTAATGCAGCAAGAGGCAGACAGAAAAAAAGTTGGTAAAAATCGTATTCCAGCACGGCCTAGATAATTCTAAGTTTTGGTTGCTGGAAACCCTTCTTGTTAAATTCCAGCATTGCCCGGATTAACAGAATTAGTGTAAATAAATGCGTGTAATAATTGATGATTCATTCTGTCAATCAAAAAATCAGTCATTGATTTTGTAGTGAAAATATCTCCTAATGGATATAAGGAATGGAAATGTTATACTCACCAACCTTTGTGTCCTATATTTATAATGTAAAAAAATGTAATATCTATAAATCTGTTTTGTGGTATTGTGCATTGTACGCTATGAACCATCATGGCACTATAATATGGGTTTTCATACACTCAGCTTCCCAGAAAAGATTGTGCAGCCTTTTATAAGATGTATAACCATCTACGATTTGCAATCCCATGATGTGAACTGAATGATAAGTTGACATCTTACTTAATATCCAGTAAGTCACAAAGGGTTTCCCTTACATTATTTATTATCTCTTTCATGATATATTGTTGCTGTTATTATTATTATTATTATTATTATTCCTGTTGCCAGCATCTTCCATCTCGCTTTCCACTATCCAAAAATAAATATTTTTGCATCTTTCTTGAAGTCTATGGACATAGAACATGTGCAGTGCGTTGAATCTTATTGCCGAAACCACTTTTATTTATTTACTTCTGTTTTATTAGTGGGCCCTCGGCTGTGTTGTGCCGCTTACTTGTAATAGAACGCACGTCACGTAACCATAGAAACACATTATTAAGTGTAAGAGGTACAATCTGGAAATCCTATAATGAATGGTGTGAAAATATGCATTTTTTGTAGACCTGTCTTAAGATGAATATTAATATTATTACTACATAAATGTGTGACAGCCAACATATCTGATACAGAAATAGCACGGGTAACCAAGGAAACTTAATGTTATGCAGGGTAAAATAAGTATATGTCATGACTGAAACGCAGACCAATTTACAGTATATAGATGATGTAGAGACTGTAGTAGTATTAGATAGATACATATTGTAGATAGACGGATGGATGGATGGATAGATAGATAGATAGATAGATAGATAGATAGATAGATAGGACATAGATAGATAGATAGATAGATAGATAGATAGATAGATAGATAGATAGATAGGACATAGATAGATAGATAGAGTAGATAGATAGATAGATAGATAGATAGATAGATAGATAGGTAGATAGATGGATAGATAGATAGGACATAGATAGATAGATAGATAGATAGATAGATAGATAGAGTAGATAGATAGATAGATAGATAGATAGATAGATAGATAGATAGATAGATAGATAGATAGATAGATAGATAGGACATAGATAGAGTAGATAGATAGATAGATAGATAGATAGATAGATAGATAGATAGATAGATAGATAGATAGATAGATAGGTAGGTAGGTAGATAGATAGATAGATAGATAGATAGATAGATAGATAGATAGATAGATAGATAGATAGATAGGAGATAGATAGATAGATAGATAGATAGATAGACCATATATACCATAGATACATTGATGGATAGCACAGAGAGAGAAAGATAGATATCATAGGGATAGATATATAGATGAATAACAGAGATAGATAGATAGATAGATAGATAGATAGATAGATAGATAGATAGATAGATATAGATAGATAGATTTATAGAGATGCATCTAAACTTGCTAACTACAGCCAAGCTTGTAAAATACACCACAGATCATTTTACATGGAAATATGTTATCTGTGGTTTTACATTTGATGGGGATTATTGGAATCAAAATTAGAATTAAAAATTATATAAAAAGTGTACCACAAGTACACAGTTGATATTGTCACTGATCTGAGATGGTCACAATGCAACCATAATTCCAACCAGTGAGATCAATAGCATTACAGAAAGCTAAGACTGCGTCCCTGGCAGCTGAGCCCAGATTGATTGGACTCTTAAGGCAAATCTGATTGACATGTCATTGGAATCAATTATAGAAAAACCCCTTTAGGACTATAGAAACAAATCTCTTTTTTCTACATCTGTGCAATACTCATTATTATTATTATTATTATTGAATTCATTGCTGGGCATATGCTGCTTTAAGCAGAAGAATGAGGCTTTGTGACATGAGTACAAAATAGCAGCTTAGAGGGGTTGTTCATTTTTAAAATCTTATTTTCATATATCCTATTTTGAACCTCTTGAGTTAATAGAGTGAGGTGTTTGGTTTAGGATACTCAGCTCTTGGCTAGAAATGAGAACATGCTTCATTTTGAATGGACATTGTGTGATGCTTTATTTCCCTTGCGGTGGCGCTGTACAGAAATTGCACACTTACTGGTGACCAGGTTTTCATAAAGAGTCATGAGTAAGATTTTTATTATTCATATTAACATGGCAGTGGTGCCTTGTGGTGCTGGAGTCCTGGGTTCAAATCCTGCCAAGGAGAACATCTGCAAGGAGCTTGTATGTTCTCCCTGTGTTTGTGTGGATTTCCTCCCATACTCCAAAGACATAAAGATAGGGGAAACAAATGTACATTGTGTGCCCTATTATGGGGATAATGCTTTCTGCTTTTTTACTTTAATATTTAATACAAATTCTATAGACCTGCTATATACAGTATTAATGTAGTTTCATGTACAGAACATACAGAAGGTATCTCCCTCTCATTCTATTCTAAGCACAAATACCTAGTCAGACACGTAACATGAAGCTATTGGTCCACAATATAAAACCAGTACCAGGTCCCCCAACTGAAATGTATATATAGTACTGGTCTCCTCATATTGGGAATAAACACCTTATGTGGCCTTAAGGGTATGTTCACACAACAGAAAATGAAGAGGAATTCCTCTTCATTTTCTTTTGCCAGTATTTTCGGCCACAGTCTAGCTGCGACAGGATGCGACTGAGCAGATGAATAGGCTTAACCAGCAGGGATCCGAGGCGCAGACTCCATGGCTGAATCAGCTGCAGAATCGCCGGTAAGATCGATCAGCACACTTTTTGTTCCGCATCATGCTGCGATCTCTGCCTCCCATTGAAAATAAATGTACAGCATATTCCTCCATATAAACGTACACTAAGATTCCTGAGCTCAAATTCCGTATTATGAATACTTTTTCATATGTGAAACAAACGGGACAAGGAAATTATGTAATGCATGTATGAAATGCGTATTTTGCTTAGATGTTTTATTGAAAATTCTTTCTTTTTGTGTTAGCCCCGCATGCCTTTTTATAATGACACCCTATCACTTCTAGCAATGATCTGTACACCGATCATGTCCTCCCAGCATCCCTGCTGAACCATGCGAAACATTCAGAAATAATGTCAGTATCACTTGTTTGCATAGCAATGCCCTGATGATAATCATGGCGCAGAATTTCAGAGCACCTTTAATGACATAGAAACGGATTATTTTAGCTACCTGTCATGTTACTAGGACGAGGCTCAGATGGTTCACACAAGAGCTGCATATTGTTAAGCGTTAGCTAGCTACTATTACATTCACAGCACTGCAGCTTTCTGCATAAGTGATGGGAAAGGGTTAAGGAAACAATTTTGAGAAAATGTTATAAAATTGTATTTTCCACTGCATATTCTTTTTTATATAATATATATGAATTAATACCAAAAAACTGTATAAACCAGACCATGATTTATTAGAAAAAAATATTGTAAAATGTCCCCCAATGACGGCCTGAAGTTTTCATAGCAAGTGGCGCAGATGCTGAATTTGCAGCAAGGAGGGCGAGCAGTTTACATGTCTGTTGCAACTCTAAGGCCAGGTTCAGACAGGGTTTTTTGGTCCGGAATTTGACGCGGAGGCCTCCTCAGATTCCGGACCAAAAATCGGCTAGCCGTGTCTGGATGCCGGTGCATCCAGTTGTGGCACTCTGCTCCAGATTAGGCTCAAATGAATGGGCCTAGTCTGGGGAGAGTGTCTTCAGGTGGACGTCCGGCCGAGGAATCCACCTGAAGAAAGAGCATGTCGCTTTTTTTTTTCCGGGAGAGGCAACAAACCACTTGCGGAAAAAGGAACCCATTGATTCCAATGGGAGGCGGTTTTTTGAGCCAGATTCCGCATCAAAATCCATCCCAAAAAATCCCATGTGAACTCAACCTAAGAATGGTTAATAAAAAAGGCTCTATTACAGTAGGTAAACAAAATCTAAGGACTCATTCACATGGTTGAGTCTAGTACAAGTAGCCCGCACAGTAGCACATAGGTTTCTTTTTATTGCAGTATGCTGTCCATATGGCAGTGTGCTATTCTTCTCAAGAAGGGCAAAATAAATCAATAAAATGACACTCAGTGTGGTACGGTATGTTTATTTCTGCTGAATTATGTCTAAAGATGATGGAATGAATGAACGGATGAATGCAATATATATTACAATAAATCATATCACTGACAGGACAAATTTACCTAATATTAAGTGAAGCAATGGTTCACTGCAGGATGCAGAGAGGCCCAAGTGGTATATAGTGGAGGCTGCACAGGTACATATGGCTGATAAAGTAACCATCAGAAGGAGTGGAGGCCTGGTATACCAAATGCACACAGATAAACCTTATATAAGGTGCCAGTCACATAATATTGGGAGGTGCCCATACAGGCTCACAACCTATTAGCCCATACTTTTAGATCACAAGGACTATTCAGCATCTACATATGTACACCCCATAAGTACCAACATCCCATTGTCCTCAACAAACACAAGTAGGCCTAACTGCGTCCTGCAAAGAGGAGTTGGTAACTATCAGGTGTTATATAATATGTTGGCCAAAATACACAAACTCACAACCTGTATCAAGTGTCTCTATAATAAAATCATGAAGAATTCACTGAAAGAGTCATTATAGCAAATAATAAAATAATATCATTGAAAGAGAGGTTTCCTTCACCTGATAGTGGATAAAGTCATGCAAATAGGCCAAAGTAGTATATAGCCACTCACCTACAATCTATGGGGGTATTCCAAATGCAGAGATGAGGCGCCATAATGGGAGATGAACTACTTGCCTACAGCCTATTAGTGACACTCGTACCTATAGGCCATGTGGATTCTCCAGCACCCGTATACTCAAGCACCAACAAAACCATAACCAACCACATCCATTCCATACATCCATACCTCTATATAAAGCTGGATATATGCTTTATGTATGACATAGTCCTGCACCATACAGTACAACTCGGAGGCTGTACACATAAGTCCAGAATTTGCCAAATAACACCATTGACTTCTGTAGTTTGTACTGCATATAAAGGCTATTTCTGACTTCTCAGCTGACATCTGTATGAATTGTCCGGTGGCCATAGATGTTCTGTACAATCGTCTCTGACAACCTCAGTATCTCATTACTTTATTTTTTCATTTTCTACCATGAAATGATTGCAGATTTAAGAACCCAAAAACCTGCCGTATGAAACTGATATTATATTGATTTTTGGGATAGCGCAGGAATTCAAAGAAAAGCACGCCTTGGAAATTGAAGAGAAATGGAAACAAAATCTCAGCTTTAACAAAGAAGAATAGATCATTTTAGGATAAATAAGAAAGTTGTGTGAAAGTACTGCCGAGTCATAGAAACATCAAGGCCTTAGAGCATTCAAACATCTCGGGAATCTGTTGGAATATTCTGTTGAAAAAGCTGCACAGCCTAATGGAGCGTATAACAACATATGTACCAAAAGGAATGCCTGTCAGAATTGTTATTTCATGTGTGTTTAGGCAGAAAAGGGCTGTATGGAAACAGAACACGAACAACTAGAAGCTTCAGATTTATCGCAAATAATCATAATGATAATTTCATATTTATCTGCATTATATCAAATAATTAGATTCAAAACTCTATTCATCTTCACAGAAATACTGCAAAGTGTATGAAAAATATTTTAATACAATTATATAAGGCCATAGCCAGGGAATACACAGGCAAATAAAAGCCCAGATCCATTTTGTGGGAACCAGGGTAAATGGGTGTTTTTTTGTTTTTTTTTTGTTTTTTTTTGTTTTTTTTTTGGAGGAGCACTAAGGAGACATATTACTAGAATAACACTGTATGGGGAACTCAGTGGGATATGGTCAATGGCTGAACACTATCAGATTAGTTTTGCGTGCAAAAAGTCAATCCTGCATAGACCCCTGAATGTACAGTAATGCACTGTGGTATACAATATATGCCTGTAAGGCACTGTGGTATACAATATATGCCTGTAAGGCACTGTGGTATACAATATATGCCTGTAAGGCACTGTGGTATACAATATATGCCTATAAGGCACTGTGGTATACAATATATGCCTGTAAGGCACTGTGATATCCAATATATTCCTATAAGGCACTGTGGTATACAATATACTCCTATAAGGCACTGTGGTATACAATATATGCCTGTAAGGCACTGTGGTATACACTATACGCCGGTAAGGCACTGTGGTATACAATATACTTCTATAAGGCACTGTGGTATACAATATACGCCGGTAAGGCAGTATGGTATACAATATACACTAGTCTATCTATTACTACAGGTAAATTCTACTACCAGTATTGCAAGTTATAGATATGATCTGTATGATCTATACACAAAGTGCTTTTAATGAACGCAGAAACCTACACATATAACAAAAGATTATTTATACTGAAGATTACTAGCTCAGAAAACCCCTTTAAACAGTATAAACCCCATATTCTTATGTACGGTAGGTTTTTTTTTTTTTTAATGTAGATTGTGAGCCCCACATAGAGCTCACAATGTACATTTTTTCCCTATCAGTGTGTCTTTGGAATATGGGATGGAAATCCATGCAAACACGGGGAGAACATACAAACTCCTTGCAGATGGTTTTCTGCCCTTGGTGGGATTTGAACACCAGGACTCCAGCACTGCAAGACTGCAGTGCTAACCACTGAGCCACCATGTAGCCCACAATTTTTTTTTTTTTAGGTTTTAGTTATTTTGTACCCTTTCTCCTGAATTATGTTTTTTACCGACTTTCATTGTTATATAGCCATCCTGCTTACATTTCTGTTAATTTGCGCATTTACACCTATTACATCTGTCTTTTTGCATGGACTGTCTTTGACTTTTGCAATATTTCAACAAATACTTTAGGAGCTATGCATAATAAACACCATTGCATGGAATAAAAGGTAACATTCAATACTATAGGCATTAGATTTTCAGGTAGAACTTCATTTTTTAATACACAATATTACCTGCTGAGAGATACTGACAGGCATTGTGTTTCTTACGAAATATATTGCCTTCAAATGCCTTCAGCGGTGCTCAATGAAGTCGCAACACGACACAGTGCCCTTGAGATACCACCAGCGTTACATCTGTATATATATATATATATATATATATATATATATACTTTTAGACACAATAACGTGCAGCACAGCCCTGAGTTCATACTGCACATGTGAGTTCATTGTGTTTCTTCCTAGTGCTATGCATATTTGATGTAACAAATAATTGTATTTTTAAAGCTTTACCCGGCTCTAGGGACCAGTATTGCTAGTGAGACATGGATGTATGTATTGGTTTATCTATGGCTATTATTAGCTCTTTCTATTAAAATAAAAAAGCACACTGAGTTGCATACCAGGTTGCTATGCAAGAATATGGCTATAGTATGCCAGTTATTTACAGGGAAGAATAATATACATGGACGGTATGATGGGGTAGACATATGTGAAAGAGTACTAAAGCAAACATGACATTTTAAGACCTTGATGTATGTATGCACTGGAAAAAAGAATTACAGAGGAGGGGGTAAACAGCCCCCATATGGATCAGCTGCCCATTGACATCAGAGGTAGCGAAGTTGCAGTAATGTCAGCCGCCACTATACAGTGTACTGAATTATCTGCTGTTGCTTCTGGCTCTACACACTGTGTACAAGGATCCAGTGCCGCCCCAAACAACTAATACATGGAGAAACCAGGTCCACTCAATAGATATGATATTAATGGCTTTCTAAAGGGCTATCCAAGATTCGACACGACTCAAGGATTGGTATAGGTGGCTGTAAAAGGAAAAAAAATGCATACTCACCTGTCTCCATGAATTGTCCACTCCTGTCCTCTTTCTGTTGCAGGGTTCACACCTCTGAATCCCATGAGGCTCACATGACCACTGAGACTAATTATTAGCCACAGTGGTTATAACATAATTCCCTGGGATTTCCCTGGCATGCAACGGGAAAGAGACAAATGAGTTTGCACCTTATTCTGTTTCTTTTACACCCATCTCGGCTGACACATGGATTGCACGAATACTGAAGATCTGTAAAGTATTGACAGTGCTTATATAACATCTCCATAGGGGATCCTTTGTATTCCTATCTGGATGGAGTGGTAGTCACAGCCCTAGCCCATTTCTATTGGGCTTCCAGATATACCCGAGCACTGTACTTAGCCTCCGTTTGACAGTCCCATAGAAAGACTGTGATACCAGCCTGTTTACATGACTACTGCTCCATTCAGATTGGATTGTAAGAGACCTCATTCTCTGTGGCTAGGTAATAAGTTGTAAACCTTGTCTGGAGGTTCCTTGTACACATTTCTGCTATGAAACAGTAAAGGGTATGAGACGATCCAGGGTATGGCTCCATCTCCTCAAGGACTCCATGGCAGCCATGTGGTATTTCTTCGTGGGTCAGTTTGTGTGCCCCTGCATTTCACTATGAGGACCAAAATGGACTTGTTAGATAATATTGCTGTAAGACTTTACATGAAGTCATTATAACCTCATTTGAAGTTAGCTGGCACCAAATATTACCTCCAAGCCTATTACATCACCACCCCTTAGCAGATTTGTGTCAAAATGGACTCTATTATAAAATAATGAACAGTCCCATGAGCTTCATTTGGATGAGTGACTGCGGAGTCGTGGAACAGCTGTATGAACAATGCCATGACAAGCCTGTGAAGGCTGTAAGAGTACTGATATCTAAAGGGTCAGGGGCCACCATTATTCATTGGTAAGGCAAATCCAAGCTGTCTGTGAGCTGACATTTAAACAGGACTCTCAGAAGTAGGATTGTTTCAGAGCCAATGTCTCTACGCCTAAGGATGGGATTCCTTCTTAGGCTTCATCACTTTAATTAATACGGTATTATTTACATGACTTTTATGTGTTTACTAGACATAGTAAGTAATATAATGAACCGATTGGCGTAATGTGTTATTAAGACAGGATCACTTTATATGATATATGATATATATGATAAAGATTAGAGATGAGCGAACAGTGTTCTATCGAACACATGTTCGATCGGATATCAGGGTGTTCGCCATGTTCGAATCGAATCGAACACCACGTGGTAAAGTGCGCCAAAATTCGATTCCCCTCCCACCTTCCCTGGCGCCTTTTTTGCACCAATAACAGCGCAGGGGAGGTGGGACAGGAACTACGACACTGGGGGCATTGAAAAAAATTGGAAAAAGTCATTGGCTGCCGAAATCAGGTGACCTCCATTTTAGACGAATAGTGGATTTCAAATCCGGGTCATATGAGAATGTGAACTTTGTGACTATGAGACAGGGATAGCTGTACAGGCAGGGATAGCTAGGGATAACCTTTATTTAGGGGGGAATGTTATTAAAAATAACTTTTTGGGGCTCTATCGGGTGTGTAATTGTGATTTTTGTGAGATAAACTTTTTCCCATAGGGATGCATTGGCCAGCGCTGATTGGCCGAATTCCGTACTCTGGCCAATCAGTGCTGGCCAATGCATTCTATTAGCTTGATGAAGCAGAGTGTGCACAAGGGTTCAAGCGCACCCTCGGCTCTGATGTAGCAGAGCCGAGGCTGCACAAGGGTTCAAGCGCACCCTCGGCTCTGATGTAGGAGAGCCGAGGGTGCACTTGAACCCTTGTGCACCCTCAGCTCTGCTACATCAGAGCCGAGGGTGCGCTTGAACCCTTGTGCACACTCTGCTTCATCAAGCTAATAGAATGCATTGGCCAGCGCTGATTGGCCAATGTATTCTATTAGCCTGATGAAGTAGAGCTGAATGTGTGTGCTAAGCACACACATTCAGCTCTACTTCATCGGGCTAATAGAATGCATTGGCCAGCGCTGATTGGCCAGAGTACGGAACTCGACCAATCAGCGCTGGCTCTGCTGGAGGAGGCGGAGTCTAAGATCGCTCCACACCAGTCTCCATTCAGGTCCGACCTTAGACTCCGCCTCCTCCGGCAGAGCCAGCGCTGATTGGCCGAAGGCTGGCCAATGCATTCCTATGCGAATGCAGAGACTTAGCAGTGCTGAGTCAGTTTTGCTCAACTACACATCTGATGCACACTCGGCACTGCTACATCAGATGTAGCAATCTGATGTAGCAGAGCCGAGGGTGCACTAGAACCCCTGTGCAAACTCAGTTCACGCTAATAGAATGCATTGGCCAGCGCTGATTGGCCAATGCATTCTATTAGCCCGATGAAGTAGAGCTGAATGTGTGTGCTAAGCACACACATTCAGCACTGCTTCATCAAGCCAATACAATGCATTAGCCAGTGCTGATTGGCCAGAGTACGGAATTCGGCCAATCAGCGCTGGCCAATGCATTCTATTAGCCCGATGAAGTAGAGCTGAATGTGTGTGCTAAGCACACACATTCAGCACTGCTTCATCAAGCCAATACAATGCATTAGCCAGTGCTGATTGGCCAGAGTACGGAATTTGGCCAATCAGCGCTGGCTCTGCTGGAGGAGGCGGAGTCTAAGATCGCTCCACACCAGTCTCCATTCAGGTCCGACCTTAGACTCCGCCTCCTCCAGCAGAGCCAGCGCTGATTGGTCGAGTTCCGTACTCTGGCCAATCAGCGCTGGCCAATGCATTCTATTAGCCCGATGAAGTAGAGCTGAATGTGTGTGCTTAGCACACACATTCAGCTCTACTTCATCGGGCTAATAGAATGCATTGGCCAGCGCTGATTGGCCGAATTCCGTACTCTGGCCAATCAGCACTGGCTAATGCATTGTATTGGCTTGATGAAGCAGTGCTGAATGTGTGTGCTTAGCACACACATTCAGCTCTACTTCATCGGGCTAATAGAATGCATTGGCCAATCAGCGCTGGCCAATGCATTCTATTAGCGTGAACTGAGTTTGCACAGGGGTTCTAGTGCACCCTCGGCTCTGCTACATCAGATTGCTACATCTGATGTAGCAGTGCCGAGTGTGCATCAGATGTGTAGTTGAGCAAAACTGACTCAGCACTGCTAAGTCTGCATTCGCATAGGAATGCATTGGCCAGCCTTCGGCCAATCAGCGCTGGCTCTGCCGGAGGAGGCGGAGTCTAAGGTCGGACCTGAATGGAGACTGGTGTGGAGCGACCTTAGACTCCGCCTCCTCCAGCAGAGCCAGCGCTGATTGGCCGAATTCCGTACTCTGGCCAATCAGCACTGGCTAATGCATTGTATTGGCTTGATGAAGCAGTGCTGAATGTGTGTGCTTAGCACACACATTCAGCTCTACTTCATCGGGCTAATAGAATGCATTGGCCAGCGCTGATTGGCCGAATTCCGTACTCTGGCCAATCAGCACTGGCTAATGCATTGTATTGGCTTGATGAAGCAGTGCTGAATGTGTGTGCTTAGCACACACATTCAGCTCTACTTCATCGGGCTAATAGAATGCATTGGCCAATCAGCGCTGGCCAATGCATTCTATTAGCGTGAACTGAGTTTGCACAGGGGTTCTAGTGCACCCTCGGCTCTGCTACATCAGATTGCTACATCTGATGTAGCAGTGCCGAGTGTGCATCAGATGTGTAGTTGAGCAAAACTGACTCAGCACTGCTAAGTCTGCATTCGCATAGGAATGCATTGGCCAGCCTTCGGCCAATCAGCGCTGGCTCTGCCGGAGGAGGCGGAGTCTAAGGTCGGACCTGAATGGAGACTGGTGTGGAGCGACCTTAGACTCCGCCTCCTCCAGCAGAGCCAGCGCTGATTGGCCGAATTCCGTACTCTGGCCAATCAGCACTGGCTAATGCATTGTATTGGCTTGATGAAGCAGTGCTGAATGTGTGTGCTTAGCACACACATTCAGCTCTACTTCATCGGGCTAATAGAATGCATTGGCCAGCGCTGATTGGCCGAATTCCGTACTCTGGCCAATCAGCACTGGCTAATGCATTGTATTGGCTTGATGAAGCAGTGCTGAATGTGTGTGCTTAGCACACACATTCAGCTCTACTTCATCGGGCTAATAGAATGCATTGGCCAATCAGCGCTGGCCAATGCATTCTATTAGCGTGAACTGAGTTTGCACAGGGGTTCTAGTGCACCCTCGGCTCTGCTACATCAGATTGCTACATCTGATGTAGCAGTGCCGAGTGTGCATCAGATGTGTAGTTGAGCAAAACTGACTCAGCACTGCTAAGTCTGCATTCGCATAGGAATGCATTGGCCAGCCTTCGGCCAATCAGCGCTGGCTCTGCCGGAGGAGGCGGAGTCTAAGGTCGGACCTGAATGGAGACTGGTGTGGAGCTATCTTAGACTCCGCCTCCTCCAGCAGAGCCAGCGCTGATTGGTCGAGTTCCGTACTCTGGCCAATCAGCACTGGCCAATGCATTTCTATGGGGAAAAGTTAGCTTGCGAAAATCGCAAACTGACAGGGATTTCCATGAAATAAAGTGACTTTTATGCCCCCAGACATGCTTCCCCTGCTGTCCCAGTGTCATTCCAGGGTGTTGGTATCATTTCCTGGGGTGTCATAGTGGACTTGGTGACCCTCCAGACACGAATTTGGGTTTCCCCCTTAACGAGTTTATGTTCCCCATAGACTATAATGGGGTTCGAAACCCATTCGAACACTCGAACAGTGAGCGGCTGTTCGAATCGAATTTCGAACCTCGAACATTTTAGTGTTCGCTCATCTCTAATAAAGATCTATCCAAATTCCGCTTAATGATACACAATAAAAGAATGAGCTTTTTTTAAATAGGCGTCAAACCTGACAAATGTGTGACAAGTGGACAATTTGTAAGTGTACATCATGTAAGCCTATAGCTAATGTACTTATTAATAAATTATAGTGTTATCTCCTTTTCATGAAATATACAGTACTATCAGATGTTGTAAATGGGATGTTGCTAGAAATGATGTACAGTAAAGGTGTTCTACTTTATAGAAATCTAAGCCGACGCAATGCATTGAGTAATGGAAAGGGTTACCAGATGTCAATATATAATCACTAGAGATGAGCGAGTAGTATTCGATCGAGTAGGTACTCGATCGAATGCTACGTTATTCGAAATATTCGTACTCAATCCAATACTACTAGCTATTCGAAGTAAATATTCGATTCAGAACCAGCGTTAATTGGCCAAATGCTATAAGGTGTATAGCATTCGGCAAATCAACGCTGGTTCTGTAGCAGGCTCATCCTTGCTAGTCGGGAGAGCTGGCAGCTTGCGGTTATGAGGGAGCTGACATTTTATCAGCGCAACTGCAAGCGCTGTGCAGTTAAAGCGCACGGACCCCATAGGCTATAATGGGGTCCGTGCGCTTTAACTGCACAGCGCTTCTCCTAAACACTCTCCTCCTGCTACTTGTGGACTTGGTGACTCTCCTTTAGTCGAATAGTGGTTTCCCCTGAAGCGAGCATTTTCTCCCATTGACTATAATGGATCGAGTAGTCGAATATTGAGGCTCTACTCGAAACGAATATCGAATCTCGAATATTTCACTCTTCGCTCATCTCTAATAATCACTGACAAAGCAGCACCTAAAAATAAATTGATTATTAATAATATGGTATAAATATAGCAATGACTTTGAATAACATTGTCAACCATAGAGCAATAATCATTATCATGATGGAGGCTTCTCTAGGAATTGCTTAGATTCAGGAACAAGAATCAGAAATATAATGAATGAAATTTTACACAAGAAATATAACGAAGAAAGTACACAAACTTGGTAAACGTACTAAATAGTAGGCTGAAGGAATCCAGCCCAACCTCTTATCCTGTAATATTAAAGCAATTTTCCTCATCTTAGTGGAAAAAAAAAATTCCTTTCCAATTTCAGATCTGGCAGTCAGAATAAACTCCAGGATCAATTACTTGTCTCTAGAAATTTAGTATCCATAACTAGCCAAATTCATAATGAATATTCCAAAAGTTTCAGATTTGTCTGAACCCCAGATTTTAGGGTTCACCACTCATGAAACATTGTTAGACTCTTTATCTTCCAACCCCTGAGTATAATAAATGGAGGCCCAGAGGGGGTATAGAAAAATAATAATCACTCACCTTCTATCCTGGCCTCCTTCACAGAATCCGGTGTTCTTTCCAGGCTTCTTCCGGCCTCCTGGGTGATGCCAATGTCCTCGGATCACAATGGGGGGAATCAACATCATTCTGGCCAAGGACTGTAAATGACACTCATGAGGCTAGAAGACACCAGGGAAGAACACCAGCACAGCAAGGGAGCCCAGGAATGGTGAAAGAAGTGGAATATGATTATTTATTATATTTTAACACCTCTCCAGGTCCCCCTTTATTATACTGAGGGGTTTTAAGAGATCCCAAAGTATAGTAAAAGCACTTCCAGATCTGACAAGTTTAATCCAAAATAAAACAAAGGGTTTTGCCCATCTCTCCATAGTCTATAATATTATTATAGATTAAAAAATAAGAGAATATTTGCTAAAGAAACAGTAATTAAGTAGTTGTAAGTAAATAAAAACTTATATAGAAAAATAATCTAGCTCCTGGGGCAGCACGGTGGCTCAGTGGTTAGCCTTGTAGCCCTGGGTTCAAATCCTGCCAAGGACAGTATCTGTAAGATAATTGTATGTTCTCTCTGTGTCTGTGTGGATTTCTTCCCACATTCTAAAGATACTGATAAGGAGAAATGGGCTCACAATCTACAATAAAAAAAATCTAGCTCCTGTTCTCTTTGTTAGGGATTCAGCCACGGAATGACGAACTGATAAACTACACTAAAAACCATCTTTATATATCAATTTATTTTGCCCTATAAAATAGTTTTTAACTAAGACATGGGCAGCCCCATAAACATTGCCGTAAGTGTTCTTCCTACCACACTTAACAGTGAGATGACCTCTAGACATTTGGATTTGGATATTCTTCTTTTGTCCCAGATACAGAAATCTCATTTATATTACTGATGGGATGTATGGTGTTCCCAATTCATCATATTTTGCAGGTGTGCTTGATATATAAGAGGTAAAAGAAATCTCCGGAGCTGAAATGTTAAACATGTTGTTCTGCCTCTAAATTCTACTTTGTTTATGTCCCCGCTCACTCTAAACACAAGAAAAACAAACATTTTAGAAAGTATTATCCCATTGTAAAGATTTATGAAATAGCACGAGAGAGCCTTAGGAATTTGCTTTGGTGGAAATTGAATTTTATTGTAGAACTTTGAGTTATGGTTAAAAATGGCAAAAAGTTATCCAGTTTTGTATAAAAAGTAGCTTTTATATGTCAATGTGGGGTTCAATATACATAGATTGTATTAAGTAAACAGTTAAATGAAGCAAAGTCCATTAGTGATAAAACCAGCCACGGATCTGGAGATAGTCATCATGTCGCCTCATTTCAATGATCTCTTTTAAACCTGTCTGTTCATTTGATGCAAAGATTCAATTGATGTTGCTTAACTATTGTTCAAGTATTCCCTGCTGTACTGAAAGGGCAGAGGAAAGAAAAGAAACAAGACTAGACAGTTTTCTTCCCCTGCGACATTAGAACAGAATAGGATACCAAGAGGAAGAACAATCTGACTAGTACTGTAAGCCAACTACTACCTCTCTCTGCCCTACGCATTTTGTCACCCATCTGCGTGGTGACTTATCGGTGACATAATCATTCAAGTGCACATATACTTCAGGTATGCAGACAGTGTATGGTGTTTAGCATCAGTCATAGTCACCACTGTGATTGATGTTAAATGCCATGTACCATTGTGTATTATAAAAAACACCAGTGCAAAAAAGAAGAATAAGATGTAAATGCCACATAGACCGAGCAAAATTAGCTTCAGTCAATAGGGAAATGAGTAGAATTCCACCGTAATGGAAAATGAAGCCTGTATTGTTTATACCTTAGTGTATGTATCAAATGATTTCAGTTCGATATGTGGCACTATAATCACTGTATATGATATGTGGCACTATAATCACTGTGTATAATCACTGTAGCATCTACAATTATCTTGGTCAGGAGGTAGAAGGAGAAGTCTATGAGGAACAAGTCAATGAGTGCATCAAATATCTTCAACACATATTCTCTTTTATCAAGTCTGCTTGGCATGGAGGCAGGCATTTGGAGGACATGACATGACCAAGTGGCTCATGCAAATCAATATTATGACAGATCAGGGATTCCATTCCGTTGGAGGATTCCGTTCTCGAATCCACTTGAAAAATGTGGAGAGAAAAGTCCTGTAAAGCCCTGCAAGCAGGACTTTTCTCTCTGCATTTTTCCGGATTTTACAGATGGAAACCTGGCAGACCCCATTATAGTCTATAGGGTCTACGAGTTACTTTGGGTGACTGCTTTTTAAGCAGATACAATTATTCGAATTCTAGTGTGAAGTTAGATGGTATAATACTTAAAAAGAACCTTTCAGTACCTCCCCTCCACCAATGGATATGGAACCCTCAGAGAATACCAATGGGGTAGGAGGAATGGGGTACAGCGTGCACAAACCAACAAACGACCTGATGAACTTCGAACAATTTATTAAATATGGAGCACTATGCGTTTCGGGCATATAGCCCTTCCTCAGGTGCATAAAAGTGAATGGTAGCCTTCAAATGGTATGTCCGTCCACATCTTTACTTTCTTCAGTAGACACCACTCTACTAATTCTGTCTGATTTGGAATTTTTTTTCGCTATTCCCCACCATTCATGAATTAGCTTCTTTTGGTGTGTGGTGTTGCAACTTAGACCCACTATGTCAAACCCCTTACCTGGGAAACCATAACCTTTCTTTGTGCAAGTCATAAAAATTTCTAAAACATTCCTAAATACTTGATAAATATGATGTACGGCAAGTTTTTTAGTTAGTTTTTGGCAGAAATTATGCCAGAATTCTGACAAATTTTCTTAGAACATCTGTATATCACATGTTAGACTTTGAGTCAAATTTTATGATGTTATTACAGTGAAAAAGAAACACATGTATCTATTTGAGCCAGGGAAAGACAAAGGACATTAATAAAAGGAGCAGGAAGTGGTAAAGCTTAAAACTTTGTCCCTGCTTTTTGACTCAGAAGTAAAATAAATCCCATTAGACATGAGCCAAACAGTCTGTCTTTAAGTCTTAGCTGAAGTCATGAACTGTTTTTGTAAAATCCGTCTCGTAAGGTGACTTCTCCGAAGCATCACTGCTCTTACAGTAAAGAAGCTTTGTCTCCTTTGGAAATTGATCCTTTTTTATCCACATGGAGGGAATAGCCCCTTAGCTCTATGGAGAATATTCTTCATATGTAAATACATGAATACATAGAGTGTTTCTTGAAATCTATTTTCTCAGGAGAGTCATTTGAAATGTCAAATTCAGAGAAAAATACAGAGGAGAAAAAATATTAACACTAAAATGTATCATTTTGTGTGCTATTTTCTAAAGTATTTTTTTATGTTATTATTATTACTTTTATTTTATTCAGCCCGATTTTTTTTTTTTTGCGTTCACCTTCTAATCTTCCTCGTCTACAAATGATTGATATTAAATCCAAATTAAATTAAAGGTTGTGATGTTTGTTCTTTGTGGAAAGAACTTTTGATCAAACGGCTACAGGAGGGTAAATATTTGTACTTACGCTAAAATGTCCATGGGAATAAAACTTAGATGACTCTGACCTTGAAATGACTCGCTGGCATCATACTAGATATGGAATATTAAAATCATTTTCGTGTTCAGTCCGCTGAAGACATTATGCTAGCCATTTAGTAAATGATAATGTATTTCACTTTGCATTTAAAGGGTTGCAGCAATGTATCTAATGTTGTATGTTTTAACCATATGATGAATATCCAAACCTAATTTCTTTGATTGAACAGTTCACACACTGCAGAAATAGGCAGTTTAAATAAAGCCAAGTGATAAAATCTAAATATTTTAGCATGTAAATTGAGGGAAATGTATGTAATTGATGTTAGCTCCTTGTTCAACACTTTGAAGTTTAATTAAGTTAATTGTCTCACAATACATAAAAAGAGCGCAATACACTGGGAATGGCTACACATATTATAGGCCTCTGAGTCACCATCAGACGGCTACGAGAAGATGTGGTCAGCTCCATTTCATTTGATAGTCTGAAATAAAATCCGGAGTCTTCAATCTCATTTCATATATTTGTATAGCAAAAAAGTATTATATGATAAGCGATAGCTTAACTTATCATTATAAATATTGATATTTAATATAATAATAATAATAATAATAATAATAAGAAGAAGAAGAAGAAGAAATTTTCTTTATATAGCACCAACATATTCCGCAGCACTGTACAATTTGTAGAGTTCAAATACAGACAATAATATTAATATTGCTCAAATATAGGGTCAATAATAAGGCAAACACAACATCTAACGTCTAGGCCTTACAAAGTCAATAATATAAAGTGGCTTCCATTATTTATTATGAAATCTGATAATATACATTTCTTTAGCACTTGTCAATTTAGATTCTTACAATGCACCAAAAGTTACAATTTTTCGTGTTGGTTCAAAGGCTTGTAACTAAGATGAGCAAAACAAGTTTCCCAAAAGTTTCATATTGTGGCCACCATGAATTGCGGATTAGATGACAAAGATCCTGGGCAGCAGGCTGATAGACTGACTGTCTCCCCATAATGCTGTGCACGCTAACCAGACGTACATGTGTGGGCGCCTTAAATGAACACTATTATCATACATACATTTTATTTGTTATCCTTTTAAAGATTAGGATAAACCGTCTCTACATGAGTGTCTTCAGGCTATGGAGAGGGGTTGTGAATAGGCATGAGCAAATTGAAGCCAGAATTTGATCCGAATTTCAGGAAATACTTGATTCTCATTAAATGGGGATTGAATTACGGGGGTTTTAACCTCTTGAATTCTGTAGTCAAATATGATTGCGGCATACAAGGGGTTCCACCATGCTACATGTCCCACTAGGCACTACCTCATGGGGTGATTAAAAATAAAAAATGCTGATACCACCTGTCCTGGGCTCAGCATCCACCGTGGAGCTCTTCCAGTCCGTGACAGCGGTCCTGCTCCCCAGGCTTCACTGCTGGGGCCTGTGTTTGGGAAATCAATGGTCATGTGGGGCGCGATCACTATTTTTGTATTTATAATCATGACGCCACCCCGATCTCAGGGGGTGCTGAGAAGGACCCCAATATATAACACAAGCCATGTCATCTCAGAGGTTAGCACCCATGATTGAAACTCAGCTCCGACCTGGGGTGTTAGAGAGCAGTGTCAGCCATTACATATGGCTGACACCCATAAAGCAGGGTGCACACACTCTTTCTAAGTGTACACCATGCTTCAGCGAGGTTTGCGAGAAGCAACATACTATTAGGGCAGATATCAGAAAGGGGTTAACACAATTTGCCACATATTAATTAAGATCAAATTGAATAGTATCAGAAAATTCTGAAAAACTATCTAATTGAATTTTTGAAAAATTTGCTCCTCTCTAGTTGTGACTCTGAGGGGTGTATTATACACTGGGCAATCGGTCGTCCTGGGTAGTCCTGGCTTGAACAGGCACAGACATGTATTAGTGCTGTTTGCTATGCTGGGGATGCTATGTCAGTGGGAATTGTGAACAAATGACTAGACCACTGCAATTAGATCTGTAAGATTATTACATTGCACACCTCTGATAACACATTGTCCAGGGCAGGGATGATGTAGAAATGCGTCAGCTGGCTAAATAGTATCACTAATCAAAAAGTGACTGGTGCGGCACAGAATACTTAGATAGGGAATTGCTGACCAGGACCACAATGTTATATACAGTATCCCCCTGTACTCCACCCAGTCATTTCTTCTTTTTCCCATCTAATGCCTGAATATTAGAAACTGATGTTTTAAAAAATTCAGTAAAATTGATATATTTTAATAGTTTTCATTCACAGTCACATAACAATTGTTGAATTCGATCTAATATCAGTTGGGTTTGTTTATTCCAGTTAAAAGTACAGATGTAGCAAAGCTTAACATTACAAATAACATATATTGTGGCAGAGACAGAGTGTTATCTCAACTTTTCCAATAGATTTTAATTATTTTTCTTTTCTGTAACAGGATATTCTGACTTACACTGTTGTAAAATATAAAAAACAAAAAAAAAACTTTGCAAGTCTTCAGTAGGTGATACCTTTTTTAATGGCTAACTCATAATGATGACAGAATATGACGTTTCGAAACGTTAGCCATTAAAAAAGGTATCACCTACTGAAGACTTGCAAAGTTTTTTTTTGTTTTTTTATATTTTATAACCACTGGCTAACACGGTACCAAAACAAACATTTTCCTTTTACACTGTTGTGAAATGTGATGGTAGATTTTGTTACGGTGGGTTCACACTGCGCCCGGTCACCACTTTCAGGTTTCCGTCTTCTGCCCGAGAAACTGGACAGGAGACAGAAATCGGCAGACAGTTTTCAAACCCATTAATTTGAATGGGTCTGCAAAGTGCCCACCCGTGAGCGCCTGTGAGCGTCTTCTGCCCTCCGCGGCAAAACTGTTTTTTTTTTAAACCAGACACAAAGTCAGACATGCAGGACTTTGCGTCCGGTTAAAATAAAACGGTTTTCGTCATGGAGACCAGCGAACGCTCATGGGCTCTCACGGGGGGACACTGACTGCCGGGTTTCCGTCTCCTGTCAGTAGAAGACGGAAACCCACAAAGCGGAGACTGGGCGCAGGTGTGAACCCGCCCTTAGATATAGCTGTACATGGAATACACTTGTACTAAATTAAGTGACTGTCAATTCTAATAAGGTCAAAAATATTTTCAAAATAGTTGTGTTCTAGATACTATGGATTTATGGAGAAATCTTTATTGTAGTTAAATAGATGGATACTGTAGAAAGGTAAATCAGTAGCTAATATATATATATATATATATATATATATATATATATATATATATATATTATATATATATATATATATAGTTTAGATATATAGTAGTTGCAGATGGATAGTATAGTTAGTTATAAGATCAATTTTGCAGATAGATAAATAGATAGGCAGATACTGCATGCATAGATGTAGCAGACCACGGCCTCGTTCACATCTGCGTTCAGAATTCTGTTCTGGGAGTCCGCTTGGGGACCCACTGAATGGAATACCAAATGCATTAAAAAGCGGTGAGCTAAGAACCCATATGGACCCCATAGACTATAATGATTCGTGCGGAAAACACAGGGACCTCATTATAGTCTATGGGGTTTGTGTGGTTTCTTAGCTAACCACTTTTTAATGTGTTCGGTATTCCATTCGGGGAGTCTCCAAGAGGACTCTCTGAATGGAATACTGAACACAGATGTGAACCAGACCTTACTTTATGTTGACAGTTAACATTGAATAAACAGCTGCAGAAGCCATACATGACTTTTGTAACACCATTGCAATGGTTTTTGTTATCATACTGCTGCAAGTTTAAAGACTGTTACATATGCAGATACTGCAGATAAAATGGAGCCACTAATAAATAGCTAGATCTTATAGAAACAATACATGCCATGGATACATAGAAAAATAACAGAGATAGATAGATAGATAGATAGATAGATAGATAGATAGATAGATGATAGATAGATAGATAGATAGATAGATAGGAGATAGATAGATAGATAGATGATAGATAGATAGATAGATAGATAGATAGATAGATAGATAGATAGATAGATAGATAGGAGATAGATAGGAGATAGATAACAGAGATAGATAGATAACAGATAGATAGATAGGAGATAGATAGATAGATAGATAGGAGATAGATAGATAGATAGATAGATAGATAGATAGATAGATAGATAGATGATAAATAAATAGATAGATAGATAGATAGATAGATAGGATATAGATAACAGATAGATAGATAGATAGATAGATAGATAGGAGATAGATAGATAGATAGATAGATAGATAGATAGATAGATAGATAGGAGATAGATAGATAGATAGATAGATAGGATATAGATAACAGATAAATAGATAGATAGATAGATAGATAGATAGATAGATAGATAGATAGATAGGAGATAGATAGATAGATAGATAGATAGATAGATGGATGGTCTGCGGCAATAAACCATATAAGCAATACATAGACGGCAGTTTTGCTTTGCTGAACAGTTCTTAGTGATACTTCCGTAAGTGCTTTCTAAGACACATACAATCACAGCTAATTCCTAAGGTTAACTGCCTGTAGTAGCAAATGCACTTTGCCAGGCAAGTCAGAATTCATTAATTCATTCCTGAAAGCAGATAAAGCTGCTGGTGCTCTGGAACAAAAAACCGCCTTTGGAACAAAGAAGTTAGTTTAATATGTGAGTACTGTCAGTTCACTTTTTGCATTTTCTATGGCACCTGTTACACAACTCACAGCAAGATTGATGTTACTTTTCACCATGTTACTTTATACTTTTATAAATGGCAGCATGTTTTGAAGCAGAATGCAATAGATCTTTCTGCCAGCATGCAATGCTTCAAGGTGTCATCATGTTACACCAAAACTTACTTGTGATTCAAGGGTTCATTGTTATGGGCATTATAAATTTGTGCAGTATAACACTAGAGTCATTGTGACATTTACAAGCAGACAGCAGAAGAGAGATACTTGGGCATTGCAGCCTATTCATACATCTTTTTAAAGTTAAGAAAATGAAATTCAACTTCTGGTTGTTATGAGCAACCATGAGGAACGTATTTGCATTGATCGCTCACTTCTATAAAGTTATAGAGTATCTTTGTGACTACAATTATGTTTTTGTTACTGTACTACGTGCATAGATTTCTGCCACAAGTCTCTGTAGTAGAGGATGTCACATACCTTTATGCTCTTTCATTCCATCCTGGACTCTGGAGGGACTATATTTGATGGCAGAGCAGATTTTAATTACAGGGTTGTCTGAGAAAGGTAAAAGCAATTAGAGATGAGCGAGTAGTACTCGATCGAGTAGGTATTCGTTCGAATATTACGGTATTCGAAATATTCATACTCGATCAAATACTACTAGCTATTCGCCAATCAATGCTTTTTCTGCCGGAGGCTCGTCCGTGAGGAGGCGGAGTCTAAGATCAAACCACAGCAGTCTCCATAGCCTTAAGAAATTATTAGTAGTAGTTTGAAGCCACCGCCGGAAGAAGACGCGAAGATATCCCGTTCCCGAAGAAGATGGAGGCGGCGCTGGAGAGTTCTCTCGCATCATTGGGGATGCCCCCAGTGCTGTTTGAGCACTGGGGCCTGCCCCCAGTGCTGCGAGAGAACTCATTTGCTTCCTGGCGAATACTGGGATTTCTACGGAACGGCGCCGCGGAGAAGACATCTAAAGGTAGGAGAAGAGTAGCCTTTCTTAAGGCTATTCCTACGTGTTAGGGACAAAAAGTTGAGTTTTAACGATAGGATCCCCTTAAAGGTCTTCTTTTTTTCTCTAATGTAGATTGTGAGCCCCATATAGTGATCACAATGTATATTTTTTTTCCTATCATTATTAGAGATCAAGTAGCCCCTCAATATTCGACTACTCGAATCGAATATCGTATCCTATTATAGTCTATGGGGGGAAAAATGCTCGTTTCAGGGGTAGGCAACTTTCGATCAAATTATACTTACCAAGTCCACGAGTGAGGGTCGGGCTGGATCCTCCGTGCAGTCTTCTCCTTGCAGCGTCCCCGCGGCGTCTTCCGGCTCTTCATTCACTGTGCCAAGCATTGGGCCTGGGCAGAGCCGACTGCGCATGTCCGCTTTGTAGTGCTGGCATGCGCAGTCGGCTCTGCCCAGGCCCGATGCCTGGCACAGTGAATGAAGAGCCGGAAGACGCCGCGGGGAAGCTGCACGGAGAAGACTTCTAAAGGTAGGAGAAGAACCAGCATTTATTGGCCGACTGTATGGCATTTGGCCAATCAATGCTGGTTCTGCATCAAACTTTTACATTCGAACAGCGAGTGGTACTCGATCGAGTACGAGTATTTTGAATACCGTAGTATTCGATTGAATACCTACTCGATCGAGTACTACTCGCTCATCTCTAATCATTATGTCTTAGTAGAATGGGAGGAAATCCACGCAAACATGGGAAGAACATGCAAACTCCTTGTTGTTCCTGGTGGGATACGAATCCAGGACTCCAGTGCTGCAAGGCTGCAGTGCTAACCACTGACTTATCAGGACCATTATCAGGACATCATGTTACTTTTAGAAAAAGTTCTTACCTTGTGACATACTGTACATATCTGGATATGCCCACCCAAGATGAATGACCCAAAATGACACATGTGTAACCCCAAAGCTACGGACATAACAGAAGTTGGTATTTTGCAATAGCTGGAGAGCTTCAGATTGAAGAACATTGCCCTATATTCTAAACACAGTCTTCCAATCCTAAAATCTTATGTGATACATTGTTGAAATACTGATGTAGAGCTTCATGTAAAATATGCTGTAACTCTGAATAACATGCAAGCACCTTTATGACTAAGTAAAACATATCATAGATTCCAATTTTATTTTATTTATTCTCCTTTAAAGATTGATGAAGCCATTGCCGTTTTATTATCGTATTTGTACTTTTCATTTCACATAATGTATAAGTCCCTGTGTCTCTTTATCATCTCTTTGCAGTTCTCATTCACAAGTCTTTGATTTGAAAATAAGATTTTCTGAAATACATATTTTGTCATTTCAGAACATTTTAATACAATTGCCTGGGTTACAGTCAAGGAATGTAGTATGGAAATGATGGAAATAAAAATGTGCCAAAGAGTGACCGGAGTAATGAAATGCAGAGTAACCATATATAAGCGTAATGACAGAAAATGAGTGTGTTTATCTAGAGGATACATGGAAATCGTCGTGGCACTGACACAAATAATAAAACATATGCTATTAAATATATCGCTCCCCAAACAAGCAGACAGCGGATTTGTGTATTGGTGCGCACAGTGAATGCAGAGTCCATTGTTAAGCTGCCACAACTATCCTACTACCTGTGATAGCTCTGGACCTTTGTATCCATTTTCATGACCAGTACTGTACATTTTTAGGTTCTGTTTGCTAATATTACAGTCTCTGTGGATACTGAGATGACTACTATCTTCTTTCACCAGGGACTTCCATGGAGATCCCTATTATGTGTATGTATTTACCTTTTAAAGGGGATTTCTAGGACTTTTCAATGGATGACCTATCCTTAGAATAGACCGTCCATTGTAGACTTGTGGAGGTCCGATACTTGAGACTGACAAGAATCTAAAACTTGTACAAATGAATGGTGCTGTGTTTAGTTACTAATGAAGTCTCAAAGTCTAGGTTGGAATTCGAGACATCAGACAATTGCCGATCTTTAATTGATGGCTTATTCTAAGGATAGGTCATCAATTAATAACTCCTGGAAAATCCCTTTAATCTTAGCTTCAATTTGTTTAAAGGGGTTTTCCGATCTCGCTGTTTCAGCTTTCTCTGAAGACTCTTTTTCTTACTTCTGGTATCCCCTCCCCTCCCAGCTTGCTGAACCACACTATGAGGCATCACAATATGTATACAGATCAGATAATATACACATGCTTGTAGAGAACCGACTCAGTATTATCTGAGTAAGTGATGTCACTTGTCCTTTCTCACAGGTCTGTGTGTATAGCAACATGTGTAAAAAATGGGATAAATAAGTTCATATCGCAGGCAAACAAACCAGCATTTCTAAAGCAATATATTTACGAAAAGTCTTCAATTTATATAAGCGACCAATATAGCTAGGATCCTTGAGATGGGACAACCCCTATAAGGACTCTGGTTTTTATGAAGCTAATTCACTATAATATTATGTTACCAAAACTCTTGACAGGCTGCAGTTCACACTAAAGTAACTGGATGACTGTACATAGAAAGCTATAACATAAACATCTCATACTAGACTATCATGGAATCATGTTGTTTTAAAGAGCAGGTCATCTTGTGATAGGCATATCTGAACATGTCCAGCCAAGAGGAAAGGAAGGCAGGACGCATATGTATCACCTGTCACCTATAATACTATAATAATAGGGTAACTTCACATGGGGATTTTTGGTCCGGAACCTGAGGCCTCAGCCGCCTCAGGTTCTGGACCAAAATACGGGTATCTGCTGCTGGATGCCGATGCAGTGCACCGGCATCCAGTCGCACTCTCCGCTCCTGATTAGGCCCAAATGAATGGGCCTAGATGGGATGGAGTGTCTTCAGGTGGATGTCGCAAGGCAAATCGGCCTGAAGAATGAGCATCTTGCTTCTTTTTCCGGGAGCCGGAACAAAATGGCTCCTGGGAAAAAGAACTGACCGGCTCCCATTGATTTCTGCCTGAAAAACTGGACAGGAGACAGAAACCGGCAGTCATTTTTCAAACCCATTCACTTGAGTGGGTTTGAAAAGTGTCTGCTCATGAACGTCTTCTGCCTCTATGCACTGAAATGTTTTTTTAACTGGACACAAAAAAAATTGTTTTGCACTGGAGACAAGAAGAGACACTAACTGCCGGGTTTCCGTCTCATGTCCAGTTTCTTGGGCAGAAGACGGAAAACCACAAAGCGGAGACCAGGTGCAGATGTGAACCCACCCTAATAAGACACCCATTCTCCTCTCTGGGCATCTATGCTGAGCACATAAACATGGTTCTTATTTTAGGTCCATTTAACTCTTGGCTTGAAAATCCAAAGCGAATATATTCAGTCAGCCAGCAGCGACTACTATAAAAGCAGCAGTACGGATTAAATGGGATATAAGAATTTTCATTTGTGACTGTTTTTGTTCTTTAAGTGTATTTGATAAAGTGGTTACATAAGAATGTTAAATAAAAGATTATTATGGGATTAATGAAGAACGTGAGAAAACACATGAAGCCATTAAAACCATAATAATTCCCCGCTGCACAGTAAAACATAATAGAAAGCATTGCACATGATGGAGTGAAAAGCCGTGTACATATTTGTTCATATAGTAAAAAAAGAGTAGAGTAAACAGATGAAAAAGAGTGCCAGTAAACGCAATGGTTTATCTGGCGGCCATAGAAGGCTACAATAGAGGAATCTCCGCAGTCGTCTTATCAAGGTTACCCCGTACATTGTTTACCGCATTCAGTACTGTATCGACGGTAACGTCTGTGGGTATTTCATCCGTTTTAATGGCTGGCTTCTCACATTATACAACTGTGACCTTTTCAGTTCATTCATATGTGCTATAAACCTCTTAAATGTCGAGTCTCAATGCTTCATTTATAATAATTAGCGGACTGTGATTGGAACGGAACGTTTGGAGCAGAAAAACCAGACTTGTTCATTTGCCTCGAACAAAATAGAGATTAATGTGTGTTCCACCAAACGGGTTCATATTATCTTTAAGAGGAAGGGTCAATGCAAAGATTAAAAACCTGCGATTTTATGAAATGTATCCCCCTGCTAATGACAGTCATTGTTAATTTCATGGCAAGGGATCTGGTGCCTTGGCCTGGACTGCAGGATTAGCAATGCAGAAAGTCTGCTGTTTGTGCCGTCAGAGATCACAGCCCTGTTTCTGGCACATGTGACTGCACCTGCTGCATCAGCCACTTTTAGAATTAATACGATATGTGACTGGCAGCTTCTCAACGAAGGAAAGGACACAAGAGTGCGTTTAGTAGGGATTACTCATGTAGATGAATAAATCCCAGTTTGTTTTCTCTGTCTGATATCTCATTTACACCACACTGGATATTGTTGGACAGGACTTTATGTATGGGTGTTCCTGAGCTATGCTCCAAGTTCTTCAATTGCTGCTTTATTTCTATTGTACATAGCAAACGACAATAATATGCTATTTCTGTATACCGGTATATCAGTAATATATACAATGTGATATCTGATAATTCAGTAGGTTTGATTGTCAACCAGGATAATTGAACAACAGAATTGCAATATAATTTGCAACTTATCATATACATACAATATATATGTATTTATATACAGTACTTATATGCCATTTGGGTTTTGTCCATTGTTTGCTAGAGACAAGATCCCAGGTCTATATGATTCCTATATGTACGTGCATATGTATACATATGTAACAAAGTTTAATTTCACATTCAACATATTAACTATGCCACTCTTTCAATTACATCTATCTATCTATCTATCTATCTATCTATCTATCTATCTATCTGTCTGTCTGTCTGTCTGTCTGTCTGTCTGTCTGTCTGTCTGTCTGTCTGTCTGTCTGTCATCTATTTATCCATCTATATATAGAACTATCTACCTCATCTATTTATCTATCTATCTATCTATCTATCTATCTATCTATCTATCTATCTATCTATCTATCTATCTATCTATCTATCCATCCATCCATCCATCCATCCATCCATCCATCCATCCATCCATCCATCCATCCATCCATCCATCCATCTATCTATCTATCTATCTATCTATCTATCTATCTATCCATCTATTTATAGAACTATATATCTATCTATCTTCTATCTATTTATTTATATTTGTGTCATTCCTGTTAGGCTGAGGCCCTGCTGCCTTTTGTGTTGCAGATTTAGCTGTTTTTTTGAGTTGGAGCCAGAAGTGAGTTTTGCTTAAGGGGAGAAGTATAAGTCCTTTCTTCCATTATCTTTTGTTGCCACTCTTGGCTCACAAAAAAAAAAAAAAAAAAAAAAAAACACAGCAAACTCTGCAGCAAAAAAAAAATAAAATAAAAAATAAAAATAAATCAGCTTTTCTGCAATTTGTGGCTTCAATCCTAAAAGAGTTTCCAGCCTCCCTCAGTCATTTTTAATACTGATTCACAGGATAAGTCATCAGTATCTGATCAGTAGGGGTCCTTCACATAGATCCTGCACTGATCACTGTGAAGGACAGAGCTGGAAGCAGTTCTGCTCCTGTTCTAGTAGCTCTGTCCTTTGTACAATGGTGGTGCTGAGTAATCCTATTACATGAATAGGCCCTGTACTGTTTCTTTCACATTCAGAGTCAACTGGATCAGTTGATCGGTATGGGGTCCATGTGTTAGTGGTCATATGACCATGCCACAGCTTTGTCCCATTCACATGCATAGGACTGAACTGCAGCATGGCCTTGTGATTTACATGATGTCTTTCCTGAGAAGAGAAAGGTAGAATTCTTTCTAAATCATCCCTGTTTTCTAATGCTTTATAAACACCTTAAAGATACTGTTACTATATGTAACTGTATACATTACATTGCACAATAATAATAACCATGAATAAGAAATCCACGTCAAATTTGCCATTCTTATACAAATATACACATACATATATACATTCCTATACACTTACTGTACTTGCTTCACTTCACAACACGCATACACACATTCCCATGCACACAAACACTCATACACACATGTATACATTCAGAAATACATACATATAACCTGTGTGTGTTATGATGAAGGAAATCTTACATAGAGTTATCTTATTGATTAAGAACATGATATTTGTCATTTTCCCTCTTACATTGATATCGCTCCTCCACATCTTGGCTTGCTTACAGCTTTCTTCTCTTCCAATTACTTAATTACATCTTCTTCATATGCACCTGCCTGTCAGAGCCTCCGAGGAAAGGTCTAACACAGAATGGGATTGATGTTAGTAAGATCCACCGCAGAGTATATAACGTGCTGGGAAGTTAAGAATATCGCAACTGGAAAATTGTATCTTGAGAAAAGAAGAAGCCTATGATAAAACTGATTGTTAACCTCTCCGTTTATGTGGGTATATTTTGGTATTTTGAGCCTAGAAGTGTAAGACAGAATCTAAAACCAGTACATAAGGTCTGTAAAGCGTTGTGGAATATGATGGCGCTATATGTAAGCAGAAAAACAAGGTAAAGCCCAGGGCTACTCAGAGATTCTGGCTGTGAGTCCCATTACGCAACCATAGATGACTGTGTGTAGGGTCGGCATTACATTATGATGTAGTGGACCATGACTTCTACTAACAAAAATATCCATCAGGGCTTAAACTTTTTGCAACCAAAATTCATGGCAGCAGGATTCTTGGGGGGTTAGATTAATGAAGGAGTTGCAATGATCTTTGGTAGTGCGACATTTTCACAAGGTCTGTATTATGACTGTAGCCCCAGAATCTCTGTGGTCTGTCAGCCTAAGCCTACAGTAGATCATCACAGGGTGTCTATGGTGTGCAAAGTTCTGTTCAGTAGAAGTGGTAAGGTCCAGGTGTTGTGACCATCATACAAACCTTCAAAGGTGTCTTATCATTTTTATGGCACAATTTTGGCAAAATTTCTTTTTTTTTTTCTTTTATGTAGATTGTGAGCCCCATATAGGGATGACAATGTACATTTTTTCCCTTATCAGTATGTCTTTGTAGAATGGGAGGAAATTCACACAAACACGGGGAGAACATACAAACTCCTTGCAGATGTTGTTCCTGGAGGGATTTGAACCCATGACTCCAGTGCTGCAAGGCTAACCACTGAGCCACCGTGTTGTCTCTGGCAAAATTTCTAAGTAACCATTCGTTATATTACTAGGGCTGACCTGGGAACCTTCAGAAGGCTCTTGGCTACCATGATAATAGAATGGCTTCTGTGATCTTCCTGGAAGTGAGACATCATAAGGAAAGGGAGAGTAACCAGTCAGATCATGTGGTCACATCTTAAGGCTTAAAGTCTCAGAGCCATATTTAAAGCCCCAACATCCACCGTAATAATAGGACACAGGGGTTAACAAATGCTGAATAAAGTCCGTAGATTGTTTTATCAAATGCTGGACTGAACTAAAGTATTCGTGTGTGTCTAGGCAGTGTCATATGGTCAAACACATTAAATGCCTTCCTTTGGTCCACCTCCCCCTTCCCTTCAGGCAGTCTTGTGCTAAAGTTGAGCACACTACAAGGACACGATGTTGTTGCAGGCTCCTCCATCTCCCGTCTAGATGGATTTGTTTGGTGTCTAAGAAGGTTTCTGAACATTGACAGAGGGCTTGCAATGAGGGAAAGGGGATCTTTATGCCGCTACATTGTGAATTGGATGCCACTTTCCAGTAATATGATATATTACAAAGTTTCCTATATCTACAAGCAATGTTGAATTCTTATATAAACAAATTGAAGAGCTGGGTGCTCTCAGAGCAACGCATTCAGCTCTGCTACATCAATATCAGGAGAAAATGGCTGGATAAGATATGGAGCAGATTGTATTTTCTGAATTCCAGCCACTATGCCGGCTATGCACATAGAAAATATTCATCTTCCTCTGATAGTTGGACCCAGTGTTTCACCAGGCTCATAATAATCACATAAGCCCTTGTAAGTGACATTTTTATGCCGGAGTTCTCTGTCTCTGAGTTTATTTTTCGACTATTTTGGTGCCTGATATTGCAATAAGGCGGTCGAGACAAATATTCTAGTACATTCTATTTTTCCCATTGCATTTACTATGTGTGCACTAGAATCATTCATTCCTTTGTACTTCAGGCGCTTTGAAATCTCACATGTATATTCGTCAGGACCTTTGAAGAAAGAACCTGGATGTCTTAATAAGTCATTGCATAATCATAACCTTTCTTCTGTATCGGCAAAGCTTCCATTGTGAAAATCTATATGCTGCTATGCAAAGTAATATTCATCTAGGCGCCTTTCCAGTACACAGTAAAAAATATTCAACAATTATAATAAAAGTAAACTGGGGGCAGTTAATTTTCTTTACAGTGACATAAATACTGTAGCTGTTACGCTACACAACCCAATAGATAAACATATACTTGTCTATAATGTACTCCCAACATTATCCCTGACATGTTTAATATGCTGTTTTTGAAATAATATTTTATTAGTTAAGGCTAAATCTGGCGCTTTGCCAATAAATTACTGCTTTCTAGAACAAAAAAGAGGCTTATAATGGCTGCAATTACAATGCAAACCTCCTACGTACACAAAGACTCAGGCTGAAAAACAATGCACAAGGCGTTTGTCCTTATTTGTAGAATTGTGCATGACTTCCTGCATATAAATTATTGATACATTTGTGTAGGTGGATTTAGCAGTATTTACAGTCAAAGGATAAAGAGGAAATTTTTTTTTCTTCTGTTTAGCAAAATTCTCAATGGATAACGCTATAATGTCTATCAATAAAAAATTCTCCAGAGTGTTCTGTATACTGTTGGACACATGCTAGTCATGGCTTTCATTTAAAGGAAGTCTACCACCTCCCCAAGTGTATTCAACTGTCACCACCAAGTTACAGAGCACATTACAGTGGTAAACGTTATACCTTTGTTATATATGTCACATTTGTAGATGTGGAGAAAATCAACTTTATGTTACTTTATGCAAGGGAGGCACTTGGTGTGCTGGTGGTGGGGCTCATAGCACTGCTGTTGGTGTTCAGACCTATACAATTTCCACACCGAGCAGCAGGGGTGATCCTCCCGCTGCTATGACATCAGCCATCCAACTTTATCAGCAAGAGCAATGCTCCAAGAAGTTGAAGGCCCACCCTAAGTGCACCTATTACTTAATTTGCATAATAATTCAAAGTCATTTTTACCAAAAGTACATCATTATTTGTCATTCATTTTTGATGTTACAACCTGATATATATTGATAGTACTGATGACTGGATGCTATAGCTGCATCAAGTACAATGTATGGCGCCAACTAGGGTTGAGTGATTGTGTTCGGAAAAGATTGGATTCCGATCGGCGATTGAGAAAATTTCACGATCACGATCGGAATTCCGAACATGATCTTTTTAGGTGGGATCGAGATCGGTACTATTTCCCACAATGCTTTGCTTAGCCTTCACACTGAGTATACGCTCCGCTCATTCTGAGTGGAGCGTATACTCAATGTGAAGGCTCTGCTGCAGTTCCATAGGAATGAATGGAAGCAGCCGGCACACAGCCTTAACCCCCTGTGCACCGGCTGCCTCCATTCATTCTAATGGGAGACTAAACTAACATCTCTAGTAGCTACTTACCTCCAGAGATGGCTGGTCTACAGTGCCTGGTTTTCTTCTTCGCCTCGCTGCTGCTCCACGCTGCTCTTCTCGCTTCGCTGCCGCCGCCTCCCAGGTTAGTGTTTAAAGAGCTAGGAAGGTGGGGCTTGTGGCTTAGGAGAATGTGGGTGGGTACAGGGCGGGGGGATGTGACGTCTCCCTTCCCAGTACCCCCCACACTCTCCTAATCTGGGAGGCGAGGGGCAGTGAGGCGAGAAGAGCTGCATGGAGCGGCAGCAAGGCGAAGAAGAACACCGGGCAGCGGATCAGCCATCTCTGCAGGTAAGTGGACACCAGATGGGACTAAATAGACAGAGAATTTTAAAAAAATCCTCTGGCTACTTAGTGATTCACTACACAGCGTGGATTCTAACAATTAAGCATTCAATTGTTAGATTCCATGCTGTATAGTGAATAGGATTGCTTTTAATATCCGATCTCCGATTAATAAAAAAATCCCATTGACTTGCATTGGGATCGGAATTGGGATCGAGATCGGGTTCGAATTAAAAATGATTGGAAATTGGATTTTAAAATCGATCCTGAAAAGTGAAGATCTGCTCAACCCTAGCGCCAACCTAATAGCACAAATGCACCGCCAGTAATGAGAAATGGGTTGGAACGAATAAATCTTTTGTTTACTTGTAAGTCATGTCCCAGCAGTGAATGTATGTATGACTTCGTTCAGTTTCCAGGTTCATCATATTAGTAATTCTATTCCACTATAGATGTGACCAGACGTAACTAATCTCCAGTTCTGTTAGCTAATACAATTTCTCATTTACTAATTCAACACAATATCAATACATAGAATCAAACCCTTGAAATGCTGCAATTCGCACATAGACATAAATAGGATAGTATTTGCATGGTTCTTTGTGTTAACTTATCAGGAAATTGTGTTTCTTTTAGAAAAAGTTCTTGACACATACATTCGGACATATTCACTCAAGAGGACACACCAATATATTTAAGATAGAGAGTTTGATTGGCAGGTCTAGTTCCTTATCCAAATTGTAGAGAGATCTTTTACATTGGGAAATTGGTCAGTATTTAATAATGTATCTACAGATGGCAAAGTTTAAAATTCCAAATAGTATGTTAACTACACCATGGCACAAAGCGTTAACTCAATATGTATACAATGTTACGTGTTTTCATTTACTGTTATAATTTGCTACCTCTGAAGCTTGAGTTCAGTAGTACCATTGGGGTACAGAGCCGTATCTTCCACTAGGATGGCCCATTGTTTTATGCATTTCCAGTACAAGGGCATATTTATGGTCGGTTTGCCAGCTTTAAAAAAAAGTTTGAACACAGTGTTTTAAATTACACATGGTTTCTCCCAGAAGGCAAGATCAATACAGCAATAATGTAACTATAAGCCCAAATCACAATATAATGAAATACCAGGAGTCTTAAATTGTGCTATGAATCTGCTTTTGTTTCTTCTTTCCATTCTTTTGACTCGAAGCAAACTGTTTGAAGAAACAAATACCATTGTTGTCCTCTTCTTAGGTCACTTTCATTGAGTCGTTCAAATGCTTTATCTTCATAAGGTTTGATTTACACTTCAGGCACTAAGAATACACCGAGAACGTGCTCTTAGTATCTAGTGAATATTCTGAAGCATATCTATTAGAGATGAGCGAACAGTGTTCTATCGAACACATGTTCGATCGGATATCAGGGTGTTCGCCATGTTCGAATCGAATCGAACACCACGTGGTAAAGTGCGCCAAAATTCGATTCCCCTCCCACCTTCCCTGGCGCCTTTTTTGCACCAATAACAGCGCAGGGGAGGTGGGACAGGAACTACGACACCGGGGGCATTGAAAAAAATTGGAAAAAGTCATTGGCTGCCGAAATCAGGTGACCTCCATTTTAGACGAATAGTGGATTTCAAATCCGGGTCATATGAGAATGTGAACTTTGTGACTATGAGACAGGGATAGCTGTACAGGCAGGGATAGCTAGGGATAACCTTTATTTAGGGGGGAATGTTATTAAAAATAACTTTTTGGGGCTCTATCGGGTGTGTAATTGTGATTTTTGTGAGATAAACTTTTTCCCATAGGGATGCATTGGCCAGCGCTGATTGGCCGAATTCCGTACTCTGGCCAATCAGTGCTGGCCAATGCATTCTATTAGCTTGATGAAGCAGAGTGTGCACAAGGGTTCAAGCGCACCCTCGGCTCTGATGTAGCAGAGCCGAGGCTGCACAAGGGTTCAAGCGCACCCTCGGCTCTGATGTAGGAGAGCCGAGGGTGCACTTGAACCCTTGTGCACCCTCAGCTCTGCTACATCAGAGCCGAGGGTGCGCTTGAACCCTTGTGCACACTCTGCTTCATCAAGCTAATAGAATGCATTGGCCAGCGCTGATTGGCCAATGTATTCTATTAGCCTGATGAAGTAGAGCTGAATGTGTGTGCTAAGCACACACATTCAGCTCTACTTCATCGGGCTAATAGAATGCATTGGCCAGCGCTGATTGGCCAGAGTACGGAACTCGACCAATCAGCGCTGGCTCTGCTGGAGGAGGCGGAGTCTAAGATCGCTCCACACCAGTCTCCATTCAGGTCCGACCTTAGACTCCGCCTCCTCCGGCAGAGCCAGCGCTGATTGGCCGAAGGCTGGCCAATGCATTCCTATGCGAATGCAGAGACTTAGCAGTGCTGAGTCAGTTTTGCTCAACTACACATCTGATGCACACTCGGCACTGCTACATCAGATGTAGCAATCTGATGTAGCAGAGCCGAGGGTGCACTAGAACCCCTGTGCAAACTCAGTTCACGCTAATAGAATGCATTGGCCAGCGCTGATTGGCCAATGCATTCTATTAGCCCGATGAAGTAGAGCTGAATGTGTGTGCTAAGCACACACATTCAGCACTGCTTCATCACGCCAATACAATGCATTAGCCAGTGCTGATTGGCCAGAGTACGGAATTCGGCCAATCAGCGCTGGCTCTGCTGGAGGAGGCGGAGTCTAAGGTCGGACCTGAATGGAGACTGGTGTGGAGCGATCTTAGACTCCGCCTCCTCCAGCAGAGCCAGCGCTGATTGGTCGAGTTCCGTACTCTGGCCAATCAGCGCTGGCCAATGCATTCTATTAGCCCGATGAAGTAGAGCTGAATGTGTGTGCTTAGCACACACATTCAGCTCTACTTCATCAGGCTAATAGAATACATTGGCCAATCAGCGCTGGCCAATGCATTCTATTAGCTTGATGAAGCAGAGTGTGCACAAGGGTTCAAGCGCACCCTCGGCTCTGATGTAGCAGAGCCGAGGCTGCACAAGGGTTCAAGTGCACCCTCGGCTCTCCTACATCAGAGCCGAGGGTGCGCTTGAACCCTTGTGCAGCCTCGGCTCTGCTACATCAGAGCCGAGGGTGCGCTTGAACCCTTGTGCACACTCTGCTTCATCAAGCTAATAGAATGCATTGGCCAGCACTGATTGGCCAGAGTACGGAATTCGGCCAATCAGCGCTGGCCAATGCATTCTATTAGCCCGATGAAGTAGAGCTGAATGTGTGTGCTAAGCACACACATTCAGCACTGCTTCATCACGCCAATACAATGCATTAGCCAGTGCTGATTGGCCAGAGTACGGAATTCGGCCAATCAGCGCTGGCTCTGCTGGAGGAGGCGGAGTCTAAGATCGCTCCACACCAGTCTCCATTCAGGTCCGACCTTAGACTCCGCCTCCTCCAGCAGAGCCAGCGCTGATTGGCCGAATTCCGTACTCTGGCCAATCAGCACTGGCTAATGCATTGTATTGGCTTGATGAAGCAGTGCTGAATGTGTGTGCTTAGCACACACATTCAGCTCTACTTCATCGGGCTAATAGAATGCATTGGCCAGCGCTGATTGGCCAAATTCCGTACTCTGGCCAATCAGCACTGGCTAATGCATTGTATTGGCTTGATGAAGCAGTGCTGAATGTGTGTGCTTAGCACACACATTCAGCTCTACTTCATCGGGCTAATAGAATGCATTGGCCAATCAGCGCTGGCCAATGCATTCTATTAGCGTGAACTGAGTTTGCACAGGGGTTCTAGTGCACCCTCGGCTCTGCTACATCAGATTGCTACATCTGATGTAGCAGTGCCGAGTGTGCATCAGATGTGTAGTTGAGCAAAACTGACTCAGCACTGCTAAGTCTGCATTCGCATAGGAATGCATTGGCCAGCCTTCGGCCAATCAGCGCTGGCTCTGCCGGAGGAGGCGGAGTCTAAGGTCGGACCTGAATGGAGACTGGTGTGGAGCGATCTTAGACTCCGCCTCCTCCAGCAGAGCCAGCGCTGATTGGCCGAATTCCGTACTCTGGCCAATCAGCACTGGCTAATGCATTGTATTGGCTTGATGAAGCAGTGCTGAATGTGTGTGCTTAGCACACACATTCAGCTCTACTTCATCGGGCTAATAGAATGCATTGGCCAATCAGCGCTGGCCAATGCATTCTATTAGCGTGAACTGAGTTTGCACAGGGGTTCTAGTGCACCCTCGGCTCTGCTACATCAGATTGCTACATCTGATGTAGCAGTGCCGAGTGTGCATCAGATGTGTAGTTGAGCAAAACTGACTCAGCACTGCTAAGTCTGCATTCGCATAGGAATGCATTGGCCAGCCTTCGGCCAATCAGCGCTGGCTCTGCCGGAGGAGGCGGAGTCTAAGGTCGGACCTGAATGGAGACTGGTGTGGAGCTATCTTAGACTCCGCCTCCTCCAGCAGAGCCAGCGCTGATTGGTCGAGTTCCGTACTCTGGCCAATCAGCACTGGCCAATGCATTTCTATGGGGAAAAGTTAGCTTGCGAAAATCGCAAACTGACAGGGATTTCCATGAAATAAAGTGACTTTTATGCCCCCAGACATGCTTCCCCTGCTGTCCCAGTGTCATTCCAGGGTGTTGGTATCATTTCCTGGGGTGTCATAGTGGACTTGGTGACCCTCCAGACACGAATTTGGGTTTCCCCCTTAACGAGTTTATGTTCCCCATAGACTATAATGGGGTTCGAAACCCATTCGAACACTCGAACAGTGAGCGGCTGTTCGAATCGAATTTCGAACCTCGAACATTTTAGTGTTCGCTCATCTCTAATATCTATCTATCTATCTATCTATCTATCTATCTATCTATCTATCTATCTCTCACTCATCTATCTTTCTATCTAATATATCATACTATCTATCTATCTATCTATCTATCTATCTATCTATCTATCTATCTATCTATCTATCTATCTATCTATCTATCTATCTATCTTATTCATCTATGTATCCATATATTCATCTCTATGCTATCTATCTATCTATCTATCTATCTATCTATCTATCTATCTATCTATCTATTATCTAACATAGTCTTTTGTGGGATTTGTGCCAAGACTCTAATACCATCATAGAGCACACAGTTATATTTCTTGTACATGTGGTTACTGTCATGATTCTAACTAAACTTTTTGTATTCTGTAAGGTCATTTTGTATAGTCTTGGGGGCAAATTTGGTTGATTTAAAAGACTGGGAATTGTTAGTATTAAAATAATTTCTGGCCCCTTTCTTTAAGTATTCGTGTAAGTCACTTGTTATAGATTGATATGACCAGACTCCTTTGTTTTTACATTTTATAATGAAATTAATTATCAGCTTAATTAATGCGTCTTTTCAGCTTGAGCGCTAAACTGTTCATGTTAAATAACATGTAAAATTAGGTAATTGAAGGCATTAACAGATTGGGTGAGAATATTCTCTTTAAGACAGATTTTGTCAAATTTCACAAATTAAGCATGCTGCTAATTGCTCTGGCGGAGTAATATCTTCCCAAGAAATTCCTGCTAAATTGTTTTCCTTATTTGTTAGAGGAAGAGGCTGTAATATACACTGCTGTTGTTTTGATGAGAAATGTAATTTGATGTAATTCACACCCAGGCCAGTCAGCATGATGCCGCAGAAATGACACTCATTGTTTTAATCATCAAATTGCATTTACTACTACTATTATGCTCCTAGGGTGCCATTCTAGTCAATTCTGAGTCAGGGAGAGTTCGGCATTGTTCAAGTCAGTTATTACAGGATGTTTCCTAAACAAGGAACAGAGAAGAAAAGGATGAAAATGAACTTGCTAGAACCCATTACTTTAGATGATTCTCAATGATTGATTGTATATGCCTCATTATGCTGGTATAATAAGAGGTCCGGTTCTACAGGGAGGGTTGGGTGTAATAATACTATGGACGGTTTGGTTTGCCAGTGCAATTTGTCATGAAACCAGTCCAACACATTATCGTGACATGCTAACAAAGGCTATGAACGCCAAGGCCATAATTCACACAATCCCCCCCCCCCCCTACAGTGGTATAGATATAAATGGAGAAGTGAGTATATTCCTTCTAGTGTTGGGTGTGGTTCACAAATATTCACAAGGGTCACCCCCAAGTTTCAGTTCTTTCAGTCAAATCCTAAGTGCTATTCTCAGAAGTCTATTCAGATCCCAACAGTATAATCAGCAAAGGACCATGGGAGGTGCAGACAAAGTAAAAAATACATATAATCCCCTTTCCACACTTTTCCTGGGCATCCAGTCTTCTTTCCTTTACCCGTATCCAGCCTAAGGCCCCATTCACATTTGCGTACTGGTATCTGCTTAGGGACTTCCTTCCCCCATACGGACACCAATACACATTAAAAAGCAGTTACCGAAGGAAACCCCCATAGACTATAGTGGGGTCCATGTGGTTTCAACTTGATTTCCACACGAAATATGCGGAGAGAAAAGTGCTGCTTGCATGTTTCATACGGAAACCAAGCGGAAACCACACGGATCTCATTATAGTCTATGGGGTCCGTGGGTTTGCCAGGTAATTGCTTTTTAATGAGTATAGGTTTCCATTCAGATGGTCCCTAAGCGGACTCCACGAATGGAAACCCAAACACAGATGTGAAAGGGGCCTTAGACTGTGAGTACTTGTGGCCTCTTCCAACAATTTCACTGAAGTCATGCATCTCAGTGTCAGAGATGGTGTTGGAAGAGGCTGCAGGTGCAGATGCCGAAAAAGAACAACAGAAACACCCAGGAGACATGAAAAAAAAGTGAGTTATGTTATTTTGTTCACACCTTCCCTGGATCTCTGAGTAATATACTTTGTGGTCTGAAGAGACTCAACTAAAATAGCAGTTCATTGGTGATGAACTCCAAAAATTCGGGTTTGGTCAAACCTAAAATATTTGGGAAGATTGTAAGAAACCTGGCTCATAAAGATCCAGTTTGCTCAACTCTAGTCCCATGATGTTTCATATTGCCTTTATGTACATTGCATAACTTGTGACACACATATAGAAAAGGTAAAGGAGACACTTCTGTACAGTATATGGCAGGACTGATGTACATTATATGTATCACTTGAATTTAAGAGGGTTTTCTGAGACTTTCTATCAGTCAGATCAGTGAGAGTCCAACATCCGGACCCCTTTGATCAGTGGATTGAGCACTGCGGCCCCTTCCTATTGACTCTCAGTGTACTACACTCTCAAGATTGCCAATTTTCTCTTAAATGTTTTTACCTCTTCATTTTGGATCATTTTCATAGATACGATGTAGCACTTGTGGTGTTTTTTAATAAATCACCTTGAGAGTCAAGACATAATTACCAATAAGTTTGTTTTTTCATGCAAAAAAAAATATGTTTTGATCATTAGCGTAGAATAGTAATAGATGGCAGGAATCTAATGAGAATGGCTCCTTTATAGTCAAATCACTACAACAGGTCTATCACACAGTAGCTTCAGTGCCGGACCCCGGAGACTCTTCATCAGACAGCGCCTTCAAGGTAGTTTTCAAAGACATCATGGATTTTGGCACCCAAAGCACTATCAGCAAAGTTTACAGTATTTCTCATAAAAAGATTTTACATTATTTAGCAGCACTTATCATGGACATGAAAGAATATCATTCATGTTATTCCAACATTGATAAATATTGGATAGTTCTTGTAATTACGCCTAAAAATTATTACACCTTTGAGCACATAACTTAAAGGGGACCTTGACTGTGAAGTATCTGATCTACAGGTACCATATTATGAGATGATCAGAGTGAAATGTAACTTGTATTTTATTCATTGAAATCTTTGCTATTTCTATGAGTCCAGTGGGCAGTTTTCAATCTCTCAATGGCACACACTCGATTCCTGTGTATATAAAGAGCAAAAATAGAAAAAAAATTCAAACACAAGTGATACTATTTTTTCCCCCTGAAAATTTATACAAATCTGCTGGGCTTCTTCAGGTCTTCCATGACATTCTCATATAAAATGCATTTAAAAGGTTCTCTTTATATGGCTGCTAATATTGTATTATGTACAGTACATATGATGATAGCTGTAAGGTGCTACAATGGGACCCCGCAAGTAGGAGGCCTATCACTATGGAGAGGTGAGGTTCAGTCACTGAAAACTGTGAATGTTAGGAGGCAATGGAGTGGGGAAGTAGATCATTGAATGGAGACTTTACGATAAGCCTTTCATATCCTGATAGAGCAGGGCACATTATAAGTTTTGATACAGGGCCTATCGTTATTAGTTACATCCCATGTATAATATGCAGCATAAATTAAACCAGCGCCAGACCTTATATCTTTTGTATTGGTGAAGGGTGCGCCTGATTTATGAGGAGGTAAATATCTTCTCTCACATTTTATATCATGCTACCCAGTGGCATAATTAGGAATGGCGGGGCCCCATGGCGAACTTTTGACATGGAGCCCCCTCCCCGACCATTACGCCCCTCCCCACGCATTCCTGCGCACACTATTATACCCCATAGTGACCCCTGCACACAGTATTATACCCCATAGTGGCCCCTGCAAACAGTATTTTATCCCATAGTGGCCCCTTCACACAGTATTATACCCCATAGTGGCCCCTGCAAACAGTATTTTATCCCATAGTGGCCCCATCACCCAGTATTATGTCCCATAGTGGCCCCTGCACACGTTATTATGACCAATTGTGGACACCCATAAACAATTATTATACTCTGGAGTCTTTTTAGACCCCACAGTATAATAATCGGGGACCCAAGGGAGGATACCGACATAAAAAACAGTCACTTACCTATCCCTGGCTCTGCTGCACTCACTGCTGATAGCGGCCATCTTTAATGACGTCCGGGACGTCACGTGACCCGGGGGGCCTGTGTTTCACACATAAGGATGCATGCTCCGGTCATGTGAAGTAAGGGACATCACAGAAGTAGGCCTGAAGCCTGCCTGGAGAGGTAAGTAACCATTTTTATGTTCCGTTACCTCTCCCGGGCCTCCGATTATTATACTTAGGGATCTGAAAAGGCCCCCCGAGTATAATAATAGTGTTTGTGGGGCCCACGGCGTCACTTACCTGCCAGGATCGGTAAGTAAATAGGGCCCGTTACTGGTTGGAGTAACTCCAGCCGGTGACGGCCTATTTAAAAAAAAAAAAAAAACAGAAAAAACCTAGCGGGCCAGTCCCAGGCCCTGTGGCAGCTGCTACCGCTGCTACCCCGGTAGTACACCCCTGCTGCTACCCCCATTACTACATCCCTTGTAGGAAAGGAAATAAAGAGAAAAGTATTGCAGTTTTTTTGCATAATATTCCAGAAAACTGGCATACAGCATGATAAATATGTCTCAATATTCTTGTGTTATTAGCAGAATTACAGATATGGAGTAATGATGTGAACTTAAAGGTGCAATGCATTAAACACTAAAAAACTATAGATCACAGGTTTCATGGCTGCCTGTAGTTTGCCTATGGGAAAACATTAATGTCTGGTGTAAATCACTTCATAGCCTATTGATCGCCAGTAGGGGAAGCCACAGGGAAATCAGATGTGACTATCCTGCAGTTTAATCTAATGATGTGTCCTAATGCCATGGTTAGCAATCAGCTGTCATTATGGATGGCCCTTTAACATTCCTTGTGTTCCCATCACCAACCTCTATGTTACTGTTATCTGCACTACCATATTTATCTTGTTTTAATATAGCACACATGAATGTAGATATAGGAGGCATAGTGGTAGTCATATCAGGGCACTCGTGCCAAACAAGACACCCGGTTATACTGAAATTTACTTGTGATAGGGAAGGAGCAGGCACAGATTTTCCATTGATTCCTAAAAGCTTAAAGGGGTTATCAAGACCAAAGATAAATGACCTATTCTTGATTTATATAGTATGTATCAGATCAGTGACAGTTCAATACCCGGACCTATCAGTTGAGTATAGTGTACAGAATCAAAAGTAGATGGCTCAGTACACTGTATAGTGTCTGCACTATTGCATAATGGATGCTGAGCTGTAATAGCGCGGCTTTGCCACTACACAGAGTACTTAAACGCCTACTTGTGGCTTGACAAACTAAGCTCAGAAAAACTGGACAGTGCATAAAATTATTCCTAACTATACTCTAGGTCTAATATAAAATCCCTAACCAAACCACCAACTATTATCTACCATAGGAAATATTGGTTTCCTGCTGCCTTTTCGCCTTCTCCGTCCCTAGATCCTGAGAACGACTGTTACTGTATGACTACAGACTACGACACCTACAACTTAATACAAGTAAATTAAAGATTCCATGTAACTCCGTAATACTTAAGCCTAACACCTCCAAAACTTTTGGATTTTTCTCTAACAAAAATTGATATAGACTTCTTTGGAGATAAAGCTGCAAGATAGTGCCCAAGTTTTGTTTACTACTGTAAAACACTGATAGGATATTTGACCTCTGCTTCCCAATATCTTTTGTTGTGAACTAGAAGAAAATTGTAAAGAAAGGGTCTGATAAAAATAAGAATTACGTTGGAAATCAAAGTTGCCGACTCTTAACAGTAGAAAATAATACTGTCAGCACTGTACTATGTCCGTTCTTTGTATTTCGTATATAGTATATTCTGATTTCATGATTTTATTTCATGTGTTGTTTGTCATTTTGTTTCCATACATGTCTATTGGTGTTTCTTACCTGCTTCATTTTGGGATTATTTGGTCAGTATAGTTTTATCTTTTTTTGTGTTTCAACATATTCTAAAATGAGAGGCAATATTAAAGGGGCTCTATCAGCAAAATTATCCTGTATGAGCCCTACATATGCGTGAATAGCCTTTAAAAAGGCTATTCGGGCACCGCTAATCTTATTTTAAACCCCCCCACACACACTTTTTAAAATAAAACCATAAAAACATATGTAAATCATACCTTAGTGTGCACGCTGGGCAGTTGTGCACTGTCCAATGTCATCTTCTGGCACGCCTTCTTCTTTTTTCTTCCAGCGACGTCCTCCGGTCCTGGCTCTTCCACGCCTTCATCTTCTTTTCTTCCAGAATGAAGAAGTTCGCAAGCGTACTGCGCATGCACAGTACGCTCGCATAGTTCTAAGGGGTACTTAGAAATACAACAAAATTGGCGCAGGCGCGTGCGCAGTAGTGCTCCGGAGAGAGCGCTACTGCACATGCACGGGATTTGAACACAACCCGCCGGAAGAAGAGAACATCAAGGTGGGGGAGAGCCAGGACAGGAGGATGTCACTGGAAGAAGAAAGAAGAGGAAGGCGTGCCAGAATTTGACGTCGAACAGTGCACGACCGCCCAGCGTGCACGCTAAGTTATGATTTACGTATATGTTTTTATGGTTTTATTTTAAAACGGGGGGAGGTTTAAAATAAGATTAGCGATGCCTGAATAGACTTTTTAAAGACTATTCACGGATATGTGGGTCTCATACAGCAAAATTTTGCTGATAGAGCCCCTTTAAGAGCTTTGAAATACTCTGTCACAAGATGTTGAGCCTACATGTGTCTATGTGCGGTTACCCGGCAGTTGTGTTGTTGGAGTTCTGACCACCAGTCTTAACTCATTCCTCCGCTCATATTAACTTGTGCAGGCCTCTTAATTATGAGTTAAAATAGATTTATTGGGCTGAGACATCTCCACACTGTCTCAATCTGGTCTAATTCCCTCTCAGTCCACTTTCGTAAAAAGTGGTAAGTGAGGCACAAAACCAACAATGTTGTTCATCTTTGGACTAAGAAAGGGTCCTGTGCCAAATATGCATCACATTTCCAGCTGTACAATTTTCTGGTTAGTAAATTTCCCCATTATATCAAGTTTATATCATGAGACACTGTATTCCTGGACAAAATTTTAGCCAATCCAATGACATTCGTATGTTGTCTTGAAGCTCCAAATCATGGGCTTATGCACCACCAAAACACTGGCCAGTAATAGGTGACTGTCTTAGGTGGAGTGTATTGGAGGTATCAGTGTGCTGTTACGTTTTCTAAACTAAGTTCTCCAAACTCTTAATACATGATAGAATGTAATAAAATGTAATAAATGAACTAAAAGTCCCAAAAAATGAGGATCTCCACTTTGAAGCCACCATCATCATCATCAAGATTGTTAATTTCATAGAAGCCATAGACTGTTGGTGGGACCATTACCTTCTGTTCAGTATGCATATGTCCACTTTATGTGTAAACTTTAGGAGATTGGGATAACTAGACTCCATGGTGGCCCTCTAGTCATCATCAGCATTGTTACCACTGGATGCCAAGGACATGTTGCTCAGGTTTCAGCTTGATGACTTTGAAATTCACGTAATTGAATAATATTTGTGTCCTGATCTACTGGCATTACCCTTACTATCACGCAGAGTCTACCAATACCCCTGCCAAGTATATTACATCAGGGGAATTTTATGGCATTACGTTCCAATGTCTATCATACGAGGATACTGTCCATCCTGATTTTTAGTATTAAAAGTAAATCTTCACAGGATCCCAGCAGTTTCCTATTACTGGTAATGATAAATGCATTATTAGGACATCTGTTCAGGATGCCTCCAATATAACTATATTATACAGAAAAAAGTCGCTTTGATTAGCTGTTTTCTGGAGGATACTGCAGTTTATTCTTGATTGTTTGCCAATCACATCCAGTAAGGAGGGGGAAGTAAAAGCTTCTTGAAGATTGACAGGGAGAGGCAGGAAATTGCATAGTTCTAATAAAAAGGAATCATAAAAGGGTCACCACAACCACCATTAGAAGCATATGAGGATTAATTCTGAGTATTGGAAGAGCTTGAACTTTGTGTTTCTCATTTTGACAAGAAATAGAGAACCAAAGAGTAAATATTTCTTCCAAAACAGCCACATTCCGAACATTGACATTTAGTCAAGAAAGTCCTTGGCTTGTCTTGTTTTAGTCTTACCGAACACAGCTTAAAAAACGTCTTAACAATTACTGTGACACTCGCGTTACAAGCACTGCCAGGGTATTGTCTTTCTGTTTATATACTCACATGCCTATTTAAATAAAAAAAATAATATAAACAATTAACTATAAAAACTTATTTGATCACATAAAATTTCATTAAAAGTTGTTTTTTAGTGGGGTGGTCTTCAAAGATAAGATCAAAATTCATAGTATATGGGAGAACTGAACAATCTGTCTTGGGAAATTTGCTCGCGATAAGAGGGTGATCTTTTTGTATAGGGTTTTTTGGAGACATTTTACTGTGCATCTTTTAGAATATATACAGCAAAAATAACTTTGCTTCAGTTGAGTTCTATGTATTGTATTTGTAGTAAAAAAAAAAAAATTGTACTCCTTATCTTATTTCACGAATTGTCAGGGTTTAGCGGTAGAGCTATTTGATTGTAGATACAATTTAAAGGGGTTGCCTGGCCTTCAGAAACTGATGGCCTATCCTTAAAATAAGTCACCAATATCATACTGGTGGAGGTTTGACCTCTGACACCTCCACCAATCAACTCTTATCTGCAGTTGTCAGAACTAAACAGTGTCCAAGGCTGGAAGCAGAAGGCGCTCTACACTCTAAGGGTCAGATGACTACAGCATAGATCTCATTCACTTAACCCCACCAACCTAATATTGATCACCTACTGTGTAATAAGCTAAGATCATCAACATCTGAATCCTGTACAACAAAATTAAAGGGATTGTTCAGTTTCAAACCAGTTATTGTTTGTATAATGAAAATTTTCCAAAATACTTTCTATATCAATTCCTCACAGTTTTCTAGAATTCTGGTTGCTGTCATTAATTCTGTTTAGTTTCAGCGGATAAAAATCAGTCCATGGTCATGTGATGTACAGTCAATGGTCATGTGATATGCAGTTCATGGTCATGTGATGGACAGTCCATGGTCATGTGATATACAGTCCATGGTCATGTGATATACAGTCCATGGACATGTGATATGCAGTTCATGGTCATGTGATGGACAGTCCATGGTCATGTGATATACAGCCCATGGTCATGTGATGTACAGTCCATGGACATGTGATATGCAGTCCATGGTCATGTGATGGACAGTCCATGGTCATGTGCTGAACAAACAGGTGCACTTAGTACAGTACTTAGTCCAGCTGTAATAATGATAAGTTGGTGGGGAGGAGGGGTAATTTATCAGAACTAGCATGTCTCTTATCAGTCTAGATCATGGGTTAGCAACACCTGGCACTCATGTCAAGGGTAGCATGCAAACCATGGCAGAGCTTGGGCAAGGAGGAAGGAGGTGAAGCTAACATAAGCGTGTGTTAACTGATCTGATGCTAAAATCGCACCCATCCCAGAGTTTTTTGCAGCAGCGTTTTTTGCCTATACACTGTGTTTTTGCAACGTGGGCCCCAGCCCAAACCTGTAAATGGTTTGTGTAAATATGTTTGACTTTTTACTTGATCTTTTGCCTAGATATCTTTAGAGATTCTCATAACTTTTAGGAAATATATACAAAGAGTGACAGAGGACCAACTGAACATATGGAGCATCAAATAAATTAACAGGTGCACACAGACGGAGTCTATCATCTTCATAAAGCCTGTTCAACTGCCACCACCATGTTACGGAGCATATTAGACTGATAAACAGCATATGGTATGTATGTCATGTTTGTAGATTTGGAAGCAAAACAACTGAAAAGTCTTGGTGCACTGGGGGTGGGCCTTCTGTCCTGGGAGCCTTGTTTTTGCTGTTCAAGTAGAATGAGTGATGTCCTAGCACTGGTAGAATCAACTCTCACTGTATGAGGTGGTAGAAGCAGGAAATGGGAAGGGTCTGATCAATAAGTGCATTGCTCCAAGGAGATGAAGGACCACCCCCAGTGCACCAACTGCTTCATTTCATATACATAACAAAGGTATCTTGGTTATCACTGTAATTTGCTGGGTTAACATGGCAGACTCAGTGGATTGTACTTGGTGGAGGTGGTAGACTCCCTTTCAGTGATACACATTAGACTGAATTATATATGGTACATTATATAGTTATCTTAGTTTGTTTATACACAGAAAGGTCTCTGGAAAAGTCTGTTGTCCTTTGCCTTTTGCTGAAGGCCGTCAGTAAGTACATTTTTTCTTAAGTTCCTCTAACAAGAGTTACTAAAGATGCATCTCCTTCTATACACACTTATAATAATGGAAGGCTTAGCTTCCATTCCTTCAGCTTATTATACCACCGAGATGGGGTGACACTGCAGAGGAACACAAACAAATGTTCACATATTCTGCATAAAATATTGGAGCTCTTATAAGGTTGATACGTTGCATATACAATTTATGAGCCATATAAATACATACACACGCACACTAAGAAGGACATGTACAGTAAAGCCTTAGCCATATGCACATTTGCAGTTAAATTATACCTATAGGGTCCGCAATTCTCAAGACGACACTGAATATTTAATACTATAAGAAGGTAGGAAAATCCCGCTGGATCAAAGTTGATCGAATTAATTCAATATAAATTCTTCTAACAAAACGTATAGATAGAACCGAAAGAAGATTTAAGGAAAAGCATGAAAAACTGTTTTAAGCGATGCATGGCTTTAAATATTTTTATGTGTTTCCATGGCAACAGCTGCAAAATGTTTCATGAACGCACATTTGAATATGTTGCTTTCCATTTGTATGATATTTGCATATTTGTAAATGGAAACATATACACTTGCTTGTATTTTAATGAAATTGCCTGGAGTATATCCATGTTGAAACAGACAGTGTATTATTTAAATGTGATGCAATTTTTCTATGTTTAATTCAATAAAAAAAATACATTGCCCGTTTTCTAGAACTTGCCCTAATTCATGACGTTTCGGGAGACATTATTTCATTAAGATAAGAGTACTTAACATAGCGATGATGTGAAGTCTGTCATTCGTTTGGGGAAAATCAGGATTGAAGGACTTTGCTGTCTTGGCTGTTGATTTTGTACATTTTTGAGCTTTTGAACTTAGTAGAAATGAATGGTTAAAGGGATTTTACAGGATTCGGATATTGATGATCTATTCTTAGGATACACTATCTTTATTTGATTGGTACGTAGGTCGGATACATGTTACCCCCACCCCAATCAGCTGTTTGCAGAAATTGCATTCCTTGGTTCATACCTGAGTTCGGGCCATTCTGCAAGCAACACTTTTCTCTCTGCGTTTTTTGTGTAGAAATCGAGCAGAAACCACACGAACCCCATTACAGTCTATGGGGTCCATGGGCTTTTTTATGCGGATAGGTTTCCGTTCAGGGATTCCCTGAATGCAGATGTGATCCGGGCCTAAGGTGATCTCCACTTCCTCTTTTCAAGCAAGTGACATCATGTTAATCACTCACATGGCCATATGGCAACTCCTTCCCATTCAAATACATGGGGATGAGCTGCACTACCAACCACCACCATACAAGGGCAGCGCTGGGGTGCTTGGTAATCATAATCTGTAAAAACCCTTTTATGTAGATGGATAGGGTTAAAGGGTCTATCAGATGAGATGTTGCTCCTCCTCTGCAACACTATAGATCTCTAGTGTTGGACACCTACCTTCAAAAGTTTTTAGACAATTTATTGTGCCCAGCATTGTTATACTCTTAAAGCATGACTAAACTAAGTTTTGATTTTCTGGCAGTATTTTAGTCATTATTATATTTTGTAATATTGTTTATTGACAGATTTTGTCTCCTTTCGGTGAAATCCTGCATCTCTTTATTGTTTCGCTTGGTTCTTGGTTGAGAACTATACCTCCTGTGCACTGTGTATGGTGTACTGGCTTATGTGTGTAATGCGGGGAAAATCAGCATGGGGTATTACTTCAAACAGTTTTATCCCAGGTATTATAAAAGAAAGAATTTTAATTCTGTTGTCATATGAATGATATCAAATAATTTATCTAAGTATCCAAATCCCAACTGTGTTTTCAGTCAAGGATATTTCTGGCAATAGTATAGGTAATATTGCACTCAACTGCAATATCCTCTTAGAAAATACACAGTCCAGTCACATTAATGTGACCACATGTCACAATCCAGAATAACCACTAGAGATGAGCGAACACTAAAATGTTCGAGGTTCGAAATTCGATTCGAACAGCCGCTCACTGTTCGTGTGTTCGAATGGGTTTCGAACCCCATTATAGTCTATGGGGAACATATACTCGTTAAGGGGGAAACCCAAATCCGTGTCTGGAGGGTCACCAAGTCCACTATGACACCCCAGGAAATGATACCAACACCCTGGAATGACACTGGGACAGCAGGGGAAGCATGTCTGGGGGCATAAAAGTCACTTTATTTCATGGAAATCCCTGTCAGTTTGCGATTTTCGCAAGCTAACTTTTCCCCATAGAAATGCATTGGCCAGTGCTGATTGGCCAGAGTACGGAACTCGACCAATCAGCGCTGGCTCTGCTGGAGGAGGCGGAGACTAAGATCGCTCCACACCAGTCTCCATTCAGGTCCGACCTTAGACTCCGCCTCCTCCGGCAGAGCCAGCGCTGATTGGCCGAAGGCTGGCCAATGCATTCCTATGCGAATGCAGAGACTTAGCAGTGCTGAGCCAGTTCTGCTCAACTACACATCTGATGCACACTCGGCACTGCTACATCAGATGTAGCAATCTGATGTAGCAGAGCCGAGGGTGCACTAGAACCCCTGTGCAAACTCAGTTCACGCTAATAGAATGCATTGGCCAGCGCTGATTGGCCAGAGTACGGAACTCGACCAATCAGCGCTGTCTCTGCTGGAGGAGGCGGAGTCTAAGATCGCTCCACACAAGTCTCCATTCTGGTCCGACCTTAGACTCCGCCTCCTCCAGCAGAGCCAGCGCTGATTGGCCGAATTCCGTACTCTGGCCAATCAGTGCTGGCCAATGCATTCTATTGGCGTGATGAAGCAGTGCTGAATGTGTGTGTTTAGCTCAACTACACCGGTGGAGTAGTTGAGCTAAGCACACAGATTCAGCTCTGCTTCAATCAGCGCTGGCCAATGCATTCTATTAGCTTGATGAAGCAGAGTGTGCACAAGGGTGCAAGCACACCCTCGGCTCTGATGTAGCAGAGCCGAGGGTGCACTTGAACCCTTGTGCACCCTCGGCTCTGCTACATCAGAGCCGAGAGTGCGCTTGAACCCTTGTACAGCCTCGGCTCTGCTACATCAGAGCTGAGGGTGCGCTTGAACCCTTGTGCACACTCTGCTTCATCAAGCTAATAGAATGCATTGGCCAGCGCTGATTGAAGCAGAGCTGAATCTGTGTGCTTAGCTCAACTACTCCACCGGTGTAGTTGAGCTAAACACACACATTCAGCACTGCTTCATCACGCCAATACAATGCATTAGCCAGTGCTGATTGGCCAGAGTACGGAATTCGGCCAATCAGCGCTGGCTCTGCTGGAGGAGGCGGAGTCTAAGATTGCTCCACACCAGTCTCCATTCTGGTCCGACCTTAGACTCCACCTCCTCTGGCAGAGCCAGCGCTGATTGGCCGAAGGCTGGCCAATGTATTCCTATGCGAATGCAGAGACTTAGCAGTGCTGAGCCAGTTCTGCTCAACTACACATCTGATGCACACTCGGCACTGCTACATCAGATGTAGCAATTTGATGTAGCAGAGCCGAGGGTGCACTAGAACCCCTGTGCAAACTCAGTTCACGCTAATAGAATGCATTGGCCAGCGCTAATTGGCCAATGCATTCTATTAGCCCGATGAAGTAGAGCTGAATGTGTGTGCTAAGCACACACATTCAGCTCTACTTCATCGGGCTAATAGAATGCATTGGCCACCGCTGATTGGCCAGAGTACGGAACTCGACCAATCAGCGCTGGCTCTGCTGGAGGAGGCGGAGTCTAAGATCGCTCCACACCAGTCTCCATTCTGGTCCGACCTTAGACTCCGCCTCCTCCAGCAGAGCCAGCGCTGATTGGCCGAATTCCGTACTCTGGCCAATCAGTGCTGGCCAATGCATTCTATTGGCGTGATGAAGCAGTGCTGAATGTGTGTGTTTAGCTCAACTACACCGGTGGAGTAGTTGAGCTAAGCACACAGATTCAGCTCTGCTTCAATCAGCGCTGGCCAATGCATTCTATTAGCTTGATGAAGCAGAGTGTGCACAAGGGTTCAAGCGCACCCTCGGCTCTGATGTAGCAGAGCCGAGGGTGCACTTGAACCCTTGTGCACCCTCGGCTCTGCTACATCAGAGCCGAGGGTGCGCTTGAACCCTTGTGCACACTCTGCTTCATCAAGCTAATAGAATGCATTGGCCAGCGCTGATTGAAGCAGAGCTGAATCTGTGTGCTTAGCTCAACTACTCCACCGGTGTAGTTGAGCTAAACACACACATTCAGCACTGCTTCATCACGCCAATAGAATGCATTGGCCAGCACTGATTGGCCAGAGTACGGAATTCGGCCAATCAGCGCTGGCTCTGCTGGAGGAGGCGGAGTCTAAGGTCGGACAAGAATGGAGACTGGTGTGGAGCGATCTTAGACTCCGCCTCCTCCAGCAGAGCCAGCGCTGATTGGCCAAAGTACGGAATTCGGCCAATCAGCGCTGGCCAATGCATCCCTATGGGAAAAAGTTTATCTCACAAAAATCACAATTACACACCCGATAGAGCCCCAAAAAGTTATTTTTAATAACATTCCCCCCTAAATAAAGGTTATCCCTAGCTATCCCTGCCTGTACAGCTATCCCTGTCTCATAGTCACAAAGTTCACATTCTCATATGACCCGGATTTGAAATCCACTATTCGTCTAAAATGGAGGTCACCTGATTTTGGCAGCCAATGGCTTTTTCCAATTTTTTTCAATGCCTCCGGTGTCGTAGTTCCTGTCCCACCTCCCCTGCGCTGTTATTGGTGCAAAAAAGGCGCCAGGGAAGGTGGGAGGGGAATTGAATTTTGGCGCACTTTACCACGCGGTGTTCGATTCGATTCGAACATGGCGAACACCCTGATATCCGATCGAACATGTGTTCGATAGAACACTGTTCGCTCATCTCTAATAACCACCTTTCGCAGAGTGGGCCGCTGTGAGACGTGCAGGAAGAGAGGGGATGTTGTGATGATGTTCACTGAGGTGTTGAGCCATGCCGACTCCAGTGCCGTGGCCAGCTGCGCTAGGTTATGGGGTTGAGCATCCATGGCGCAAACAACTCGATCGAGGTGGTGCCACAGATTCTTGATTGGGTTCCAACCCGGGAAATTTGCTGGCCAAGGAAGTACGGTAAACTCATCTTGGTGCTCCTCGAACCACACACGTACACTGCGAGCTTTATGAAACGACACATTGTCCTGCTGGTAGATGCCATCATCCTGAGGAAAAACAATTCGCATGTAGGGGTGAACATGGTCCGCAAGGATAGATGCATACTTGTGTTGATCCATTGTGCCTTCCACAATGATGAGTGCACCCAGATGGCTGATGACACGTGCCTTCTGTGATTAGTTATTTAACGTTGATGTCAAATGTAGGAGGTGGTCACATTAATATGACTGGGCTGTTTACCAGAAACAAGTTTCCATGTTATATAATGTCCAAGATATAACGGTTTGAAGTGACCCCCCCTTCCACTTCCTCTTCATTAAACATAAGCCCATACATAGTAATAGGTAGTGTAGCACTCTCAATAGAGAAGCATAGGAAAGAATTAAAAAAATGCAGGATTCACTGAAAGGAGTAATAAAGTCTATAACAGAATGTATTAGTGATACAAATACTGCCAAAAATCTGTTCAAAAGTTTAGCTTTAGACACTGTAATACAAGTTGTTAGTCAATAAAGAAGTATACATATGAACATACAGTATATACTATCAAAAACTGAATTTGACAATTTATATACATTGTTGCTTGCGTATTATCATAATAATGTAGATTATATTACATTATTACACTTCTGTCTATTAATAATATATACTGATAGAAATTGTTCTTCCCATAAAATATTTACTACATGTGTATTTTCATGTATTGTAACCAGACTATAACACAAAGGGTAAGCAGACGAGGTAGCCATTCGTCATACAGCCAAATGTACAATGTGTCAATGCTGCCATTTCTGTAGGTGCCATTTCCCATCTACTTATGTAAAATAGGTCCCCGGGAAAGAAAACGTGCTAAAGGGAAAATCTTACATTTGACTGTATTGTACATGTTTTCTCTTGTTTTTGTTTTTTTCAATACCATAAATCTAAGAGTGTAATTTCTGAGGACACATGTACTACACAAGCATCTGGCATTTGAGAACCAGTGTAATCCTGTCAATGCAATAATGGTCATACATGGCTTGACAACAAGTCCGACCATCACCATGTCTCAGCTCATACTACAAGATTTTATTACCTTTCCTTGGCAATTTTTGTAAACAGCAAATGTAAATGAGGCATTTTTGCAGCAGTCAGATGTAAATGTATATATAACATAAAGGTATGTAGATTTTCATCTCATTAAACTGATACTTGATGGGTACCATTGCACAGCCTGTATCTGTCAGTGTATGGAGGGAGCTCATGATATCTCTGACAGCTAATTATTGAATTATATACAATTATATACGTGAAAAAAGCGGAATAGCAGGAAGTGAGGATTTAGCATACTAAGATATTTTCGGTAAAAAATATGCAAATCTATTCTCCAGGATGTAATTAAGAAAACAGTGCACTCTGTATGCCGCCCTCTAGAGGGCAGCATCCTTAACATCATGCATGACTCAGTTAAAAAGTCTACTATCATGATGCGGATTTAATTGCCAAATTAGTATTTCTATTCCAAAAGGAACAGATTCCCAGCTATGGAAAGTGCTCTTTCAGCCTATTGGGCCTCCTCAGCATAGCGTAGGGATAATGATTTGGCAAATGTATATATTTTTACCCAGAATCCCTAATGGAGCAGGAATGAATTGTAAGTCTCCATACTGCCTATGTAGGCACACACTCTCCCTGATGTGTATGATTATCCCCTGACCCTGGTCTATAGTCTCTCACTCTGCCAAATCAGTATCCCTGTGCTATGCTGAGGAGACCCAATAGGCCGAAACAGCGCTGTCCATAGCTGGGAATCTGTTTCTTTTGGAATAGAAATACTAATTTGGCAATTAAATCCGCATCATGACAGTAGACTTTTTAACTGAGTCATGCATGATGTTAAGGATGCTGCCCTCTAGAGGGCGGCATACAGAGTGCACTGTTCTCCTAATTACATCCTGGAGAATAGATTTGCATATTTTTACCCAGAATCCCTAGCAGAGCAGGAATGACTTGTAAGTCTCCGTATTACCTATGTAGGCACACACTCTCCCTGATGTGTACGATTATCCCTTGACCCTAAGATATTCTCAGCAATGATACAGTTTATAAGGAATGTTTGAGATTTGTTTTATTACACAGGGATATGTTGTAATGAGGATAGAAAAGTCCATAAAGTTCAGTATTTAGACGTCTGACTGATAAGCCTACTAATCCTCTAGAAAGAAGGAATTGTGCTCGAGTGACGGATAGTCTGTATCTCATTTGTATTCAATCCTGTGAGTCAACTTAATGGTGATAACTTAAAGGACACATCCACTTTTTTTATTGCTCCACTGTCCGTGAGTGTTGCAACTTTGTAGTTTATAAGATGTCTTAATGGGCTTGTCTATTTTCAGCATATAAATATTGTTTTTTATAATGAAGAGTTATACTATTGTTTCAGTATGATTTCTGTATTAATCCATCATGGTTCTCTAGATCTCTGCTTGTTGTTATTGTTTTCTTTCAGTGAATAAAAATCAATCCATAGTCATGTGATGGACAGTCTTTTGTTATGGGGTAACTACTGCACTCTTTGCAATGATATATACAAAGAAGAAAATAAGTATTTCATCCCTTGCTGATTTTGTAAGTTCGCCCACTGACAAAAACATGAGCAGTCTATAATTTTAAGGGTGGGTTAATTTTAACAGTGAGAGATAGAATATCAAAAACAAAATGAAGAAAATCACATTGTATACATTTTATAAACTTATTTGCATTTTGCAGAGAGAAATAAGTATTTGATCCCTATGGCAAACAAAACTTAGTACTTGGTGACATAACCCCTGACAGCAGTCAGATGTTGTTTGTAGAGATGAGCGAGTAGTAGGTGTTCGATCGAATACTACGGTATTCGAAATACTCGTACTCGATCGAATACTACTAGCTGTTCGAAGTTAAGATTCGATGCAGAACCAGCATTGATTGGCAGAATGCTATACATTGCCAATCAATGCTGGTTCTTCTCTTACCTTTAGAAGTCTTCTCCCTGCGCAGCGTTCCCGCGTCCTCTTCCGACTCTGCATTCACTCTGCTTAGGCATCGGGCCTGGGCAGAGCCGACTGCGCATGTCCGCGTTACAAGAAAATGGCCATTTACAGTGTAAGCAGCCATTTTCTTGTAGTGCGGGCATGCACAGTCGGCTTTGCTTAGGCCCGATGCCTAGCAGAATGAATTCAAGGCCAGAAGAGGACGTGGGGACGCTGCGCAGGGAGAAGAATCCAGCCCGACCCTCACTCATGGACTTGGTAAGTAGAATTTGATTGAATGTTGCGTACTCCTGGAATGAGCATTTCCCCCCATAGACTATAATGGGGTTCAAAACCTGATCAAACAGTCGAACAGTGTGCAGCTATTCGAATCGAATTTCGAACCTCGAACATTTTAGGGTTCGCTCATCTCTAGTTGTTTGTAGTTGGTGATGAGGTTTGAGCACGTCTGGAAGAATTTTGCAGATCATCTCTAAATCATTTAGATTTTGAGGCTGTCACTTGGCAACTCGGAGCCTCAGCTCCCTCCATAAGTTTTCTATGGAATTAAGGTCTGGAGACTGGCTAGGCCACTCCATGACCTTAATGTGCTTCTTTTTGTGCCACTGCTTTGTTGCCTTGGCTGTATGTCTTGGGTCATTGTCCTGCTGTCCAGTCATGATCCATTTTTAATGTCCTGGTGGAGAGTTGTCACTCAGGATTTTACAGTACATGGCTCCATCCATTCTCCCATTGATGCGGTGAAGTAGTCCTGTGCCCTTAGCATAGAAACACCCCCAAAATATGTTTCTGCCTCCACGATTGACAGTGGGAACGTTGTTCTTTGGGTCATAGGCAGCATTTCTCTTCCTCCAAACAAGGCGAGTTGAGTTAATGCCAAAGAGCTCAGTTCTTGTCTCATTTTTCTTGCTTGGTGTTATTCTTATAAACACAGCATATATGAGAAAAAAAAACCATTTGCTCTTAATATGTGGTGTCTGCTCTAGGTTTCTTATTCTATGGCATGGTCATGTGATGCACATGTTGCACCGCCTGTTACAGTCACAGCTCAGTAATCAGACATCTGTCTTGTAATGAGCTATGCACCTGCGTGTTTATCACATGACCATGGACTGTACATCACATGACCATGGACTGTATATCACATGACCAAGGACTGTATATCACATGACCAAGGACTGTATATCACATGACTATGGACTGTATATCAATTGATCAACCCTTTAAATGTTTCTTATCTGTCGTTTTCCCCCCTTTCTGGTACGTCATATAATCAGTAAATTAGCAAGACGTAAAGAAGAGGTGACTGAAGGATCAGACTACATAGATGTTGTTTGTAGTCTGTAGTCATGGAGAACCAATTATCTGTAATGGATAGATCTTTATCAATGCGTTGGCTTGGCACTTGCCACTTCTGTACACATGCTCTTTGTACAGTACATGACATTGAATAAACCCTTTAATTGTAATTGTGGGTTCATCTGATTACTTTGGAACAATCATGAGCAGTCAAAAAACACGTGATATTTAAGGGGAATCACAATATTAGTAAATACGCCTCACATACCACAACATACCGTACAGTAGAGATATAGTGTTATGTCAGCAGAAGGGATAACAAAGCAAGTTTAATTATCTATCATCTGTTTATCTATCTAAAGAGTTTGTATCATTTTCTATTAAATGAGTTAATTCTCCTATAGACGTACATAGATTTTCTACATAATTTCTTCTCTCTATAAATATTGTCTATTATTTTGTGATGACTGTATATTATAGAACAGTTCCATCTTGTCCTTGCTGCTTGTTCAGGAGGGATGATGTGTTAGTGGTTTTGAATAGCAATGACAGTTCAGCACATCACGATTTGCTATATTGTGTATGTCAAATATAATAATCCTTCAACCCTTCAACATACTGAACATGTGAAGCGGGTTAGTTATCAAGACAATTTTATCTTTGCAGAATTTTGCAGGAGAATGAGTCATCTAATGTACTCCAATTAATCCTTCATTCATTTCCTTTATTCTCGTATTATAAACTTCTTGATTTTCAGTAAAATATGTACTAGACAGATTATTGGGGATTACATTTATTGACACTGCTGAATTATTTTATACTATGGACTCTATTTCTCAAATATTACAGATAAAACTGTATTTAACGGCGGAACTAAAGAACATTACAGAAAAGTCGGAACTGACAAATGCGCAAATACAAATATTACATTTTACTGGTATTACTCATTTTGTCTTAGAATAAGATGCTCATATATATGGGACTTTTTTTTAGGGGAGGGGGCTCTCTGGCTTTCTCTTTGTGGCAGATGTCAGCAGGAAAAAAATCTACTACAGTATATTGTATTTAAAGGGATTTTATCACAAACATAGCCTTAATGTAAATTTATAAACAATGAAATCTTAAACATTATTGCAAATATGAATATTTTTTTTATCAGAAATTACAATATTATGTTTACAGATTTCTTTTTTGCAACTTTTAGCACTTTACTCATTTCTAGTTCACAGTAAATTTATTGCACTGAAGGGTATTAAAGTTATTTTTAGTTACCCCATATCCACAGGATATGGGTTAACTTGTTGATCAGCCAGGGTCCAGTTGCTGGGACCGTCACTGATCAGAGGTACAGGTTGTCCAAATGAATGGAGCAGGAAGTTGATGTATATTTGTCTGCTGGAGATAGCTGTAAATGTGGCCTGATCATTTGTTTTTACTATTACAGACTGCTTAGAATATGAACTTTTCATAAAGGGCAATGAAATCCCAGATTATTTCTGCATTTACAATTCATGTAAATAAAGCTGTCTTTGTCTAATTTAAGGGATGATATAATAGGTCTTGAGATCTCAATAGATATGTCAAAAAATATGATGCTAAATACAAATGAATGAATAACACATACAGTATTGTCAAGCATTTAGGAGATTAGTTTATCCTTTCATTGGAAAACTAATTCAGGGTCACACAAGGACAATGAGTAAGGTTAAGGACTCATCTATATAAATACACTAGGACTACAATACTGTACATCAGATACAAATGTCCTCGGGGCTGTCTATTTTTGGAAAATTCAATAAGTATTAGGCAAGTACTGCTTCATTTTCCAATAATAGACATTTCTTGTGACATAAATGGTAACAGTTCTCCCAGAACAATGGCTGATTCTTATATTGCTTCTCCTTAATAGATGTCCTTAAAGGGTTTATTAGGGGAATAGCAAAGTTCGAGTACATGTCCTGCATGAGAGAAGATATATTATGAATATACACCCTAGTCTCCCCATTTGTTACCTTTGTGAGGGTATGCGGGGGTGACCAGAAATCTTGTTCCTCTGCAGTGGCGTAACTAAAGTCTTGTGGGCCCTGGTGCAATCTTTTGTCCGGGGTCCCCTACCTCATTCCTACAGTGAGTTCTTGATAGTGATGGTTACGGGAGCAAAGGAGTTTAATCATACTTAGTGTGGTTAGGGTAATCTGTTAGTCTACTTGGCTTATGGGCCAGATGGAAGCTGCAATCTCAATACTGATGCAAGTGCTCCCCCTAAGGCTCCTGGGCCCCAGTTCCAGTGCACCCTTTGCACCCCTTCAAGTTACGCCCCTATTCCTCTGCCTCCCCTGTTGATGCTCTGACTCCGCTCTACTCAATAGAGATGCACCGGAAGTAGAGGGGAGTTGGTTATCACATAGCAGGAGCAACTGCAAGGAGTTCCAGCCCGCCCAAATGCCCCTGATAATAAATGGGGCTCTGGGACATTGGGGGGACTATTAGTAATAAAGCTTAACCATTGGATAGATTACACTTGTCAACTTTATTATTCCCTGTATACCAGCATTAAAATTAGACTCTCCTCCAACACCTTAGACTAGTGGTATAGTTTCAACAAGTATAATATGGCAGTACTAAACTAAGACACTTACTGTATAAGGAACATTGAGAGTGGGAGGTCTAACTGCCAGCAAAAAAATCTGTATCTCTAGTGTGTCATTATATAGACTACAATGTATGTTCTTAGTGTTTCTCAACTATAATTCACACCGTTGCACTGGTAATCCATGTCCAGCTGCTAAAGATAGGGATGGCCATGCATTTCTCTTGTCTCTCCTTTTGGTTCAAGATACTAAGAATGAGTCTTTCGAGATGACCAGCTGTGAAAAAATAAAACTTTTCTATCACTCTGTTGGATGTTCAGAGTAACATACATTTTTTTTGCACCTATCTCAGTATATGTCATGCCAAGAGTAGACGCAAAGAAGAACACATCCTGACTCTGTTCAAATAAATGGTTGTCCATGTGTTCCATGGCCAGGCCAAGTCTTAAAGATAGCAAAATTCTCTGCTCGGCCTATTTGAGGAGACTTCTGAGCTCAGGACTCACTTTCTATCACATTACTTGCTTGTAATAAGGAATATGAACAGAGATCGTTCTGTTGGGACCACTCGTGTAATTAACCTCATTACTATTCTAATGAAATGAAAGAAATTAGCTTTTAGGAAGTCTTCAACTTATTTCCTTGTAAGGGGCCATGAAGAAATGTTTTTACCCAACAAGTAAAGTTGGCTAATTTATTTTTATCTACTTACAAGCAGAAATATTCTAAGCAGTAACATACAGTACATTTCCACCTCTGCAAATATAAATGACACATTGTGCCTGTACTAAATGTGCCAAAATACATAATAGCAGCCATTGTTGGATGACAGTTTGATGTACGCGGCATCTGTATATCTGTCTTTACAAAGGACATTAGTTCTTACAAAGCCTAGTAGAATGACTTGAAGCTGTATCATTATTTTGGGTGTATTTTGACAGTTGTTTAAAGTCTGCAATTTGGAATGGAAGGTGCAGCACTGAAATGAATGGAAGTGTTCCAGCAACCATTTAGCGGCCCATTTAGGTGACAAGTGCTTCAGTCATCATAACAACATGTAACAAATAAAGTTCAACTTTAACCAAAGCAGAGTCAAAGCTGAATAAAAGCATGTAGTAATGATAAATGTAAGAATAATGCTCCATATATAGCTTAAAACCTCTGGAACTTAAAGTAAATACTTTCATGAGGACTTTTCACCACCTCCACCTATTCCAGATCTTTTCATTCTTCAACAAATGTTGCTCTGATTCTGATAAAGTTTTTACCATTCCTGAGCAATCAATGCAGATACTTTCAACACCCAATATGCTTATTAGTTCTAACTGTCAGGTGGGTGGTCCTGAGCTGAGTAGACTGTCTGAGATTATATCTGAGACTGTCTAAAATGTAAAGATTGAGAGTCCTCAGTAGTTGATACCTTTTTTAATGGCTAACAAAAAATAATGACAGATTGAAAGCTTTCGGGACTGCTCCAGTTCCTTCATCAGGCTGATATAACACAATATCTGAAGGCAAGCACATTTATACAGGAATAGGGTGTTTGGTGCTCAATCGATGGAAAGCAGTACAAGCAAATAAACAGATAAGTCCAAAAAATATGTCAGTTCACAGGAAGGCTCTCTGAGTTTTATGATTCCTTTGATTAGTGATGTGGTGTTTAGTAGAGATGAGCGTGTAGTGTTCGATCGAGTAGGTGTTCGATCGAATACTACGGTATTCGAAATACTCGTACTCGATCAAACACTACTAGCTGTTTGAAGTTTAAGGTTCGATGCAGAACCAGCGTTGATTGGCAGAATGCTATACATTCTGCCAATCAATGCTGGTTCTTCTCTTACCTTTAGAAGTCTTCTCCGTGCAGCATCCCCGCGGCATCTTCCGGCTGGAATTCACTCTGCCTAGGCATCTGGCATCCGAGATGGTAAAAAGATCCTCTTTTACATGGACCATTACTTACCATGTTACATATTTAATACTGATATGTTGTCATATGACGAGCCCTTATGCACTTATGCATCAGGCACTTGGATATAATTGCTCTCTGTACCTCCATAGCTATGCTCTCAGGGGTACATTGCTGACATTGCTTTTGTATAACTATATTTTTTATTTTATTTTTAACTTGCAGTTTGATATCAATAGTTGACATTACATATATACCATATAAAGTTGTGTACCTACACAAGGCTTGTGTATTCCAGCTTCCATATTTGTTATATTTATGAAAGTATAGATGTCAATACTGTCCCAATCCATTTGATTAAATGTTTTACCTTTGAGCAAAATATTTCATTTCTGACATGGAGAACACAATTATATCGATCCTGCCGAGGCCTTGCTGTATGCTTTCCCTCTATTTAAACAGTGAGCAATATGATCCATATTATATAAATTATTGTTTGTCTGCTTCAGTGCATTTCTTAGAAATTGGATTTCATTTCAGAACATCAATATAAGTGGGTTTTTAGTTTTGACAGTCATTTTAGATTCACATGTGGACTTTTCCATAGCGCCAAAACATACGTAATTGGTTTAGACACAGTTGATTACATTTTCTCAAAGAGAGTTCTAACTATGAGCAGTAAAGTGTTCTCTATGAGGCAGAGATTGATTCAATGGCTATTTTGGAATATTTTTTAATTCAGGCTCCAAGTATCAACCATCCTCTGTCTTTCAGCTTTAGGAATACCATAGAGAGAGGTGTTTTATACTCTGATATCATCTATCCTATTTATAAACGTTGCAAATTATTAAGAACTGTTGGATAATGGGGGGGGGGACTTATGTGCATCAAAAAACATACTAATATTAGCCATTTGGGCATTTCTTTGGCATATTAATATAAAGTTAGGGTTTATGAACAAATGCAAACTGAGGCTTGAGAAAGCGCACACAGTTGCGCGAAACGGCTGTTGCCTACTTGCCTGATATGCTCTATTCCCTCCCTGCACTACTTGATTTTAAAGAAATCTGTTACCTTAATAAAAGAAGTATTTTATGAAGACGAGCTTGGATGTGGGTGAGTGCCCTTCCTAATTTTTTCTACATATGCTCTATTTGTTCATACTGCCTTTTTTTTGGTCGTTGAGCACCCCCACAGCTCTTCACATTTAAGGTTACAATCCTCATATTTACCTTCAATTTATTGGGACTTTCATTTATATTTCTAGCAGTGCCATCCTATATTTCTTTTTCCTCGTTAAAGTTAGGGTTTGTCTACATTTCTAAATCATTGATGCTACTATTAATCTCATTGGCCACATCTACACTCCTAATAGACAATATTTTACTGTAGTTTAGCATTTAATAAAGTGGTGTAGTAGTTTAAGAAGTAGTACAGTATAGTAGTAGTATAGTTAAGGAAGTAGTACTGTACAGTTCTATAAGGAATTCACACAGTATAGTAGTAAATTGTACAGTACAGTAGTACTGTAGTTAACAAAGTAGTACAGTAGTTAAGTAGAAGAGTAGTTTATGAAATACGGTACAATACTACTTTAGTTAAAGGGGTATTCCCATCTCAAGGATCCTATCTATACTGGTAGCTATGTAAATTGAAGCTTTTTCATAAATGTATTGCTATAGAAATGCCGCTTTTCTTTGCCTGCTATGTGAACTTATTCCTTCCAATGTTTACATAGTGTTTCGATAGCCCCGTACCTGTTTGATAGGAGAAGTGACGTCACTTACAGCACTGCAGGCAGGACAATCAGTTGAGCCAATTGTAGTTTGCTGAGAAAGCCGAGTCTGTTATCTCTCTATGTAAACACACAGATAACACTGAGTCGTTCTCTACAAGCATATGTATATTAACTGATCTGCATTTATATTAGATTTCTACTAATAATACATATTGTGATACTTCATAGTGTCCTTTTCAGCAAGCAGGGAGGGAAGGGGATGGGGGAAACAGGAAGTGAGAAGAGGAGACAGCAGACAAAGCTACTGAAACAGGGAGATGGGAAAACCCCTTTAAATAGTAGAGTAGTTTATGAGATGCAGTACAATACTATTTTAGTTAAGGAAGTAGTACAGTAGTTAAAGGGGTTGGTCAGTTTCAGACCAATATTGAGAGACAGATATAATTGTTTGTATAATAAAAGATATACAATTTTCCAATATACTTTCTGTCTCAATTCCTCATGGCTTTCTGGATCTACTTGTTCTCATTCATTCTGTTACCTCTAGTGGATAAAATTCTGGACATGGTCATGTGATATGCATGTGATTTTTCTCCACTAGAGGTAATCAGAATAAATGACATAAAGCAGAGATCTAGAAGCCTGAATTGATACAGAAATTATAATTTGGTAGGATTAAATAAATGAATAGAAATTTAATTTAAATCTCATGAAACAACAATTTGTCAACTGGAATCCATTGTCTAGATATTGCTGTTACATGTTTGTTATGCTGTACGATTCTCCCTACTATTCTTATGATTTCCAAAAGAAAACCTAGCGTGTCCAGTGTTGGTGGACACATGTCCATTAGCTCGATTCTAGTATCTTGGACATGTGACAATATGATTTCTGTTTTATAAAATCTCCTGTTAAAAAAAAAGAAATAAAAACTGGTTATTTTCTGGTTGTCCGAGATGAAGCTAAGCGTGGACATTAGAGATGAGCGAGTAGTATTCGATCAAGTAGGTATTCGATCGAATACTACAGTATTCAAAATACTCGTACTCGATCGAGTACCACTCGCTATTCGAATGGAAAAGTCCGATGCAGAACCAGCATTCATTGGCCGAATGCTATACAGTCGGCCAATCATTGCTGGTTCTTCTCCTACCTTTAGAAGTCTTCTCCGTGCAGCTTCCCCACGGCGTCTTCCGGCTCTTCATTCACTCTGCCAGGCATCGGGCCTGGGCAGAGCCAACTGCGCATGTCCGCTTGTAGTGCGGGCATGCACAGTCAGCTCTGCCCAGGCCCAATGCCTGGCAGAGTGAATTCAGAGCCGGAAGATGCCACGGGGACGCTGCACGGAGAAGACTTCTTGGAGGATCCAGCCCGACCCTCACTTGTGGACTTGGTAAGTATAATTTGATTGAATGTTGCCTACCCCTGAAACGAGCATTTTTCCCCCCATAGACTATAATAGGGTTCGATATTCGATTCGAGTAGTCGAATATTGAGGGGCTACTCGAAACAAATATCGAACCTCGAACATTTTACTGTTCGCTCATCTCTAGTGGACATTAGCATCACAATCCTTAGGGAAATAGAGAAACAAATTCTACTAGTGCAATCTTTCTTATTGTTTGGCCTGCAGAACAAAAGGAATCAGTCTTTTGCCTATGTGTAAGAAGCATCAAGGGCGAATGTTTCGGCCTGCCCAGGATATATTATGTGGGTTTTACAGACATAACCAACTTCAATGTAAATTTGATAAATGACAACAAAATCCATTTAAATCAATGGATAAAAGTCAATAAAAATGAATATCATCTGTTTACTTGATGTCTTAAAAGTCATGTTAAACTTGGCTACATCTGCATGAAAGAAGAATGACAAGAGGGCACTTAAAATGTTTTCCACAGTAATATCCAGACATAGGGAACTTTATAAATCTAATATTTGTATGTTCTGCAAAATTTAAGAGATAAGTGTAATGTTCATAGTCAATAAAAAGAAGCATATAAAGAATATAGCAAAATCAAAGAAATCAAGGCAGAGTATATGTTCAGAGTATCAAGTAGATTTTATATTTTCTTTCTAATAACATACAACCATATATGTAAAGCCTGAACGATCGAGTTCTGCTCCTTTTGTTAGAAAATCTGCAAGACTTCTGGAAAAGCAAACGCTATTTACAAGAGCAGTAGACAGTTTATTCATTACAAAATATGTGCTTGATCTGCTCTCTGGCTTTGGCATTCGTCTTATGAACATGTTAAATTCCAATAAGTGAGTCATCTAATTGAAAGGAATTATTGGATTTCTTACTGGTAAGGAAGGAAGATTACAGAAAGCAAAGTACGGAGCATGGTTAGGAGTTGTTAAACAATGTCCGTCTTTGTGTTTGTCTGAACTGATGTCATAATTGGCAAATGTCCAATTTAAACTGTTCTCTAACACTGGAGCTCTGTCGTAGGTTAAAAGGTTTCTTTTGCAAAACGATAAACAGCTATGAGAAATCCCAGTTCATTTCAAATGGCGAAAATATACCCGCATTCGACTTTATTTACAGAAAGCTTCCTATCGGAGGCTAGAAGAGGATTGTTCACATTGGCGGATTTATTTATTAGAGTTCTAAATAAATTATTGTACTTGTTGAAAAATAATATAAAAAGACTAAATTATTATTATTTTTTAATTCTCTATTTTCTGTAATTTATTTAATTATCTTGAACTCATCTCTGTAATTCCTATTTCATGTAAAAAACATAAGAAAAATTAAGATAAATATATTCAATGTGTAAAATATAAGAATGGCTATACTGTTATAGGGAGAAATTTATTGTCTCCCTATACTTGTGTTCTGTTGTAATAATATATATATATATATATATATATATATATATATATATATGTGTGTGTGTGTGTGTGTGTGTACACTGTTTGACTAAATTGTGTTGCAACTGGCGTTTTTATGCTGCCCTCACACCTTTTTTCAGAAGGCTCATGGTGGTGCCATAAGACAAATTTATTAATATTTTTGTCAGTAACCAATGACAGTTTCAGATTAGGCACAAGCAGACAAGTTATGACATGCACCCCAACCATAAATGAACTGCGCTTCCACTGGTGCAGGAGATATCAAAATCAGCAAAGTATATGTCAGTCTTGATCAATCTCCTCCATTACATTACCACATTCCCTTATATAAAAAAAACAAACAAAACTGATTTACTTATCAATACAAATTGAGTTACATTGTGAACACAAGAGATCAGATAGGAAACTTTCTGATGTTATGTTTATTGTTTGTATTGAGCATTATACAGTATATATTTATAAAATATAGGAGCGGAAAATTAATAACTGATCCATCCACATCACCAATCACTTGATATCTAAGTCCACAATCTTATTAGTATCAAGTAATATTTTATTAAGAATGTTTCACCAATATTATCAATATTTATACTGATTTATTTAAGTAGTTGTACAAGTTATATGAAAAGATAACCTTCAAATAGAGTATCTAAAGCTGCTATGTTTGTAGTAAAAGGAATATAGTAAAGAGCTGAAGAACATCACAGATACCATAATACATCATGTAAAAATTTCACTTTCACTTCAACACTTGTAGTAGGTTCTCACAATGGAGAGCAGCTCAGTAGATGTATTATACCGGAAAATGAACAATAAGTAACAATTTATCATAACTTATTAAACTTTGTGATGATGTAGATCTGTGTTTGTGAGTCTTAGAGTAACTGAGTTTTTTTGTAGTAGTTTACTTTTGTGCAAATTATAATGATCTGAAATTTCCCCAAGGTGGGACTATTAAAGGATTATCTTATATTGTGTGTCCTTATACAGAACTGCAAGTAAACTTAGTGAGTTACGGTATTATTCTATTATGTCTATTGATCATTATCTATCCCTCTATGTACTATCTCATTATCCATCTTTCTCTGTACTACCTCATTATTCATCTTTCTTTCCACCTACCTTTAACTATATGTTTTGTTTTTACTTGTGCCAAGAGACTCAGAAAAGCGGACCATGGTTCCCTAAGTTTATTAATAACTGGTGTACATGTACAATTCTCATAAGATGATCTATTATAAGTGTTTAGATACATTAAATTTATTATTCAGCTTGAGACACTTTGAAAATTTGACAATTTATGAAAATCAAAATGTTTTGTTGTCCAGGGTAAAGTCTATGGCTCCCTGCATTCACCTATACAGTATTTTGATATCAGATAACCATTAAATCACAATAATCCGATACATCACAATGCTGTCAGAATATTCCAGAGCATTAACCTGAATGTTGCGTTTATGAACATTTAGGAACTGTATCTCATCATATTAGTAGACTCAGGCTGATACTTAGATGCTGATCGTGTTAATTGGGGCTTGCTAATAAGCCCGAGGTGCGAATATAAGAAGCCCCTATGTGCTAATTAGATGTAAATACACAGATTGTAAATGCCAAGGGGTTAAGACCCATCAAGTTAATAGAACATTTAATCTGTTATACAGTGGTCTTTAGAAGAACTTTTTTAGAAATGAAGATATCTGATGGAGATATATACCTATATATATAATATATATATATATATATATATATATATATATATATATAATTTGTGTATTCATTTTTGCTTTACTGAACATGCCGAGTTTGGAAGTTTTTGCTAAATGTGATGAATCAACTACTATTTTATATTGTATCTAATGTATGTTCTATCTAGTGTAGGTTCAAAGGCTTTAGCGCCAATATTTTTTGAATTACTCCAAACTAACATTTTACATTTAAAACTGCATTGTCTTATTTTTTTTCCTATATTGTATTTCTTAAATCAATCAATTTAATAAATAAATTAATAAATCTTGCCAGAAAAGTATGACCAATAATTAGAAGCTTTACCCTTAAAGGGGTAGTTAATAATTAGTAAATGTTAGTATTTGTACAATGAGAAGTTATACAATTTTCCAAGATACTTTATCAATTCCTCACGGGTCTCTAGATCCCTGTTTGTTGTCATCTATGTTGTTTAGTTGTTTACTAGAGATGAGCGAGTACTGTTCGGATCAGCCGATCCGAACAGCACGCACGCATTGAAATGAATGGAAGCACCTGGTACTTCCGCTTTGATGCCGGCCGGCCGCTTAACCCCCCGCTTGCCGGCTACGTCCATTCATTTCAATGCGTGCGTGCTGTTCGGATCGGCTGATCCGAACAGTACTCGCTCATCTCTATTGTTTACTTCCAGTGGATAAAAATCAGTCCATGGTCATGTGATATTCAGTCTATGGTCATGTGATGTACATGGTCCATGGTCATGTGATATTCAGTCTATGGTCATGTGATGTACATGGTCCATGGTCATGTGATATTCAGTCTATGGTCATGTGATGTACATGGTCTATGGTCATGTGATGGACACACAGGTGCGCAGCTCATTAGGTGTTGTGACTACAAAAAGCTGTGCACCTGTGTGTTCATCACATGACCATGGACTGTAAATCACATGACCATGGACTGTATATCACATGATCATAGACCGTATATAACGTGACCATGGACTGATTTTTATCCACTATAGGTAAGCATTGAATGACAATAAGAAAACCGTGAAGAATTGAAACAGAGCTATATTGGAAATATGTAGAACATCATTATATAAACAATGACATTTAATTGCTGAGACTGGACAACCCCTTTAATACTTTGTACTATGACATTTTCATATTGATTTTTGAACTTTCTATAATAAATGATTCCTGTAACATGCAATTGTATCAAGTAAGATTACGTTACCAAGTACATACTGTATTGAGAATGGTACAGTATGTGAAATGACAATGTTCTTGAGTAAGCACCCAGAGGAGAAGTGTGACAAATCATTCCTTTCATCTAGAGTAGAAGATCCTTTATCTCATAAATAAAAGTCATGTCCAGACATTGCGCTGGTAACAAAAGCCTCTTTACAATGCAACAAACACAACAACTAAGAGTTAAAAAACTAGTCTAGTCCCAACAATGGAGGTGAGACTGAATACTAAAGCAGGCACCCTGCTATGAGGGTTGTGCAGACAAGTAGTAAGTAGTCTGTGTGTGTATACCGACATGTACTGCATAGTAAAAATCACGACTGTCTTGTCACTGCTATACCTGGAATACATTATTGGACCCCAAGGGTTTTAATAGAGTCCTTTGAGGTTCTGCTATTTTTGGTGGCACTGTACACAGAGCCTTACTTTTGCACTCATTGCATTGTGCAGAGATTCTTCACATGTAGTCACATAAAAGACAATGTTTTTTTAGAATTTTGTGCAGTATATCTGTAAAATGTTTCATTTCAATCCTCTGCTTCACTATACGATTATTTGTCATCCAGTTAAAGCCACTTCAGCCTTTTCTTTTCGAAGCCACATACTGAATTGTACTAATGTCCCTATCTCAATTGGGAATATAAGGAAACATGGAGGGTTTCTTTCTGAAAATATATCAGCTGCCTGCTGAGTCTCTAGTGCAGTGAGATGATATTTCAAATGTTGTTGCCTCTGCAAGGTCTTCTGTCAGCTCTGATCTTTATAATCTATGACCCATGTTGCCCGGGAAACAGAAAAATCCTCTGCATTGCTTTGCTTCCATTTAATACTTGTAATAATGCTGTCTATTGTTCCTTTCATTTGTATACCCTGCTAATGAAGCAGTCACTATAGGAATAGCATGAAAAGTAATATTTAGCTATTTCATGTCATCATTGGAACTTTCAGATCCCTATCAGCCTCTGTTACCGAATGTTTAAAGAGACAACACTTAAGCTGAGCTCTGTTCACATACAGTACTTATGCCCAAGGTCGCCAGCACTTACAGCACTTACTGTTCAGTTCTTCGTTTTGTAAGAGTTTAGAATGTTTTTAGGCATTATGTATTGTTATGCAGGGTCCATGTTACACTATTAGCCAATGTTTGCCTGGTTGAAATGATTAATGGAATAATTGTTGTACAGTCTAACCCCCACAGCATTGTAATCTGTAACTTTAAGTATCTGTTATGTGTTATGTAGTCCTTCCTTATTGTATAGAATAAAATAATACATTCTAGGACTCAATGTTTCATGTCTCTTCCCGATCCAGCAGTGTTTCTCTACACACCAATGGTGTTTGTGCTACATTGCCAAGCCAACCAGCATGTGCCAATGATACCGTTAACCTGAATATCTGGTTGTAACTGGATAATTATCATCATTGATGGTCTACTGAAACAAGACAAGGGCCTACTGACTTTTGCCTATGTATCAATTGACCTTTTTGGATGCTTCTTCTAGCCTATGATTATTCTTTAGCTTTCTTGTGTTTAATCTGTGATTCTTCCTTTGCCCTTGGTCTTCCATTATGGTATAGTCTCTCCAGTTTTATCTTGGACTTTTGTTTCTGACTTTCATCTACTGGATTTGTTTTTCCTTTCTGACCTCCAGTTCTGACAAACTGATGCTGACAACCCTTCTGTGTTGAATCAACGATACACCTTACTGTCAACCATTGACTAAAGATAACCCAAGGGATGAGAAAACAACTCATACCAAACCAAGCTCTTTACAAGTTTTCCCAAAATTTTGGGTTAAGGCAAATCTTTGGGATGCACCATCTATTATTATACTCCGAGGTCTCTTCAGATCTCAGAGAATAATATTAGGAACCCAGGAGAGGTGTGGAAAAATAATAAATTGCTTATACTCACCTTTTCTCACCTCTCTGATGAGACGTCTGAAGAGACCATAGAATATAATAATAGCACTTATATTCAAAGCAACAATAATCGATAGAAAAATCTCCCTGAGTTCACTCATCACTAGATGCAACCGGCTATACCCAGACTTCTTTGCAGAAGAACAAAAGAATAGTATAGACCCTCCCCTTACTTTATTTAACACCAGACCATTGCAATGTAAGGATTCACTGTTCCGAGGTATAGTGACTAGTGTTGAGCGAATAGTATTCGTCGAATACCTCGCCGGCATAGGAATATGTGTAATCGGCGGAACACCAAGGGGTTAAATGCTTTGAAGATTCGATGTGTTTAACCCCTTGGTGTTCGGCCGATTACACGCATTCCCATGCCGGCGAGATATTCGACGAATACTATTCGCTCAACACTAATAGTGACCTAACAATAGGTGTAGACCAGGGGTGCTCACACTTTGCCAGAATGTGAGCTACTTTATAACATGACCAAGTGGAAAGATCTACTACCCACTTATGGGCAGGGCTGGGCCTGTGGGTGGGGCATTATGTGGGTGTGGCCAGGCATGTGGGTGGGGCCAGGCGGAGCGTCAGAGCAGGGATCCCCGCTGTCTGCTTGCTCACAGCGCAGGCTGAGAGTTATCTCTGAACACTGGCAGGCTGGGGCTGCGGCAGCCCTGCCTGCCAGTGTCCGTAGATTACTCTCAGACTGCACTGTGAACAAGCAGCACCCCGGCCCCATACATCCCCAAGAGTGGCCTGCAAGTGTCCGGAGTGCTTGTTCACAGTGCAGGCTGAGAGTCGACTCTCAGCCTGCACTGTGAACAAGCAAACACTGGGGATCCCTGGCTGCATCCTGCGATCGACCCATACGTCCATTGCGATCAACCGGTAGATCACGATCGACGTATTGGGCACCCCTAGTGTAGACAAATAGGAGAAACCTTGTGTTATGCCTAGTACTATTCCTGAAGAGGACAGTCCATGACTACTGTCTTTGGTGTTCTTTGGATCTTTTAGTCTTTCAAAAACCGTTCAGAAATAGGCACAGATTCCTGGAGCATTTTATTAAACTATTATATTATTTTTATGGTAATATATACTCATACGATATAAACCCTAGGTGTCTGCTATGGCTTTGCTATTTTTTCTTCAGTTACAATAGAAAGATAAGGTTGACAGGATAACTGGTAGAAGAAGAACAACATAGTACATTGCTAAAACAAGCAAAATCCCAGCACAGTATACATAGTTTAATTTGAGCAGAGATATGCCCTAAATATTGGTCTTACTATACAACGTAGCTTCTTTCCTCTGCGTGACAGCTCATTTGTAACACTTGCTGATTCAGAGACGGCTTTGACAATTTTATCCGGATGTTTAATCACACAAGGGTTCATTGGTTACGTATAAATAAAGTTGATAGAAATGAGCATCAGAGAACCATATTTTTTGTAGTATTTTTCAATCCTTGAGCAGATCTGGTGTAGCAAGTAAAAACTCTACTTTAGTAACTTGTAGCCAAATAATTTAAAGAATATGCACATGGCGTTCTTTTTACATGATTCTTGTCTGCAGAGGCATTGTATAGAAGGAATACTTAATGCTTAGAGCACATGTTGTACGCATTTCAGCTACATTTATATGAAAACTCCATTTAGCAAAAATCACAGCGTGCTATGGCAGAGAGCAAAACTTAGAACACTGTTTTTTGCAAATATACCGTTTCCTTAATGTATTAGATCATTTTTATTATAAGAAAGGTAGCAAAAAATCCTTAAGATACAGTACCTATAGTAGATTTCATTGTACTGTCCAAACACCAAAGTAATTGTATGACTTGTTATGTACAATTACAACAGTTACTAGAGATGAGCGAGTAGTGTTCGATCAAGTAGGTGTTCGATCGAATACTACGGTATTCAAAATACTCGTACTCAATCGAACACTACTAGCTATTCGAAGTTTAATGTTCGATGCAGAACCAGCGTTGATTGGCAGAATGCTATACATTCTGCCAATCAACGCTGGTTCTTCTCTTACCTTTCCGAAGTCTTCTCCACGCTGCGTCCCCGCGTCTTCTTCCGGGTGGAATTCACTCTGCCTAAGCATCCGGCCTAGGCAGAGCCGACTGTGCATGCGTGGGCATGCACGCGCGTACACGTGCATGTGCAGTCGGCTCTGCTCAGGCGTTGGGCCTGGGCAGAGCCACACACGCATGCGCAGTCGGCTCTGCCTAGGCCGGATGCCTAGGCAGAGTGAATTCCACCCAGGAGAGGACGTGGGGACCCTGCGCCGGGAGAAGACTTCAAGAGGAATGCAGCCTGACCGTCACTCATGGACTTGGTAAGTATGATTTTATCGAATGTTGCCTACCCCTGAAACAAGCATTTCCCCCCATAGGGGTTCAAAATCCGTTCGAACAGCCGAACAGTGTGCAGCTGTTCGAATCGGATTTCGAACCTCAGACACTTTAGTGTTCGCTCATCTCTAACAGTTACCGCTACCGCTGTAGCAAAGTTGCAAAGTTAAACTTGACACTTAACTCATCATTCTAAGTTAACTCATCAGTCTAAGTCTAAAGTTGTGTCAAGTTAAGAAGCGCTACATCTGTACATGCCACTTTAGCTAATTGACACAATAGGAACAATAATCATAGAAACATTCATCCTTGTAAACCATGAAATGACTGTTAAAGTAAAATCAGCCAAATTCAGGCTTTAATGGGAATCTTACAAATTTTTCCTTTTCCTTCAATTCTTAAATCTTGAGAACACTAATAGGGTTGAGGTGGCAAAGTGGCAGACCCACGTTTCTGTAAAAAAAAAAAAAAAAAACACAAGCAGATGCCTTCTAAGAGTAGGTTATCAGGGGTGTAACTCGAGGGGAGGGGGCAGGGGGTGCAGCTCTGCCCCCTCCCCTCGAGTTACACCCCTGATAACCTACTCTTAGAAGGCAGCTGCTTGTGCACCAGGGCCAAGGAGCCTTAGGGGGACCATAAGCACTGCCATCAGTATTGAGATTGCAGCTTCCATCTGGCCCATAAGCCAAGGATTACACTAACCACACTAAGGTGGAATAAACTCATTAGCGCCCGTAACCATCACTATCAAGAATTCACTGTAGGGATGAGGTAGGGGGCCCCGGACAAAAGATTGCGCAAGAGTTTAGTTATGCCACTGTAGGTTATATACCATTTCAGAGCGTAATATTGCAGATTAATACTCATAACACCTTGGCACCGGTATGCTGCCATAACATTTCAAGGGTCTTCTTAGTAATTCCAAATTCTAATGTACTGTAAACTCTGCAAACTACATTGAAATATTGGAGAAATCTGTGTGCCGTGCCATAATAGCCCTATTACTAGTACAAGAAGGATCACTGGATGCTATGGGCATAGCCCGCACGTCCATGTTCTATTCCAGTGTAATATCCTCGTTTTTTTATCGATAGCACACTGACCCATTCATTTTAATGAGCCAATGCACACTACTGTGTTTTCCACAGGTCCTTGTGCAGGCCGCAAGTCAGTGGCTCAAATCTCAGAGCACGTCCTATTCTGCTGAGTGTTTTCAGTGTTTTCAGCACAGAATAGCTCATAAAAGCCTATAGAACACAGAAAACAATGAATGTTGCACAGTTACTTAGCTACACATATTTTGCGCAAATACGAATGAAACACCGATGTAATACTTTATGTCCATTTTTGCAGACATATGGCACAGATGATGAAGACACACAGGCTGCAAAAACTAAACACTGAGACATATTTTGCGGACCACAAATTACTAGGCTACCTAACTTAGGCATTACTCACACAAATAGGTTTCTCCTCTTCTATGAGCAAAACATTGACCTATACATGTAAATGGGGCTATTCTGAGTGTGCCTATTATAACATGGACACGTGTTGCACTTATTTTATCAGACATGTTTGTAGGCCTATTCTAAGTAGAAGGAGGGTAAATAATAAGGTGCAATGGACCATGATATTCTGCATTTAAAGGGGTTTTCCAGCACCAAATTGAATTTTAAATCTGACAACCAATTCACAGGATAGGTCATCAGTATGTAATCTATCAGTGTCCAGCACCCAAACTCCACACAGGTGGGTGTCAGCAGCTGCTAGTGGATGGGTGGCATGTGCAGCGACACTCGTCTTAGAGTAATAAGAGGGGTGCTGCATTTTACCGGAACCACCACTATACAATAGACAGGGCTGCTGCCCCGCTCCTATTACTATAATCTGGAGGTTCCTAGAATAGATGATCTGTCTACAGTCTGCTTTTCAGACCTTGACAGATCCACAAGATAGGTCATCGGTATGAAAATTCGATTTGGGGTTGGTAAACCCCTTTAAAGTATAACTTTCCAATATATTTTGGCTTTCTTAAAATCATTGATCAGAAAACGTAGTTACTGTACAAAGCAAACATTGAACAGAAAGGTTGTACCAAAGAAAAAAACATATGTAGATGGATAGACAGATAGAGATTGTAGATTCTTACCAACTTTTACTTATCTATTACAGTAGGATCATGTTATATATTTAATGAAGCAAGCTTATGTCTCCTGAAAAATAAGAATCATGACCTTTCAACATGAAAGAGAATGGGAAAAAGCCTAAACACGAAAACATAAATCTGCATGTTGTTTGCTGCCTGCAGTCATTCCGTGACAAAAGTAATAATTGTAAACTATTAGGAAATGATTATATTTATAGGACAGCATACAGAGATCTGCTCACAACCAAGAAGGCAGGGAAAGCGAAGAATATAGACACATTTTCTTCTGCAAAAGAAGGTTAACTCATTTACTGTTTAGGAAAGAAACTCTATATATGTTTGTGGGGCTTGAAATTATATTAAAGGGAGCTTGTCACGTTGAAAATTCAATCCAATGTGAGCCAATATGTTATAGAGCAGGAGAAACCGAGAAGACTGATTTATAGTTTAGTGGGTCAGAATTCAGTATTTTATTCATTGACCTAAACTATTATGATTATGAGCTTAATAGTCAGGTGGGCAGGTCCTATTCAGTGATTGACCTGTCTCCATTTGCAATTTCATAGATTTGCTGCTTTCAATTTTGACTATATTTCCCTTTGAGCTATTTTAAGTACTAACAAATAGAGATGAGCGAACACTAAAATGTCCGAGGTTCGAAATCCGATTCGAACAGCCGCACACTGTTCGGCTGTTCGAACGGATTTCGAAACCCAATCATAGTCTATGGGGGGAAATGCTCGTTTCAGGGGTAGGCAACATTCGATAAAATTATACTTACCAAGTCCATGAGTGACGGTCGGGCTGAATTCCCCTTGGTCTTCTCCCGGCGCAGTGCCCCCGCGGCGTCTTCCAGCTGGAATTCACTCTGCCTAGGCATCGGGGCCTAGGCAGAGCCGACTGCGCATGCACGGTCGGCTCTGCCCAGCCCGACGCCTGAGTAGAGCTGACTGCGCATGCGAGGGCATGCCCGCGCATGTGCAGTCGGCTCTGCCTAGGCTGGATGCCTAGGTATAGTGAATTCCAGCCGGAAGACGCCGTGGGGACACTGCACGGAGAAAACGTCTAAAGGTAAGAGAAGAACCAGCGTTGATTGGCAGAATGTATAGCATTCTGTCAATCAACGCTGGTTATGCATCAAACCTTAAACTTCAAACAGCTAGTAGTGTTCGATCGAGTACGAGTATTTCGAATACTGTAGTATTCGATCGAACACCTACTCGCTCATCTCTACTAACAAATAATGGACCAAGCTTGTGAGAAAATGTTTGGACCAAACTGGGAATGCCATTATTATACTTTGAGGTCTCTTTAGCATCAAAGCATCATGATGTTGATTCCTCCCAATATGTTTTCCATGCAGTGTCCACACAAAATAAGTGCTGCAAGAAGTACTCTTCTCTACGCATGATTGGGTGCGGACACCGCTCGGAAAACACATGGACCCCATTATAGTCTCTGGGATCCGTGTGCTTTCATTGTTCACTGCTTTGTAATGCGTTCAAGTATTCCGGTCAGGGGGTCCTCAAGTACCGAACGCAGATGTGAACTAGACCTTAGCTGAATTTTAGTTTTTTTTCCACACCTCCCCTGAGCCTCTGGAGTGACCCCAGAGTATGATAACCATTCATGGAAGGCTAACCACAAAAATGTTGAATTCAAAAATTTTGGATAACTTGTGCCAAACCTCATTCATTATGAACTAGTTCACATTTCTCTAATTTTAGCTATAATTATTAAATTGCTGGATCAAACTAGTATGGTAACTTTTTCTTTTTCCGTAACAGTTGTCAGACAGCTTTTCCATAGTCCTGATAGATAAATCTACCTAGTAGCAATGAATCCCGTGCCTCGGTATTCCTCAAAAGCTAAGAAGATTTGCTGTGCAGTGCTGCATGAGTGCTATCAATAAAGTGAATGAGATCCGCTTATGGCAAACCAATACATGTAATAGATGCACGGTCATGCTAGAGCCCTATATTCCTGCATTATGAAACATTGTGAGCAGCGCTATTCACTAGTGTTATGTATTCTACGTGTCAGCTTTGCCTTTTCTCAGAATCATAAACATGCTGGGGAAATAATCGCGTGTCAGCGTGGGCTACAAGCTGTATCAGTACCATGGCTAGCTCCCTGCATGTCTCTTCATAGGGTTATATACATTAATCTGTTAATGCTGATCGAACACTATGGGGAATGCCTATGAATTCCCCATTGACCCTATGTGCGCACCTAGAACTTAATGAGAAACTAATAAATCACAAGTAATGGATCTCCGTTCAGCACTGTTATGATTTTGGCCTGTGTTAAACATATCCTTCCCAATAATTTATGTGAGCAAGTCCTGTCAATTATTTATGCCGTGCCACAATATGTGTGTTGTTCTTGTGTTAACCTGCGCTCCTAGGAAGGATTTATTACAGTATATGGGACTTTTATCTGGGATGAAAAATTACACCGGTAAAGAATGTAAGATTTCTGTCATCTGGTATCAGAATAACTACCATGTCATTCCGGGGAATTTGTTTTGCTTGTATTCTTTGCTTGGTATTACAGATATAGCAGAACTATCCTTTATAGGTGTAGGAGAAATTCTCCTACAGGTAAACCTAAATACTTCAGTATCTTCAACGATAGATTTCTATCAGCTCTAAAGAGGCATCTGGCATTTTTTCTAATTTTGAGTTTTAATGTTACTGTTATTTATATATAGTAATAGTAACATAGAGGGCACATAGTTCAATAGAAAATATAATTAAGGTTGCTAAAAACCTTCCTTCTGACACCTTATTTTTTTGAATGGGAACAAAGGAAGTATTTGCCAATTCAGGTGTTTTAACTTTCATGATAACATAGGATCGGACATGTTGAAATCCAACAATCTGCCACTGGTGAAGAATCAGAACACCCCATATGCATTACATGGTGATTTGGTCCTGACAAAATTGGTGAGTTTGGATAACATTAATTTAATACAATACAGAACCTGTGGATTTTGATAAAGATAAGAGATAAGATAAGATAATCCTTTAATAGTCCCACAATGAGGAAATTCAGTGTGATACAGCATCATGGATAGTACAGTAGTATATAGCAAGAGAGAACACATACAAGCTCATAGCAAATAAAAAAAAGATACTAGGAGTCATAGCAAATAAAAGCGAAAGAAAAAAAATCTTCAGGATCATTTAGTTCTCTGTGTGAAGTGATGTTGATAATACAGCCTGACCGCCATTGGAAAACACGATGAGGGGAGCACAGCATGTAGATATAACAGGCAGAATCAGCTTTTGCAGAGGTGGGGGACACATGCAATTACCACAATAACATGTGGTAGTTCCTTTGGTATATAGTAAGATCTCATGCTCACAGCTGATAGTTCGATATCTTGCACCAGCACTATTGTTTCTTAATCACAAAAATGCCCCACAAGTGCACCATCTTTCATCGCAAGCTCTCCTCCTTTTTTCTTACCGCTGTCACATTGTTCTATCCGCCTGAAGAAGTCTGAAGCCACCCAGGGAGACAAGAGTGCTGATTATTCCTCCATACTCTCTGCCTCTCTTGCCATGCTTCCTTAACTCATGGGGAAGGGGGATGGTAACAAAGGTTGTAACAAAGTCTCCATGTGAGATAGATAGTTAGATAGATAGATAGATAGATAGTAGAGATGAGCGAGTAGTACTCGATTGAGAAGGTGTTCAATCGAATACTACGGTATTCAAAATACTCATACTTGATCGAGTACTACTATCTGTTCGAAGTTAAGATTCGATGCAGAACCAGCGTTGATTGGCAGAATGCTATACATTGCCAATCAACGCTGGTTCTTCTCTTACCTTTAGAAGTCTTCTCCCTGCACAGCTTCCCCGCATCCTCTGCCGGCTCTGAATTCACTCTGCCAGGCATCAGGCCTGAGCAGAGCTGACTGCGCATGTCCGCTTGTAGTGCGGGGACGCTGCGCAGGGAGAAGAATCCAGCCCGACCCTCACTCATGGACTTGGTAAGTAGAATTTGATTGAATGTTGCGTACCCCTGAAACGAGCATTTCCCCCCCATAGACTATAATGGGGTTTGAAACCCGTTCGAACAGTCGAACAGTGTGCAGCTGTTCGAATCGGATTTTGAACCTTGAACATTTTAGTGTTCGCTCATCTCTAATAGATAGCTAGATAGATAGATAGATAGATAGATAGATAGACAGACAGACAGATGTGTAAGATAGATAGACATTAGAGATGAGCGAACACTAAAATGTTCGAGGTTCGAAATTCGATTCGAACAGCCGCTCAATGTTCGTGTGTTCGAACGGGTTTCGAACCCCATTATAGTCTATGGGGAACAGATACTCGTTAAGGGGGAAACCCAAATCCGTGTCTGGAGGGTCACCAAGTCCACTATGACACCCCAGGAAATGATGCCAACACCTCTGGAATGACACTGGGACAGCAGGGGAAGCATGTCTGGGGGCATCTAACACACCAAAGACCCTCTATTACCCCAACATCACAGCCTAACAACTACACACTTTACACACTCAATACCACCTCTCTGACAGTAGGAAAACACCTTGAAACATGTGTATTTGGCACTTGCAGTGAGGAGAGCTTGTCACCAGCAGTGAATTTGGCCCTTGTAGTAAGTTGAGGTTGGCACCAACATTTGTTTTGAAAATCAGGGTGGATTGAGCCTCTAACCAGCAGAGTTTGGGCAAATTCATGGTGGAGGGAGCCTCTAAAAACCCCAGTTTGGACCAATTCATGGTGGAGGGAGACTCTAAAAACCCCAGTTTGGACCAATTCATGGTGGAGGGAGCCTCTAAAAACCCCAGTTTGGACCAATTCATGGTGGAGGGAGCCTCTAACCAGCCCAGTTTGGGCAAATTCATGGTGGAGGGAGCCTCTAACCAGCCCAGTTTGGACCAATTAATGGTGGAGGGAGCCTCTAACCAGCCCAGTTTGGACCAATTAATGGTGGAGGGAGCCTCTAACCACCCCAGTTTGGACCAATTCATGGTGGAGGGAGCCTCTAACCAGCCCAGTTTGGACCAATTCATGGTGGAGGGAGCCTCTAAAAAACCCAGTTTGGACCAATTCATGGTGGAGGGAGCCTCTAAACAGCCCAGTTTGGGCAAATTCATGGTGGAGGGAGCCTCTAACCACCCCAGTTTGGACCAATTCATGGTGGAGGGAGCTTCTAAACAGCCAAGTTTGGAACAATTCATGGTGAAGGGAGCCTCTAAAAACCCGTTTGGACCAATTCATGGTGGAGGGAGCCTCTAACCAGCCCAGTTTGGGCAAATTCATGGTGGAGGGAGCCTCTAAACAGCCCAGTTTGGGCAAATTCATGGTGGAGGGAGCCTCTAACCAGCCCAGTTTGGACCAATTCATGGTGGAGGGAGCCTCTAACCAGCCCAGTTTGGGCAAATTCATGGTGGAGGGAGCCTCTAAACAGCCCAGTTTGGGCAAATTCATGGTGGAGGGAGCCTCTAAACAGCCAAGTTTGGACCAATTCATGGTGAAGGGAGCCTCTAAAAACCCGTTTGGACCAATTCATGGTGGAGGGAGCCTCTAACCAGCCCAGTTTGGGCAAATTCATGGTGGAGGGAGCCTCTAAACAGCCCAGTTTGGGCAAATTCATGGTGGAGGGAGCCTCTAACCAGCCCAGTTTGGACCAATTCATGGTGGAGGGAGCCTCTAACCAGCCCAGTTTGGGCAAATTCATGGTGGAGGGAGCCTCTAAACAGCCCAGTTTGGGCAAATTCATGGTGGAGGGAGCCTCTAACCAGCCCAGTTTGGACCAATTAATGGTGGAGGGAGCCTCTAAACAGCCAAGTTTTGGGAAATTCATGGTGGAGGGAGCCTCTAACCAGCCCAGTTTGGACCAATTCATGGTGGAGGGAGCCTCTAACCAGCCCAGTTTGGACCAATTCATGGTGGAGGGAGCCTCTAAACAGCCCAGTTTGGGCAAATTCATGGTGGAGGGAGCCTCTAAAAAACCCAGTTTGGACCAATTCATGGTGGAGGGAGCCTCTAATTAGCCCAGTTTGGACCAATTAATTGTGGAGGGAGCCTCTAACCAGCCCAGTTTGGACCAATTAATGGTGGAGGGAGCCTCTAACCACCCCAGTTTGGGCAAATTCATGGTGGAGGGAGCCTCTAACCAGCCCAGTTTGGACCAATTAATGGTGGAGGGAGCCTCTAAACAGCCAAGTTTTGGGAAATTCATGGTGGAGGGAGCCTCTAACCAGCCCAGTTTGGACCAATTCATGGTGGAGGGAGCCTCTAAACAGCCCAGTTTGGGCAAATTCATGGTGGAGGGAGCCTCTAACCAGCCAAGTTTGGACCAATTCATGGTGAAGGGAGCCTCTAAAAACCCGTTTGGACCAATTCATGGTGGAGGGAGCCTCTAACCAGCCCAGTTTGGGCAAATTCATGGTGGAGGGAGCCTCTAAACAGCCCAGTTTGGGCAAATTCATGGTGGAGGGAGCCTCTAACCAGCCCAGTTTGGACCAATTCATGGTGGAGGGAGCCTCTAACCAGCCCAGTTTGGGCAAATTCATGGTGGAGGGAGCCTCTAAACAGCCCAGTTTGGGCAAATTCATGGTGGAGGGAGCCTCTAACCAGCCCAGTTTGGACCAATTAATGGTGGAGGGAGCCTCTAACCAGCCCAGTTTGGGCAAATTCATGGTGGAGGGAGCCTCTAAACAGCCCAGTTTGGGCAAATTCATGGTGGAGGGAGCCTCTAACCAGCCCAGTTTGGACCAATTCATGGTGGAGGGAGCCTCTAACCAGCCCAGTTTGGGCAAATTCATGGTGGAGGGAGCCTCTAAACAGCCCAGTTTGGGCAAATTCATGGTGGAGGGAGCCTCTAACCAGCCCAGTTTGGACCAATTAATGGTGGAGGGAGCCTCTAAACAGCCAAGTTTTGGGAAATTCATGGTGGAGGGAGCCTCTAACCAGCCCAGTTTGGACCAATTCATGGTGGAGGGAGCCTCTAAACAGCCCAGTTTGGGCAAATTCATGGTGGAGGGAGCCTCTAAACAGCCAAGTTTGGACCAATTCATGGTGAAGGGAGCCTCTAAAAACCCGTTTGGACCAATTCATGGTGGAGGGAGCCTCTAACCAGCCCAGTTTGGGCAAATTCATGGTGGAGGGAGCCTCTAAACAGCCCAGTTTGGGCAAATTCATGGTGGAGGGAGCCTCTAACCAGCCCAGTTTGGACCAATTCATGGTGGAGGGAGCCTCTAACCAGCCCAGTTTGGGCAAATTCATGGTGGAGGGAGCCTCTAAACAGCCCAGTTTGGGCAAATTCATGGTGGAGGGAGCCTCTAACCAGCCCAGTTTGGACCAATTAATGGTGGAGGGAGCCTCTAAACAGCCAAGTTTTGGGAAATTCATGGTGGAGGGAGCCTCTAACCAGCCCAGTTTGGACCAATTCATGGTGGAGGGAGCCTCTAAACAGCCCAGTTTGGGCAAATTCATGGTGGAGGGAGCCTCTAACCAGCCCAGTTTGGGCAAATTCATGGTGGAGGGAGCCTCTAAACAGCCCAGTTTGGGCAAATTCATGGTGGAGGGAGCCTCTAACCAGCCCAGTTTGGACCAATTAATGGTGGAGGGAGCCTCTAAACAGCCAAGTTTTGGGAAATTCATGGTGGAGGGAGCCTCTAACCAGCCCAGTTTGGACCAATTCATGGTGGAGGGAGCCTCTAAACAGCCCAGTTTGGGCAAATTCATGGTGGAGGGAGCCTCTAAACAGCCAAGTTTGGACCAATTCATGGTGAAGGGAGCCTCTAAAAACCCGTTTGGACCAATTCATGGTGGAGGGAGCCTCTAACCAGCCCAGTTTGGGCAAATTCATGGTGGAGGGAGCCTCTAAACAGCCCAGTTTGGGCAAATTCATGGTGGAGGGAGCCTCTAACCAGCCCAGTTTGGACCAATTCATGGTGGAGGGAGCCTCTAACCAGCCCAGTTTGGGCAAATTCATGGTGGAGGGAGCCTCTAAACAGCCCAGTTTGGGCAAATTCATGGTGGAGGGAGCCTCTAAACAGCCAAGTTTGGACCAATTCATGGTGAAGGGAGCCTCTAAAAACCCGTTTGGACCAATTCATGGTGGAGGGAGCCTCTAACCAGCCCAGTTTGGGCAAATTCATGGTGGAGGGAGCCTCTAAACAGCCCAGTTTGGGCAAATTCATGGTGGAGGGAGCCTCTAACCAGCCCAGTTTGGACCAATTCATGGTGGAGGGAGCCTCTAACCAGCCCAGTTTGGGCAAATTCATGGTGGAGGGAGCCTCTAAACAGCCCAGTTTGGGCAAATTCATGGTGGAGGGAGCCTCTAACCAGCCCAGTTTGGACCAATTAATGGTGGAGGGAGCCTCTAAACAGCCAAGTTTTGGGAAATTCATGGTGGAGGGAGCCTCTAACCAGCCCAGTTTGGACCAATTCATGGTGGAGGGAGCCTCTAACCAGACCAGTTTGGACCAATTCATGGTGGAGGGAGCCTCTAAACAGCCCAGTTTGGGCAAATTCATGGTGGAGGGAGCCTCTAAAAAACCCAGTTTGGACCAATTCATGGTGGAGGGAGCCTCTAATTAGCCCAGTTTGGACCAATTAATTGTGGAGGGAGCCTCTAACCAGCCCAGTTTGGACCAATTAATGGTGGAGGGAGCCTCTAACCACCCCAGTTTGGGCAAATTCATGGTGGAGGGAGCCTCTAACCAGCCCAGTTTGGACCAATTAATGGTGGAGGGAGCCTCTAAACAGCCAAGTTTTGGGAAATTCATGGTGGAGGGAGCCTCTAACCAGCCCAGTTTGGACCAATTCATGGTGGAGGGAGCCTCTAAACAGCCCAGTTTGGGCAAATTCATGGTGGAGGGAGCCTCTAAAAAACCCAGTTTGGACCAATTCATGGTGGAGGGAGCCTCTAATTAGCCCAGTTTGGACCAATTAATTGTGGAGGGAGCCTCTAACCAGCCCAGTTTGGGCAAATTCATGGTGGAGGGAGCCTCTAACCAGCCCAGTTTGGACCAATTCATGGTGGAGGGAGCCTCTAACCAGCCCAGTTTGGACCAATTCATGGTGGAGGGAGCCTCTAAAAAACCCAGTTTGGACCAATTCATGGTGGAGGGAGCCTCTAAACAGCCCAGTTTGGGCAAATTCATGGTGGAAGGAGCCTCTAACCAGCAGAGTTGTGGGAAAGCAGGGTGGAGGGAGCCTCTAACCAGCAGAGTTGGTGGAAATCAGGGTGGAGGGAGCCTCTAACCAGCAGAGTTGGGGGAAATCATGTTGGAGGGAGCCTAGTATTAGCAGAATTGTGCAACGCTTATGGTGGATGAGTATGAGGATGCGGAGGAATTGGAGAGGTTGAGTACAGACATGGAGTTTCATGTTGGGGTGCTTTACACAGGTGGGCACAAAAATGAAGGCTCTATCCAGTGGTGGTTCATTTTTATCAAAGTGAGCCGGTCGGCACTCTCAGCTGACAGACGGGTGCGCTTGTCAGTGATGATGCCACCGGCTGCACTGAACACCCTCTCAGATAGGACGCTGGCGGCAGGACAGGACAGCACCTCCAAGGCATATAGGGCAAGTTCAAGCCACAGGTCCAACTTCGACACCCAATACGTGTAGGGCGCAGAGGGGTCGGAGAGGACAGGGCTGTGGTCGGAAAGGTATTCCCGCAACATGCGCCTATACTTCTCACGCCTGGTGACACTAGGACCCTCCGTGGCGGCACTTTGGCGAGGGGGTGCCATCAAGGTGTCCCAGACCTTAGACAGTGTGCCCCTCGTTTGTGTGGACCGGTGAGAACTTGGTTGCCTACTGGAGGAACTGCCCTCCCTGCCGCCAACGTCACATGCTGGAAACATCTCCATCATATTCTGCACCAATTGCCTGTGGCAAGCATTGATGCGATTGGCCCTCCCCTCTACCGGAATAAAAGACGAGATGTTGTTTTTATACCGGGGGTCAAGGATAGCAAAGATCCAGTACTGGTTGTCCTCCATGATTTTGACAATACGCTTGTCGGTTGTAAAGCACCCCAACATGAACTCAGCCATGTCTGCCACAGTGTTAGTTGGCATGACTCCTCTGGCCCCACCGGAAAGTTCAATCTCCATTTCCTCCTCATCCTCCATGTCTACCCATCCGCGCTGCAACAATGGGACGATTCGAAGTTGCCCGGAAGCCTCCTGTATCACCATCACATCATCGGACAACTCTTCTTCCTCCTCCTCCTCCTCCTCCTCCTCCATTAAACGCAGTGAAGCGGACAGATGTGTGGACCTACTCTCCAGCTGTGACGGATCGGATGCTATCCCTAACTCCTCTGTGTGATCTGAGTTATCCCTGATGTCAATCAGGGATTCTCTCAGAACACACAAGAGCGGGATTGTAAGGCTCACCATCGCATCCTCAGAGCTCACCCTCCTTGTGGACTCCTCAAAGACCCGTAGGATGTCACAAAGGTCTCTCATCCATGGCCACTCATGGATGTGAAACTGAGGCAGCTGACTTTGTGGCACCCTAGGGTTTTGTAGCTGGTATTCCATCAAAGGTCTCTGCTGCTCAACCACTCTATTCAACATCTGAAACGTTGAGTTCCAGCGTGTGGGGACGTCGCACAAAAGCCGGTGTTGTGGCATATGCAGGCGTTGCTGGAGAGATTTTAAGCTAGCAGCGGCTACTGTCGACTTGCGAAAGTGGGCGCACATGCGCCGCACTTTCACCAGTAGCTCTGGAACATTGGGGTAGCTCTTTAGGAAACGTTGCACCACTAGGTTGAAGACGTGGGCCAGGCATGGAACATGTTGGAGTCCGGCAAGCTCCAGAGCTGCTACCAGGTTCCGGCCGTTATCACAAATGACCATGCCTGGGCCCAGGTGCAGCGGCTCAAACCATATTGCCGTCTCATCGAGGAGGGCATCCCTCACCTCGGAGGCAGTGTGCTGTCTGTCCCCCAAGCTGATCAGCTTCAGCACAGCCTGCTGACGTCTACCAACGCCAGTGCTGCAACGTTTCCAACTCGTAGCTGGGGTCAATCTAACAGCGGAGGAGGAGGCGGTGGCGGAGGAGGAGGCGGTGGCGGAGGAGGAGGCGGTAGAGGAGGAGGAGGAGGGGGGTGTTCTTCTCGTGTCCCTGCCAGGAATGTTAGGCGGGGAGACGAGGTACACCGGGCCAGTTTGGGAAGCAGTCCCAGCCTCAACTACATTCACCCAGTGTGCCGTCAGTGAAATGTAGCGTCCCTGTCCGCATGCACTTGTCCACGCGTCGGTGGTCAAGTGGACCTTTGTGCAAAGCGCGGAACTAAGGGCCCGCCTGATGTTGAGTGACACGTGCTGGTGCAAGGCGGGGACGGCACACCGGGAGAAGTAGTGACGGCTAGGGACGGCATAGCGAGGTGCCGCAGTTGCCATCAGGTCCAGGAAGGCGGGAGTTTCAACAAGCCGGAACGCCAACATCTCCTGGGCCAGCAGTTTAGCGATGTTGGCGTTCAAGGCTTGCGCGTGTGGGTGGTTAGCAGTGTATTTCTGCCGCCGCTCCAATGTCTGAGAGATGGTGGGTTGTTGTAAAGAAACGCCTGATGGTGCCTTTGATGGTGCAGGAGAAGGAGATAAGACAGGACCAGGGGAGGATGAGGTAGAAGTCAACAAAGTGGCGGAGGCAGATGAAGTGGTGTCCTGGCTCGTCCTCTGGAGTGCATCGCCAGCACAGTCAGCAGTGGCAGTGGCAGAGGCAGAGGCAGAGGCAGTGGCAGTGGCGTGAACGGCAGTCGGCCTTTGTCCTGCCGTTGCTGCCTGCCACTGATTCCAGTGCTTGGATTCCAAATGACGGCGCATTGAAGTGGTGGACAGGTTGCTCTTCTCAGAGCCCCTAATCAATTTCGAGAGGCAAATTGTGCAGACAACACTATATCTGTCCTCGGCGCATTCCTTGAAAAAACTCCACACCTTCGAGAAACGTGCCCTCGAGGTGGGAGTTTTTCGGGGCTGGGTACGAACTGGAACATCTTGGGAGATTCCGGGTGTGGCCTGGCTTCGCCTAAGCTGCTGACCTCTGCCTCTGCCTCTAGCTACCCTTTTTGGTGCTGCACCTGCCTCAACATCCACACTACTTTCCCCGCTTGACATCCCCCCTGTCCAGGTCGGGTCAGTGTCCTCATCATCCACCACTTCCTCTTCCAACTCCTGTCTCATCTCCTCCTCCCGCACAATGCGCCGGTCAACTGGATGCCCTGACGGCAACTGCGTCACATCATCGTCGATGAGGGTGGGTTGCTGGTCATCCACCACCAAATCGAACGGAGATGGAGGAGACTCTAGTGTTTGAGCATCTGGACACAGATGCTCCTCTGTTAGGTTCGTGGAATCGTGACGTGGAGAGGCAGGTTGAGGGACAATGAAAGGAGCGGAGAACAGCTCTGGGGAGCAGGGACAGTTTGGGTTATTGTTCTGTAAAGCTTCGGAATTTTGGGAGGAAGGAAGACAAGACTGTTGGGTAATAGGAGGAGAGGAGGCAGAGTCTGACTGGCTGCTGGACAATGTGCTGTAAGCGTTCTCTGACAGCCATTGCAAGACCTGTTCCTGGTTCTCGGGCCTACTAAGGTTTGTACCCTGCAGTTTAGTTAATGTGGCAAGCAACCCTGGCACTGTGGAGTGGCGCAATGCTTGCTGCCCCACAGGAGTAGGCACGGGACGCCCTGTGGCTTCACTGCTACCTTGCTCCCCAGAACCATTCCCCCGACCTCGCCCACGGCCTCGTCCACGTCCCTTTCCGGGAGCCTTGCGCATTTTGAATTCCTAGTTAGAAATTGGCACTGTATACCAGTAGTAAAAATTGTGGGTGCACGTAACCCCAATATATTCTTTGAATTCCCAGTCAGACAATGGCACTGTATACCAGTAGTAAAAATTGTGGGTGCACGTAACCCCAATATATTCTTTGAATTCCCAGTCAGAAACTGGCACTATATGGCAGTAGCAAGAAATGAGGGTATTTGTATTCCCAATATACTCTTTGAATTCCCAGTCAGACAATGGCACTGTATACCAGTAGTAAAAATTGTGGGTGCACGTAACCCCAATATATTCTTTGAATTCCCAGTCAGAAACTGGCACTATATGGCAGTAGCAAGAAATGAGGGTATTTGTATTCCCAATATACTCTTTGAATTCCCAGTCAGACAATGGCACTGTATACCAGTAGTAAAAATTGTGGGTGCACGTAACCCCAATATATTCTTTGAATTCCCAGTCAGAAACTGGCACTATATGGCAGTAGCAAGAAATGAGGGTATTTATAACCCCAATATATTCTTTGAATTCCCAGTCAGACAATGGCACTGTATACCAGTAGTAAAAATTGTGGGTGCACGTAACCCCAATATATTCTTTGAATTCCCAGTCAGAAACTGGCACTATATGGCAGTAGCAAGAAATGAGGGTATTTGTATTCCCAATATACTCTTTGAATTCCCAGTCAGACAATGGCACTGTATACCAGTAGTAAAAATTGTGGGTGCACGTAACCCCAATATATTCTTTGAATTCCCAGTCAGAAACTGGCACTATATGGCAGTAGCAAGAAATGAGGGTATTTGTATTCCCAATATACTCTTTGAATTCCCAGTCAGACAATGGCACTGTATACCAGTAGTAAAAATTGTGGGTGCACGTAACCCCAATATATTCTTTGAATTACCAGTCAGAAACTGGCACTATATGGCAGTAGCAAGAAATGAGGGTATTTATAACCCCAATATATTCTTTGAATTCCCAGTCAGACAATGGCACTGTATACCAGTAGTAAAAATTGTGGGTGCACGTAACCCCAATATATTCTTTGAATTCCCAGTCAGAAACTGGCACTATATGGCAGTAGCAAGAAATGAGAGTATTTGTATTCCCAATATACTCTTTGAATTCCCAGTCAGACAATGGCACTGTATACCAGTAGTAAAAATTGTGGGTGCACGTAACCCCAATATATTCTTTGAATTCCCAGTCAGAAACTGGCACTATATGGCAGTAGCAAGAAATGAGGGTATTTGTATTCCCAATATACTCTTTGAATTCCCAGTCAGACAATGGCACTGTATACCAGTAGTAAAAATTGTGGGTGCACGTAACCCCAATATATTCTTTGAATTCCCAGTCAGAAACTGGCACTATATGGCAGTAGCAAGAAATGAGGGTATTTGTATTCCCAATATACTCTTTGAATTCCCAGTCAGACAATGGCACTGTATACCAGTAGTAAAAATTGTGGGTGCACGTAACCCCAATATATTCTTTGAATTCCCAGTCAGAAACTGGCACTATATGGCAGTAGCAAGAAATGAGGGTATTTGTATTCCCAATATACTCTTTGAATTCCCAGTCAGACAATGGCACTGTATACCAGTAGTAAAAATTGTGGGTGCACGTAACCCCAATATATTCTTTGAATTCCCAGTCAGAAACTGGCACTATATGGCAGTAGCAAGAAATGAGGGTATTTGTATTCCCAATATACTCTTTGAATTCCCAGTCAGACAATGGCACTGTATACCAGTAGTAAAAATTGTGGGTGCACGTAACCCCAATATATTCTTTGAATTACCAGTCAGAAACTGGCACTATATGGCAGTAGCAAGAAATGAGGGTATTTGTATTCCCAATATACTCTTTGAATTCCCAGTCAGACAATGGCACTGTATACCAGTAGTAAAAATTGTGGGTGCACGTAACCCCAATATATTCTTTGAATTCCCAGTCAGAAACTGGCACTATATGGCAGTAGCAAGAAATGAGGGTATTTGTATTCCCAATATACTCTTTGAATTCCCAGTCAGACAATGGCACTGTATACCAGTAGTAAAAATTGTGGGTGCACGTAACCCCAATATATTCTTTGAATTACCAGTCAGAAACTGGCACTATATGGCAGTAGCAAGAAATGAGGGTATTTATAACCCCAATATATTCTTTGAATTCCCAGTCAGACAATGGCACTGTATACCAGTAGTAAAAATTGTGGGTGCACGTAACCCCAATATATTCTTTGAATTCCCAGTCAGAAACTGGCACTATATGGCAGTAGCAAGAAATGAGGGTATTTGTATTCCCAATATACTCTTTGAATTCCCAGTCAGACAATGGCACTGTATACCAGTAGTAAAAATTGTGGGTGCACGTAACCCCAATATATTCTTTGAATTACCAGTCAGAAACTGGCACTATATGGCAGTAGCAAGAAATGAGGGTATTTATAACCCCAATATATTCTTTGAATTCCCAGTCAGACAATGGCACTGTATACCAGTAGTAAAAATTGTGGGTGCACGTAACCCCAATATATTCTTTGAATTACCAGTCAGAAACTGGCACTATATGGCAGTAGCAAGAAATGAGGGTATTTGTATTCCCAATATATTCTTTGAATTCCCAGTCAGACAATGGCACTGTATACCAGTAGTAAAAATTGTGGGTGTATATAGCCCCAATTCTATTGCTAGGGGACTTGCAGGGTATTTCTGGGGTGAAGGTGGGGGGGCACACCGTTGGAACGGGTATCGGGGTATATATCGGGTATACGGGAATACACTGACAGTGTATTCCATTCAGGATCCTGGGAAAGCTGGGTTGCGGCGATTGAGCCCGTCAGTGCCACGTTACACTGACAAGCTTCTCCCTGGAATTTAGCTCTTATAAGAGCTGTTGGTTGTCTTCTCCTTCCTATCCTAGCCTGTCCCTGCCTACCCAGAATCTAAGCCCTAGCTAGCTGGACGGAAACCTCCGTCCTCGGTGAATTGCAAGCTCAGAATGACGCGAAGCTGGGCGTCGCTGTTCTTTTAAATTAGAGGTCACATGTTTTCGGCAGCCAATGGGTTTTGCCTACTTTTTTCAACGTCACCGGTGTCGTAGTTCCTGTCCCACCTACCCTGCGCTGTTATTGGAGCAAAAAAGGCGCCAGGGAAGGTGGGAGGGGAATCGAGTAATGGCGCACTTTACCACGCGGTGTTCGATTCGATTCGAACATGCCGAACAGCCTAATATCCGATCGAACATGAGTTCGATAGAACACTGTTCGCTCATCTCTAATAGACATGTATTGTAGATAGATGGTGAAAAAAATGAAATAACTACTGTACTGCATATCATAACTTCTACATAATATCTCTGTAAGTCTGTAAGCCTTGCTCTGTGGTCTACAAGTGCCTGAGGCTCTTTGAATCTTATACGTGATAGAGATAAAGTAGTGCTTATAGGATGAGAAATGTTACCATGCAATGTCAAAAGTATTAAATCTTTTTCTAAAATTAAAAGCAAAAAATAAAGGAAGCCAACGTACTTCATTTTATAGTACAGTAAGCAGACTCTATGTTCTTTTTATGTACAACAGCAACAAACACAGCTGGAAATCCCTACAGCGCACAGACTCCAACAGACATGGAAATGAAATAAAAAAGCAACAGCTGAAAGACTGTTCAGGAAGGAGAGGATGTTCATCGTACAAATAACTTATATACACAGAGTAATTAGCAATTAGTAACAAGAAGGAAATTAACCTTTTAGAAACAATTCAGCTTTTCTTTTATTGCTGCAATAATGGTGTTTACACTGTTAATGGGGTTCTGTAAAGCGTTCTATTGCTTTAACTGTTTGCAAGGATGGTCAGAAGTCAGAAACCCCGGTGACTTCCATCCTTATAACTAGTTGTGTATAACCTTAGCAGACCTCACAGCCGGGCAGGTTCAGAGATGTGTATCTCAAGTTAAGCAGATTTTCTAAATACAAAATGGATTCCGGACAAATTGTCGCAACATTATTTGCCTACTTGTCTTATTTGTGACCACCCAGTGGCAGATACTGGGTGGAATTGAAAATTGGAGATCAGTTAAATGTGGAGTCATCAGTATATACAATAAAGGCAGAGTACGCAGGTAGGTGTTACTCTAGCTGAGCCTATTCCATCGCATCCATAAACATCCTTGTTTTAGGCATTATGTTTTGCAGATTTATAATTGTAACTAGTCTTAACCCCTATGCGCACCAGGACCTACATGTACGTCTTGGTTCACATGACTTTTGGGGCCACTATGAAGCAGAGTTGTGTGCACTAGCTGTCAGGTCGCTGCTGTTTCATACAGCAGAAACCCAGAAGGACTACCCATGATCAGAGATGATTATGATCACGAACGTTTAACCACTTAGATGTTGTGGTCAAATGGCTTCTGAGTGATTACTTACATAGTTACATCGCAAATCTAACATAGACTGCAATACAGTAGTATACGGTAGTATTGCAATCTATGGCACAAGTGATCTAGAGATCACATGTTCAAGCCCCCTGGGGAGGCTAAAAAAAAGTTTTTAAAGATATAGAAAAAAAAAGTTTAAACTATCACTTTGCGTCCTTAAAAAAATGAAACAAAAAGTGGTCAAAACATCATCCATTCAACAATATGCCATCAATAAAACTAAATATTGTCCTCCAAAAAAAGACATCTTACACAGCTCCATACAATGGAATATATATAAAAAAGTTACAGTGTCAGAATATAGTGATTTAATGAATTTGTGTTTTCCTCAAAATTTTGAATTTTGGAAGCGTGGAAGCTATAAAAACAAAACCCATAAGACAATGGCTGTACTTCCTTTTTATTTTCAATTCCACCTTATTCTGATTTTTTCCCCGCTTCCTGGTACAATGTACTCAATAATAAATGGTACCATTTTGAAGTATAACTTGTCACACAAAAATCAAGATATCATATGTTTATGTAACGAGAAAAATTAGAAAATTATGTTAAATTTTCCCAATAAAATCACTTATTTTCAATCCACAGGATAAAGATATGTGAGTTCTTGGGGCTCCAGTGGGTGAGCTAAGAACTACACAGGTCCTATTCATATGAGAATACTGGACCGGGGAGTCCTTTAAGGGTTAGGCCACAGTACTCCATTACTTCATTACAGGCAGATTGTTTATTGAGTGTTCCTAGTTAATGGTCCTGTTATTTTCAGGTTACAGAGCGACCATTAACAAGGAACACTCAAGAAACAATCAATTTGTAATGATTTGATGGATGGAATATAGCAGTGACTGGCACGGAGGCTCAGTTTTCAGCCAAACAGCGGCCATATCGCAGCTGATCATGTGACGTTATTCTAATAGGGTATATGAAACCCATTAAAACAAAACACTTCCTTTTCCTTAATGGTAAGGGACAGACACATTTGTTCCAGACCCATTTCTGTTGAATAAATTAACAAAGAGGAAGCATAAATGGGATAAGATATTTTCACATCCTCTGAGAAGGACTTTGGCAGACACTTTAGTGAACAGGCTT